>NC_090783.1:15122500-15467500 GCF_040054535.1 Antennarius striatus | reverse complement strand
GTGTTACATTATACTGTACAGATACTTAACATTGAATACAAGAATTCTGTGATCAAGTCAAATTTAATTTAGATATATAAAAAAATTAATTCTGAAAGATCAGCTTTAAAAATGCCATTTCTTGTGCATTCTTTCATTTATTCCAGGAACTCATTAAAAATTCAGAAAACTTTCCTCCATTAAATTTAATAAATCATAGGGAATTGACTTCCAATTATTATTTTTTAATAACACGTGGTAATCCTGAAAAATATCAATGAAAAACACAAACAAACTACAGTATCTGAAAAATCTGCGTTTGCTTCTTCATCTTAAATCATCTAATGAAAAGGGAAATTGAAAAAGCTTTCTGTAATTAACGGCACAACAAGAGATAACAATTGCTGCCATTCAATTAAAGTTATATTAATTTTAAATGAGCTGCACCAAGGCCAGCAGTGAAAACCAAGGCGATAACATGATTGAGTAATTATGATTTTTTTTTTATCTCTCAAATATTGACACTGAGTAAATTGGAGCTTCAGGACAATGGACCCAGTCTGTGGCTAAGCATTTTTCCCCTTATTTAATATGGTAATTCACAAGACTTTGGTCATGTTCAATGTTTCACCAGCTTTCACCACACATATTGTAAACCCTTCCACCCCCTACCTGACACTATTGAATCCATACTTGTCATTACTGTGGCTTGATTGGTCCCTGAGTGGTTGTAATGTAACAGACAAAAGTCAATTTATGTCTAAAATGGGAGTTTTTGTTTTTTTCAGCATGACACGTCTTGAGAAGATACAAAAAACAGATACAAAACATATAAGAAAATTAGGCAGTGCTATTGCACATAAAATTAGGAAACAGTGCAGCACAAGTTGCATTGCTATCGATCTGACTGATGAAGATGATGACAAGATACATGCTTTTCAACAAACTGCTTCACTGTATGAACCTGAACTTTGAGTGTGAGACTTCTGGTACGTTGTGAACAAAGACTGTCGAACCGGGTTACACGTATAAATGGCCATACAGATAGTTCTGGAAGGTGTGCAACAAAAAGCAGTCAAATGATGTAATCTTTTCATTACAAGGAGTGTAAGCAGGGATACAGGATCAATGTTTTTCTATTTGATTCAAAGAACAATCAGATATATTGTGATGAAGTACTCTCTTACTTTTATGAATGAGTTCTTGTCATCTCTTCTCTTTTTCTCTCTCACTGGCCTTTGGTATTAACTGCGTGTATGTGTGTGTGTCACCAGAGCACACACACACTCATACATATACATTAACTCAAACCTTTTCTTATCCTTGGGCAGCAAACATTTCTCACTATGGCTCCACATTGAAGTATGGTGGCAATCGAAGGAAAAGCATTTGACTCAGAGTTTTGAGTTAAAAACTTAAACCATTTGATCCATCTGAGAAGTTGCTTGTTGACAGTAAATCTGGACGTTGCCGATTCGGGCGGATATTTTTAGTCACTTGAATGAACTGAATCTCAGACTGCAGGGTGTCTCAGTAAATGTATTCAATGTCCACGACAAAACAAAGTCAAATGTGGACGGTGTCAAACATGATTATGAAAAAAACATTCCAGAAGTCAGCTACACATTTATCACTCAACATCCATCCATCCATCCATCCGTCCATCCTATGATTTTCTTTTACAGCCACTCATCTGCCCTGTGGGTCACTGGTCTGGTGGAGCCTATCCTAGCCAGATACTGGCAAAAGGTGGAGTAGAGCACGCCAGCTCAGTGCATGGCCACATGAAAAACAAACAACCACCCATGCTCACATCTATGGACAATTTGGTGTAGACCAATTTGCCTAAGCTGTATGTTTCTGGAGGTGGGAGGAGACCAAAGAACCCGGAGAGAACCCACACAGACACAGGGAGAACATACAAACTGCACAGGTCACACTACCAACTCCAGAGACTAAGAGTCTGAGGCCCCGTACACACGTACATGACGGATTTTTTAAAAAAGTGAACTTTTTAAAAACGCATTGAAAACGATTCGCGTCCACATGACAGCGTTTTTAAAATAATCTCCGTCCACACGTAAACGCATCAGTGCGTTTTTGAAGATGGCTATAAGCGTGCCAAACCATGTGGTGGCAGTATTGAGGCAAATTTTATCCAATAAGAATCCTCCGTCACCGTTGTCACAACACACGGGCCCATAAATATGACGTCACAGCGGTTTTCGTCGCAGGCAAGACGTCAACGTTTTTAAAAAGTCGCGGATACACCGTCCACACGACAACACATACCTAGCTTTTTAAAAAAAATCCACCTCTGCCAGCGTTTTTGAAAAGTTGCGTTTTCGTTCCGGATATCTGCGTTGTCGTGTGAATGGAAGGCGTAAACGCAACAAAAAAGTTGCGTTTTTAAAATATCCGTTATCGTGTGGACGGGGCCTGAGTCATCTGTGAATGGAACAATGAAAATGGGGTGCAAACAGAAAGCACTGCCAAATTTCAGTTTTGTTTGTCTGTTTTGAGTGCAAAGCATCGACATTTAGCTTTTAAAATTAATGTGAGATTACATTTCATTGATTTGATTAATTTTAAAAGCACAACACAATGATAAATAGGAGAATGGATACAACTTTATGCCTCTCTTTGCATCCAGATGTGGCAATGCAGCTAAAGTAAGTTGGAAATCTCCTAGATACATTTACATCATGAACTTAAGAACATGTGATTTGCTTTTATTAAATACAGCTCAAGGTTAGTATATGTGTTTATAGGTACTATATGTGTGTAAGGACTCACCTTGTCTGTTATAATCGTCCTGTTCATGATGAACCATTTCTTTTTGTCCTTTTGTTGTCCCATATAGTAACCTGCCAGTGGGATAAAGCTCAAATAAACCAGTTGGAAATAATTAAGTAACGCTTTTTTAGTTGATACTGGTGGTAGTTTTTTTCTTTTCACCCCCAAAACTTCTTATCTACCATCATGTTTCACAGATTTCATAATTAAACAAGCAAACAAACAAAAATGTAATTAAAGTTTGCACTATTTGTCTTAACATTGGTATGAAACTCTAGTAAAAAAAGAAACTCTAGTAATGTTGTAAGGTAACAGATCAGTCCGATCAGCTGAAGCTTTGAATCAATAACTGAAATCCAAGAGGCTGCTCTAGTGTGTCCTCTCTGTGTTCCCTGAAGTAGGAAAAAGAGCTTTGTGACAGCATGCTGGATGGCTCACAAGATTTCATCAAGAGTTCTAATTCCCCTGAGATATGACTATCGTCTATTCAAGAAAAGACCCCTAGCAGACGTGTTTTGTTGATTCACCTGGGTCAAATATGATTCGGGGTATGTGACAAAATAAAAGATTTTCTGTGTGGAATCCCTGTTCTAACCTGGTCTGGTCTTGGTGCTGGTCAAAGGCCTTCAGAGTTTCACTGGAGGAGTAGGACTTCTGGGTCGGGACTCGGAGACCGTGGGAACCAATAGCACAGTCTTCACTGTCCACAGATGAACCTAAACACACACACGCAAGCACGTGCACAAACACACACACACACACACACACACACACACACACACACACACACACACACACACACACACACACACACACACACACACACACACACACACACACACACACACACACACACACCAACCATGTTGCATGGCATTAGAAAACACCTCATAATATATTATTGTATTTTATTTTCTATGATCTATCTTTTGTTGCAACATGAATCTAACATGTGTAAAGAATAAATCATTCAATCACAGTTCATCATTTTGTAGTTGGTTTGACAATTTGAACTGGGAGGTGGTGCCAGTCAGTGTCACGTCAGATATTTTATTAAACTAAAAATAAAAATACATTTTAAATGGTTCCAAGAAATCAAACTAAACAAATCAAATAGCAAGTAGAGAAAAGACGAGAGAAACTTGTATATTTAACTCAAGTGTGGGACACTTGCTGGTAATTTAACCAACATTTTCCTCTTTAATAGCTTTTTAAAAGGAGAACGCCAATGAAAAAAAAAAAAAAAAACACAATCTGGACACAACCCAGTTTTAAAGCACACTTCATTTTGCAACAAGATTATGCACTATTATCTTTAACATGCCCCCAAATACACCAAGGCCATATAGATTTTGCACTGCACTACAGAGTGTTTAAAAAGGACCGACATTGTTAGAATGGTAAGGTCATTTAAAAGCGATCATGTGAGAAACACACTACTACAGCATGGAAAGCATACACTAAATATTATTATTAATCTAAAAAGCAGCATGACCCAAAAATTTCAGTGAATTTTGACTTGCTGCTGTTTACTTTAGTCTCCATGGGGATTGTAAAGAGAGCCATCTCTCAGCAACTCTATCAGTGAGGAAACACTGATGACGAGGAGATGTGGAGAGAAATCAATCAGACCAATGTTTCTGCTTGTACTACACTGTGTGGCCGGTGCCTCTCACAACCACCCTGTCCAAATGTCTGATCCTTTATTCTGAAAATTTTAATGATTTCTTTCGCTTGTGTGAAGCCAACATCCTCATGTTGAACCCCACTAGAATATTTTTATAGCTACCAAAAATACCAATGTAGAATACACATAACTTTAAATTGAATTTCACTGCATGTGCCTTAAAAAAGCTGCAGAAATCAATCAGATTTAGATTGAAATGTGGATGAAGATGATTTATTTGTCATGGGGAATATTGTGCTTTTTGCATTCAGGAAGAATATTTCCTTCATCTTCAGCACAAATTATCCTTCTGTCTGTGCACAGAAGCCTTAACAGCCAAGATCCTGTGGTTTCTAAGCACTCACTCAAAATTTTATGTTAGTATATGACGGACTGCTTTCTCTATTGGTGGGACAACCTCAGCCCAGTAGGAAAAGTCATCCTACACATAGAAAATCAGCCTCAGCCAAGTTTGAAGATATGTAAGTTCCGTGGTACCATGGTTTTCAATGTGGGATCGGAGGTCTTTGATTGAGCTCCCAGCAAAAACAGGAAAAATGTATTTGCCCTATGATTCCAACCATAGTTACTGAAAAGGAAAACATTTATCAGAAAGTGTTTCTTGGGCAAATATGTTATCAAATGCAGCTCCATAGCCTCAACTGTGTCAGTTTACGGGTCCTTGATGTAAAAGTATTTAAGAACTAAGTCCTAGCACAACAGCAGCCATCTTTCCCTGTCACACACTAACACGCTCAATAAGTCTGGGCTTTGCTGTGCATTTTTGTAGGATCACTTGTGAGATAGTTGGGGGAGGCTCATGTCATAATAATATCATCAAGAACAGAAACATTGCATTTTCTGTACTGGATGAAATTATCTCTGCCACACAGTATCTCTGTTAATCAGCTGATGTCAGGCCAGTGGTGGTTACATGAATGCAGACTGGAGGATTAACCCAAAAACAGAAAAAAATCAAGGAATAGGTGAGGAAATAAATGAATGATTACGCTAAGAGATCAATCTCACCAGTATAAGGCCCCTGCCTGTCCTTGCGGCTCTTGGAGAGTGAGCAGTATGGACGGCGTTCTTTCACTTCCATAATGATTCTGGTTGTGCTGCTGGAAAACATACAGGCATGCTGCTGTACAGCTGCACGGACAGAAAGACAGGCAGGCAGAGAGGCAAAGGGAGAGACGCAGCAAGATCCAGGTTGAAGACAAAGACGGAGTCAGAGAAAGGGATGTATTGTTGCACTCCACCTGTTGACACACACAAAAAGATAAAGAGGCGAGTCAATAACAAATGAAGTCTCATTTCACTTCAACACAATGTATTTTCTCACCATTTACAGTGTGGTAATTGCATGTATTTTTGTGTGAGCTTACTCGGAGGATTTGTTCTCTCTCGCTGGTTAACATGGAAACTGACATTTTGTGATTCATGCACATCCGGTGTATTCATAAAGAGGTTCAGACAAAGAGAGGTTAATTTGTATTGTCAGTCAAACTAGCTAGACTGATTCAAATGCCATGTTGTATCATCTGGATTTCATTCATACATTTAATGCAGTTTCCTCATGTAATGAAAAGCTAACCCAACTCAAAGATTTAAATTAGAATCACTATTGAAAAATACCCTCATGCCCTTCAGTATAAACCACTTGTACCTACATGCATAGCTGTGACATGTGTTCCTATTAATCACAGCCTGCAGGAAGACATAAATGTTAATTATTCTCCATGTATCATGTAAATGCATTCTCGTAGATGTAAATTAATTGTCACCTTAGTGTAACACTTGCTAACACGCTGTTTAATCCATAATTCTAAAATGTCGGGTTGTGACTAGCATCACCTTGGGGAATCCTAAACTGCAGTACTACTCCATAATTTTTAAATTATAAAGTTGACACAAGTGAGGATACTTGTACCATGAATGCTTCAGTAAAATATTTAATTTTCATAGCCCTGCACTGTATAGTTGTAACATTAGAATTAAGGTTTTGACATGAGTGTTAAGAAAAACATACATCAAAATACTGTATGAATTCACATTCTGTCAGCATTTTGTTGTTACATTATTTAGAGCAACAGTTACATGCTTCTTGCAATGCCTTTCTGATTGTCTTTATAGTTTAATTCATACTATTTTGTCTAATAATTGAAAAAATAATTCAGTAACATGTAGAAGAAAATGAGCCAGATGGAAGATAAATCCTCCATAAAACATTAAAGCAATCTAAATACTTTTGGGCTCTGGAGTATCAGATTAAAACAAGATGAAGGGAATCATTGTTTGTGAGCAGCGATATCACTACACTTTCTACTGAAAAAAAAAAAGGAAAACAGACACATAATAATAAGTTAAAATAGTGCTTGATGGAGTGGCACGAGAAATACAGTAGGTTTAAAAAAGAGAGAGGCAAAGCTGAGGGGATGGAGCACCGACACGCAGTGGTGGTCAGACTGCTTAATAAGCCGTCAACTTAATCTGAGACACTGAGCCCTAAATCCCCTACCTTCTGGCCCACTGTATGTGTGTGTGTGTGTGTGTGTGTGTGTCTTTGAATCCTGAATCACTTAACTGTCTGCATGCATTCCATATATCAGAAATAATCTCATTTAGTATAATCTATAATCCATTTTAATAACAGTAGGACAAACAAAGATGTTCTAGAGCACTACCTACCAGTTTCATTCACTTACCACACTGGCTCAATTCTACTTAGAATAGTATTAGAATGTGCAGGAGTTAAATTAGGGTCTTTACTTTCAAAGAACATGCAAGTATGAAGAAAATCTCCACATGGAGACATGATGCAGCCAAGCGCTAATGATATTCATGAGAGTTCCATATGAACTGTTGATCTGAATTTGGCTTGATAATCACGGTGCTCCGTGCCATGAACAAGGGCGGGTTGGTGGGGGGCCTCTAAATGAGTCACAGGAACAGGAGGCACTGTCGATATTTATTCTCTCAGAGCTGCAGGTTGTTCAGGTTTTTCTCCTCACAAACAAAACTTGCAGTAAAAAGTCTTGCAGACATTAGCATATGAGTTACTGTTGACTGGAGTTGTTTTATGTTCGAAGTTTTCACAATTCTGTATGTAGAGCATTTAAATGACCAAAACTTCCAAGGAGTCCATGTATCATTTCCCATTTGCTTGCTCGTTGGTTTGTTAATGAGCACGCACACACACACACACACGCACGCACGCACGCACGCACGCACGCACGCACACACACACACACACACACAATTAAAAATAACAACATTGAACTGATCTTAAAATCTTAAAACTATGAAAATAGTACTGAGGCAATCGGACCACATTGCGCAGCCACGGCAAAAGGTTTGCACAACCACTGAATGACAGTCTACTTTTATGTGACAGTCTAAAAAGTTTCTAACCACTTCCTAAATATATCACTCACTCAACCCTCCCTTGAAGAATGACTGCCAGACAGATGTCAAACTATGACTACTCAATGCTTTTGCTCTTGCACTGAAATAAACGCGGAATGGATTAGTCTTTGCTTTGTGGTACAAAGGTTTTTTAAAATGCAATGCTGTTATCTTGAGTGTTTGTAATGTCAAAAATGTGTACTAATAGTCTAACACAAAAGCAACAAACCAAATTTCCTTTCCACAACAAACACATTAGTTTTTGCACGTGGAAACATCACCCTATTTTGTTCTGAATGGTTAAAACAAGGAATCCAAGCCAAGTCAAGCTGAGAAAAAAGAAATGAAGTAAAGTAAATGTTTTAGAAAACATTGGCAACAGTGGCAGTGAAAATCTATAGAAACAAGAAGTTTAACATGAGGACCTGTAAGATGGCATCTGGCTTATATGAAATAATCATGAAATTAGTCCTGGATGTTTTTATTTTACATAGAGGCATTACAATCTGCTTCAAATGTATTTTTTTTGGCATGTTTTAATTTAAATTTCATGCTAAACATAAAGAATTATGTCTTTACTATATCGCAAATGACTCATGTTTTATTTTTTTCCCAAGGCTTATTTGTAGCTTTTAATTATGAAGAATGAATGCGACAACACACTCTCGCCTCATTTATTCAAGAGTTTCCGTCCTTGTCCATGGAGTGCACCCAAAGATTAATTTTTTCTGCATATCTAAAATTAAGCCTGCCTGTCTTTCACAATTGGATCAAGCATGTCTTGCAGAAAGTTGGTGTTTATCCAACAGTCAGGTACTCTCTGGTGCAAAGTGTACAATCTGTTTAGTCACTGGTGCAAATAAAATGGTCAGGGGGTGAATTTGTTGTCCCCTGTATCTTGTTGGAGGACAAGATATTAAAACTCCAAATTGCTCCAACTGGTTGCGTCATTGGTGTTTGTGTGAATGCCTATCGCCTTACAGGGTATCCTGAAACACCTGTACATGAATGCTGGCTTGTGTTTTGAGTGGTTCAGTAGCCTACAAAGATGATTAACTGGCTCGGAATTTCTGTTTAGGGTATGAAGGTACTTCACATCTCAAATAGACATGTGACTTTCATAACAATATGTCAATGTGTTTGCTACCTCAGAAGAGACGGAAAAATTGAAGAAGCCTTTGTATCAATCAAACTGTATGGTACCTCTGCAACTCCTAGTCAGTTTACTATCAATTTTTATGTTCAGTGGATTGCCTGGAATTAAGGGCTCCCACAAACACACAGATTATACACAGATTATGTCTTATGTTTTGATCTGTTTTACCTCCATCCATCTTTTATTCATGTCTCATCTCTTCTTCACACATCATGAATGACAATTAGAACCTGGACCATCACAATTAGAGTACTGTAAATCTCATTTGCTCTGTTCATTCTGAAATTAATGAATAGTAAAGCAGACAAACTACTTAAGGGTAAATCAATCAAATGTACCTTTGTTTGTTTCTTTAGATCAGAAGATTATAAATTTTTGGTACATTTTCTTAGTGATTTCTTAAAGGTAAATAATAATCTGGCTCCAAATTGGCAGTACACAACTTTATAGACAATACACAAGCTCAGCCCAGAGACTGACGTTGGATTGCATGTTGCAACAATACAACAGTAAAACAACAAAAGTAAAAATTAACTTTTTAAAGTGACTGCATATACTGTATATTTGTGAATATGTGTATATATGTACAGTATATATACCTACTGTATATACAGTAGATGTATATACATACATAGACATGCACACATTTATTAAATTGGCATAAGCACCTGTTAACTATATTTGTAGAATGAATCAAATCAAAGTGATTTGAAAACAGCAAGACATTGAAAGATGGGTGCGTAGACATGTGTCCATATCCCCAAGGAAGTGTTCAGTTGCTCCCAGCAGTACGGCAGCTGCTCTGTGCCTTCGACGTTAATTGAAATGAAAATGACTCAAACAAGCACTGTAAATTATTCAACTTCTCGCTGTTGAGGAGGCACTTGTGGAGCGCACAAATTGAGGAGCTCCTTGAGGAAAAAGCTGTTGTATTTAGATAGCTTTTTAGTTTTTCTAATGAATGGGTAATGCAATCTGCATGCACAAGGAGAAAATCTTTTCTAACAGCCTGGACACAACAATTATCTCAGCTGTGCCAAATCCACCCAAATCACATAACATGGTGTATTACCATTCTTTGCCTTATGGCTAGTGCATTGTGTCAGAGAGGTTCACTGCAGAGAGAATAAGGACTTAGTATAGTTAGTGAATCCTTGTTAAGTGTCAATTTGGCAGTGCGTTTCTTTTGACCTATGGCATCATCAGTCACCTTGATATCCTGAATGGAATGAGATGTTAAGTTGAGATAAATTAGATAGAAAATTGCAATGTAAAATATTTTACCTGTATTGTTCAGTCCAAAGATAAACTATCACAACATTAGCATTTGTTGCTTCTGACAGACTGTAGTTGTTTTTGAAACTGTTGAGACTATTTTGAAACTGCAAACAATTGTAAAATTCATTAACAAAGCAAACAATAGTAAATTAATTAATGGCAAGGCCCAGCGAAAATATCTTTTCGCCTTGCAGTTGCAGGAATGTTAGTGTTCACAAACTAAAAATATGAGAATCATGCACAATGAAATGATGACTAAACATTGGATACACCAAAATAACAGTCCTACATTTGTCATGACATCCTTTATAGGCCCAGAGTCCCAGCTATTACACTTTTTGTGGTTTCAGTCGGGTTGTGGGGGTTGCAGTTATAGCGGGGAAGCCCAAATACTTTTCTCTCCAGCCACTTCCACCAACTCCTCTTGGGGATCCTAAAGGCATTCCACGGCCAATCAAAAGATTTAATCTCTCCAACAAGTCCTGGGTCTTCCTTTAGGCCTTCTCCCAGTTGGACATGCCTGGAATACCTCCCATGGAAGTCATCTAGAGGGAATTCTGTCCACATACCCAAACAATCTCAGCTGGGTCTGCTCGATAAAGAGGAGCAGTTTCTCTACCTTTTATGGAGTCCCTACCATATGTTCATTGTTGTCGTATATACTTGAAAACCTGTTCGAGAGTTTCTTGAAGTGTTTTCTTCTTCTCTTCCTCAAGGATTGAAGAATAAGGAGCAACAACTTACATTAAACTAATGTTTAATTATGCTTAATGGTATATATTAAATCAATGCATACATATTTTGATATGATTATATGTTTTTATTATTGGGGCGGCAGTGGCTCAGCGGTAGAGCAGATGCCTCATAGACGGATCGCCATCGGTGGATCGAGTCCCGCTCCCGCCATGATGCCACCAGGAGTGTGAGCTGACAGTGGGAGGTGTCAGCTCACCTCCCAGCCACAGCCGAGGCGCCCTTGAGCAAGGCGCCGTTCCCCCTACAAGCCGCTCAAATTGGGGTGCTTTCCGAAGCCACTGCCCGTCACTCTGCCTCCCTGATGTGTGTAGTGATGTGATTGTACTAACTGCATGCTTACAGGCCCCCTTGTGTGCTTGTGTGTTTAGGGGCCCTGTATACTTGTCAAACTAACCGAGTGACTTTGTAATTTCCCCGTGAGGGATCAATAAAGTATACTTCTTCTTCTTCTTCTTCTATTATTTATTTCACAGTTACATGGTGTTATTTGCTTTTAACAGTTTTCTAGTGATTTTAAGAGCCAAGTATGTGTGTCGGACAGATTTTAAGTTGAGTGAAATGACGTAAACTTGATGATTATTTTTAAAACTGACATGAAATTGAGAATGAGTTAGCTCGCAATGACCTGCACCTGTACCAGTATTTTGTTATAATATATTTTGTTTTTATGTTGTCACCCTGTAGCTAAATGATGTCGTAACCAATTTTTTTCAGGTCAGGTTTCTGCCGGGAAGCATTAACTGATGCTAGTGTGGAATTCTGAATGCATTGCTATTTGATGTTAACTTAACTGACAAACTTAATGGGAATAAAATGGAGTAATCAAACATAAAGTGGCATGTCGGACTTTTCATTACAAGGAAGCACATTAGCACAGCAGTCCCCAACCTTTTTTGCTCCGAGGACCGGTTTCATCTAAGACAATATTTTCACGGACCCATCTTCATTTGCTCGATAATCGTTAATGATGCCAGGGCAGCTGTAGTCTAATAATAAATCATCCGCAGTGGTTTTATGTAAAATACAGACATCAACAGACAATAAACAAGCTTTTTTCATAAATTGATAATCAACATCTCTGTAAATGGAATAATTGTAACAAATAATTACATTTAAAACTTGACTGAACTGACTGTACTGATGAGGTTTATTTTGAAATATAGCGACTTACAATCAGTGCATTCAACGTAGGAGAAATACTGATCATTTCCAATAAAAGGGAACAAGTAAACAACAAGAACAAGTAAATCAAATACTAATTACAATAATGAGAATGAGTGGTTGGGGATCGCTGATCTCGGGATAACTGGAGACAATGACACCTGAAGTGTGTTCCGGATGTCTGGTCTACTCCGCAGTTTGGTTTTCTTTACAGTCACTGCAGAAAATCCCGCTTCACAAAGACAGGAGGTTGGAAATAGAAGCAGGGTTTTTGATATTTTTTGGGCGATCTCAGGATAATCTGCCTTGACTTTAATCCAGAACACTAGTGCGGCTGTGGGCACTTCATTGTGTGGGCTGATAACCTGTCACGTGACCGAGACCTGTCAAGCGGGACAGACGCACACATTCGTCTATGTGTCATTCCGCACAGACGTCACTTTTCAAAATAAAACATCTTTCAGACTCCAAAATAAATAAAGCGGAAGTAATATAAATGATTTTTTCTTTCTGTGCGGCCTGGTACCAAATGACCCAAGGACTGATACCGGTCCCCGGCCTAGGGATTGGGGGCCACTGCATTATCACGTCATTCAATGCGGTGGAAAACCATAGTGGCTTAAGCTTGACTTACTCTCTACACCCCCCAAGGATAAAATTGATTCACCACTGGCATAAGTGTAACAGTTACATTATGGTACTACAGTACTTTATTTAGTTCATGTTTTGTTTTTATGTCCTGTTATAGTTTTTGGTAAGACTTCTTAGGAATAGTACTTCTGTATTTAGAATAAAAAGGACATTTGCAAGACCTCGAATGGTGATTATAGATTGAAATTTAATAAATAACGACTTACAAACAATTAAACTTATAAACAACCACTTGGAACCAATGTGTTTGTATGCTGAGGACTACCTGTACTAACAACCATAAATTAAGACATGATTGGATGAGCACTTTGACTAGGCAACCAATATAAAGGTGATTTTGCACATTTGAAGGCCGAGTACATTCTTCCAAAGTGGCCTTGGGACACATGCTTAGTTGTGTCAATTATCATTATGATTGCACTGTTGTTTACAGCAAGAACCTCCTGGGTTCAAATCCACCTGAGGACCTAGGACTGTGTTAGTTTGTATGTTCTCCCTGTGTCTGCACAAGTTCTGTCCTCATTCTCTGACTCCGTCAGTCCTGAAATGGGGACTGTAAATTACCCATCCAGGTGTGAATGATTGATTGTCTTTGTGTGTGTTGGTCCTGTGATGAACTGGCAGCTTGTCCAGGGTGTATCCTGGGTCCTGCCAAGTGTTAGTTAGGATAGAGTCCATGTCAGCTGATTTACTTCCCCAGCTATACCAAAGATTTCATCAACAAAATGACTGTAAATGAAACCTTTTCATTTCGTCTTGGAAGCTCATGAGTCCTGGAAACTTTTTTGGATGTGGCTCCTCTGGTCAGTTATTTAGGAAAATGCTGCAATACTGTTTTACACAAATTTCTAACTGAGTAGATAATGACTGAGTTTTTTTTATGGATGAACTGCTCCTTTGCTCTGTTAATTAAAAAAACACTGTGCTTCAATGGACAATGAAGGAAATTAATGGGGATTAAAGTGCCAATTCAAAATTAATTTTTATTTGAGTATATTAATTAACCTTTAACTGATGTCCGTTAAAAACCTCCTTGCATTTGATTGCTTTCCTCTCTTTTATTTGAATTTTATTTTATTTAGTAAGTAATATTCCATTAGCCTAAAAAATGGTGTAAAGTGCTCCTGGATAATTATTTCAGACAAAAGTTTTTAATTTATTTCTTAAGATGAAAAGGCTATACCAAATAATGTAGTTATCAAAGCCATAAGCTACAACTCCCAGCTCAAATGTTTGACTTTAGATTTTTTCAGTCAAGTTCTACTTTAAAAAGTAGTGTGCACTATAGTAGAAAACTGTATTATATAAACAACAGATGGACAGATAGATCGAAGGACAGATAGATAAATTGATTCCATAATTGACCTGAATGCATTATTCACTCAGGAAGGATGACTACTTAATAGTAACACATTTGAATGCAAATTCTTGTTGCTATGCATTTATTCATTGTGTGCCAACAGTTAGATGCTAAAAACAAAAAAGGTTAGAGTTGAGGATTCAAATTAGATTTAATTCCACCGAATTTGTTTATCTAGAGAGGTACAGAATGTAAAGAAGAACATAAGAAGAGATCAATGAGCTCTGTCCAGAGGTTTAAGATTTATCTTGTTCTGGATATTAACTGTGATCATTTATTACTATATAGCATCCAACTCTAATTGAGGAAAAAGTGGAAAAAATAAATTGTTGGACACAACAATTATGCAATTGTTAATATATAATGCAAAAGGTAACAGGACAAACACAACTTCCAGGTGTTCCCATAATCTGCATTCAAAAATTATAAATAAATTATAATTAGAGATATGACAAAGACATTTCTACAAAATGGCTATACAGTACAGTATTATATATTATGATGTTTTTGTGTGTCTCTGTGCCAGCAGAATTAAAAAAAAATAACTCAAGGCACATTTTTATGAACCTTGTTGGAACTCATTAAATTTTGGAGCAGCTACCAGATTTTTTCCACTTTACATATCTGTCTACATGCATTAACTACTTGTTCCAATGAAAATCACTAGTGTTAGGTGTGCTTCAGCTCTCTGTGCACAGCCCATTATAGACCTGATCAAAATATTAGGACCAGCTGAAAAATGGCAAGAATTTACCTTTTGCACTGTTGGATCTTAACAAGGTTGTAGGTAGTGCTTCAAAATGCAAAAAGAAGAAATGGGAGTGAGACAAAAACAATTTGAATAACCAATTTATTGCAAACAACCACTAAACTGAAATAGGCTGTTCATCAGCTGATCAAAATTTTAAGCCCAAATCTTCACAAACATGTGGATTAAGTATCATTTTCTGTCAGGCATTCACACTGTTATGACCTCTTGATGGCCAATGCAAAAAAGCTTTCTTTCTTAGAATGTGTTTGGACTATTTAGCCGCATCAGCAAGGCCTCTTGTTGGTGCGACAGAGGAGTTTCAACTAAAATGAAAGGAAAGGTGTATAAAACTGTGGTGACACCAGCAATGTCGTTTGGTCTATAGACAGTGTCACTGAGGAAAAGACAGGAGACAGAGCTGGAGGTAGCAGAGATGAAGATGCTGAGGTTCTCTTTGGGAGTGACCAGGATGGATAGGATCAGGAATGAGTACATCAGAGGGACAGAACATGTTAGAGGTTTTGGAGATAAAGTCAGAGAGGCCAGACTGAGATGGTTTGGACATGTCCAGTGGAGAGATAGTGAATATATTGGTAGAAGGACGCTGAGTTTTGAACTGCCAGGCAGGAGGCCTAGAAGAAGACCAAAGAGAGGTTTATGCATGCAGTGAAAGAAGACATGAAGGTAGTTGGTGTGAGAGAAGGGGATGCAGAAGACAGGGTTAGATGGAGGCAACTGATTCGCTGTGGCGACCCCTGAAGGGAAAAGCCGAAAGGAAGATTTGATGTAGTAATTTTCTCTCCAAGTTTGTTACCTTTTAGCCTTTGTCTGTGATAATGGCCTTATTTTCCTGGACATAAGCAAGCTATAAGAGGGGCGAAAGCAATAGTTAAGTCTCCGTATTTGTGATGCTATCAAGCTATCCATCACTGTCACATGCAGTGTCATAGTTTGTGAAGAACACCGGCATGAGAAAGATCTTCTGAATATTTAATAATATTTCAAACATTCAAAATGGACTTTTAAGTATGTATTCATAGTGTCAGCTTTTCCAAATACTGTACCTGTGTGTGGATAACAAATAGTATCTGAGACATTACCACAACACAAATCATGCACGCTCTCAGGAATCATATCCTCAACAGTCAAAGCACCGTGAGAGAATAAAATATTCTCTTGAAATCTTAAAACTCCATGCAAGTGGCATTCTTAACCTAACTTCAGTTGAACAAGAGACAGCAAGTGTATGTCTGTAGGCTTATTACTCTCAATAATAAGGTACCATTCACAGATGAGGTTTAAGAGGAGTGCATCTTGGCTGATCTGGAGGCACTTGCCACTGACATATTTTTGGAAACCTGATACCTGTTTGCTAAAGTAAATAAGGGCACTCAGAAAAACTTTCTTATATGCTTTATAGCAGCACCCCCCCAAAACAAACAAACAAACAAACAAACAAACAAACAAACAAACAAAAACCCACACACAAAAAAACCCCCAAAAAACAATTCAAATGTGGACTTGAAATCAGGTCCAGGTCCATTTTTAAATACTGTTGATAGTTGACTTCAGCTTCACATAGTAGAGTCTTAACTCCCATTTGTAGAAGTAGTGATTACTTGTGTCGTAAGTGTTCTTGAGTCTATGTGGTATTATTATTCATAAAATCATGTCAGTTTTTATGTAGTGGAGCCTTACTGGTTCAAAGGTCAACAACATTCTTTGTTGGTTATTGTCATTGCCCCTTAGATTCCTCAAATGTTCCATATTCTCCTAACTTTTTGATGGTAATACGGGTCGAAGGTGGAGAAATCCTCACCCATTGCAGGATTATTGATGTTGCCTGGTAAAAATAATGGTTGGAAAACTTGGACGATAGGTAGCTTAGTGGTTACTGAAATGTAGATAAACAGCCAGAAAGCCTAATTCATTAAGAAGCACTTCACAAAGACAATATTTTCAAAGTAAGTATTGCTTTATTCAAATCTAAACTGGAAAGCTATGAATAAAACAAGTTGACAGAAGTAGTAGTAGAACCTTCAGTCATATTTTAACATAAATGTATTTTCAGTGGATGAGATTGGACTCAAATCAAACTAATAGCTGATCCAGGGGTCTCCAGAGAGAGTCCACCTATTAGTAGGTCATTTAAAGACTAAAAAATTACCTACCTACATGTAGACTATTCTCTTTCTCCTGATTTGGGGGACTTAAGAGACTCCACATATTGTTAGGTCATTCCTGAAATCAAACTGAATATGAAAAAGGATTAAGCAGTTAACACACCCTTAAATGACCATTTTCAGTGAATTCCACCTGTTTTTGCTGTTAATTTGTAGGATGAAGTCTTGTTCCAGTCATAGTTTTTGTTCTGTTCCACTCCATTCTTGTCATAAATACTTTTCACTGTCAGAATGGAGCTGATCTCATTGAAAACTGATAAATATTAAATAAATAAAGATTAATGTGAACAATCAAGGCAAAAAAACACCAGACCTGATGTCACAAAATACTGTGTGTAATATTATGTTTTTATACCCTTGTCTCTTCTTCATTCCTTATTAATTTTCTCCACATTAGAACAGAAAAAAATATTTAATGTGACAGCTGGTCAATATCAAGGAAAAACTGGTGAATCTAGTAGCAACCCATTTGTCAGTACACCCTAAAAAAGCCCCTTAACAAATAGTAAAGCACCATCATTTACATCCTTGCTACATAGTGGATCATGCACCGTATAATATGTGACATTTTCAGTTAATTTTCTACTTCTTTGAGTTAGCTGCTAAATGCTACTGGATACTTTTTAAATCTCCCAGTTGTAGGTCACACACGTAACACACTATCAGTAGCTCAGTTATTGTTAAAGAATTGATTTAATGCAGTTGCTACCTCCAAACAACAATGATGTCTCATTTTGTCCTCATAACTCACATACAGAACACAAAGAAGCAATAAATGGTGCAATTGTCCCGCTTTGAACAGGCTGTTTAAATGGGTGTTCTGTTTCAGGGACAATTTTATTGGACTGTCTAAAGCCCTGTTCCAGTCTGGACCAAGTGTTTAAATATTTTACGAGTTGCCCATGTGCCCCTGGCAAAAAGAACAGCATCAATACAGAAAATTTAACATATCGCTTCCCTTTCCCACATCAACTGAGCAGGGAGAAGAAAGGGAGTTTGGTATTAAATGGATGATATAGATTACTGACAGAAACAAACATGCTGCAGCAGCTTTTAGTCTGAAGCCTACCTCAGGTTTTCTGTCCTTCTGTCCTGGCTGTCCATCCATTTATTTGTCTATTTTCTTCATTTATCACTTGTTTCTACCTCCCATTTGATCCCTCTGAATGCTTTGTGCTACCATAGATCTGACTCAACTTTCTCTTTCTTTCTGCCACTTCTTCCTGGTCTCTCTCCTATCTGTCTTTTCATTTACCTTGCAGTCCAATATTGTTGGACGTGAGATATAAAATCTGCTGGGATAATCTCTCTCTCTCTCTGTCTCTCTCTCTCTCTCTCTCTCTCTCTCTCTCTCTCTCTCTCTCTCTCTGTCTCTCTGTCTCTCTCTCTCCCTCTCTCTCTTCTCCCTCTCTTTTTCACTCTCGCAATTTTCTACCTCCTCCTTTCTCTCAACTAATCCTCTTCTCATTTCTCAGATTAAAAAAAAGAGGTGGATGAGAAAAAGAATGATAGGGATGTGGTTGTCTGAGGGAAAAACACAGATTTGAGGTGGCTATATGGGTGGGAAGAAATGTAAGTAACACTCCAGTAAGAAAACATTGATGTCCACAAAGTGACTAAATGGGGATGAAATGAAAGGAGTAAAAGAAAGGTGTTAAGAGAAGGACAAAGTGTGGATAGGGATTAAGATAGCACACGGAGAAGTCATCTATCTGTTTTTGGGGAAAGGGTCAGAATGAGAACAGATTCCATCAGAATCAACATGTTTGAGGTCGAGGGTCCAAGCCAGCATATATAGACACATCACAGGGATTTGTGTACATCAGTCTTAGTTGACCAGTCTGGTCTGGGTTACCTTAACTGGGTCTAAGTTCAAAGTATATTGATTATAAATAGGCGGTCTCAGTGAGGTCTGATTCAAAGATGCACAACAAATGTATTTTATAAAGAAAAGACAGCAATTACAGGTGCGATTACATGTACATACATACACAAATATAGACTTTAAAAGAGCTTAAAATGCTACAAAAATGACCCCATAAGCCTTTAAATCTTACCCTAAATGTAATGTGAGACATCTGTCTACAGTTGATACGATATCACCGCAATTAAGTGCAGACAAAATTTAAGTTTGCAATACAGTGCGCCCTCGCGCATTCAAGTATCAACGCTCGGGACTTCACCTCATCGCGGATTTTTGGTAGGTCACGTGATATTGTACGCAGATTCTATTGGCTGACGGCATCCGGAAGTGCGCTGCGTTCTGTGAGTCTCGGAACGCAACACACTTCCATGAGACACAAAAGTGCTTTAAACAGTCAATAATAGTCTGGGAAAAGGTAATACAGATTGAAGGTAGTTTGATATCAGCATGGGGAGGGTTCATAAACATTTAAATTACTGTAAATAATAAGATAAATAGTTTATCGCTATATCGCGGAATTCATTATTTGTGGTTCTTGGAACACATTAACCGTGAGTAATGAGGGCGCACTGTATAGTCTTTGGTTCATGAAAAGAAAAACATGTTTAAAGAGATAGAACAACTCCACGAGTTTAGAAGTTACAGTCATTTATAATTCTCAGCAGTTCCATTTCCAAGAGTTAATTTAGATAACAGTTTGCTTTACACTCTGGTGTTCTGGAGAATATTATATATTAACTTTACCAAAAACGAAAAAATGTAATCTGATCTGTCAGAGGCAGACTGAAGATTTGTTACGGCCTGATTAAGGGAGGAGTCAGTAGCATACAGAATAGAGTCATCAGCAAGAACTGTACATTACAATCTGAAGTACAGATGACGTTATTCCTGTAGAGTGAGAATAAAAGAGAGCTGAGAGTGGATGCCTGTGGTACACCTGTAGTGACATTAACAGAATTTCACTTGGAGTCACTGGAGTGGAGAAAAAAATGAAGTGCCTACAGCTGGAGGACTCAAGCCTGAAGGTAGTTGACTGAATTGTCTGTTAAACATATTACAAGATGGAACAAAATGATAATTAAAGGCCTTGCACACATTCAGTTTGTTATGATTTTCAAAATAGATTTTAGGAGGGAGAGAGCCGAGACAACTTTTTGAAAGATCTAGAATTGTGATACATTAGTAGTAAATAAACTTGTAAATGCAGGTGAATAGGAGTCAGATATCTGATAGATTTAAGGTTGTTATATATTTTTTATCTTGATTTCAATTTATTTATAATCTGCCTTTGAATAAGAGAAATGCCGGCTGAATTTTTGGACAAATCCAAGGATATGAACATATCCCTACCTTATACAACATCCATCCATCTTCTAATCACTGCTTTATTTGCTGTAATGGGTCACGGGGAGCTCGAGCTTATCCCAGCTGGCTTAGGGCGTGAGGTGGGACAAACTCTGGGCATGACGCCAGTGCGCAACAGAGCCACACAGAGACAGACAACCATGCACGCTCACATTCACACCTATAGCCATTTGGAAGAGCCAATTCACCTGAAGCACATGTTTTTGGAGGTGGGAGAGAGCCGGGGAACCCGGAGGGAACCCACATGGACACGGGGAGAACATACAAACACCGCACAGAGTGGGACTCGAACCCAGACCCGCCTTGCTGTGCGTCGACAGCGCTACCCACTGCGCCACCGTGCCGCCCCCTTATAAAACAACTTTGCTATAAAGTATTTAAGCGAAAGAATGCTTCGTCAGGGTCATAAAAATAACTGTTTCATATAAGAAAGATATATAAGAAAGTCCAAGGGCAGCACAGTGGTGCAGTGGGTAGCACTGTCACTGCACAGCAACATGGTTCTCGGTTCGAGTCCCTCTCTGTGCGAAGTTTGCATGTTATCCCCCTGTTTGTGTGGGTTCTCTCCAAGTTCTCTGGCTTCCTCCCACCTCCAAACACATGCACTTCAGACGAACTGGCCGGTTTCAAATTGTCCATAGGTGTGAGTGTGTCCCTGTGTGCTTGTTTGTCTATTTGTGGCTCTAAGTTTCACTGGTGTTGCGCCTGAAGTATACCCTCCCTCACGCCCCAGTCAGCTGGTGAAACGTTCCAGCAACCTTGCGACCTGTGGCAGCGACAGAAGCGGGCATACTTTAGAAGATGAATGAATATATAAAATGCCTAAAATCTTATTAAAAAGAAAATTCTTTTTTTTTTTTCTAGACGACATGAAGCATTCAACATGTGCGATTGGACAGCAGTCCAATGTTTTGGCCAAAAACTCTGGTAATGCAGTATTCAAGTGAGCTGCTAGTAAATATGAACTCTATCATGCTTGATTTGAGAGGATCAGATTGTTTTGACATGTGGGAAATTAACTGGTGGAAATTAAGGTCTAAACACAGTTGCTTTCCTCAGTTTTAAAAGCCAATCTAAATTTAAATCACTCTAAATAACTCGCTCAGAACTAGTGTGGGATGATATTAAATTTTGCAATTTCTTCATTCGCAGCATACTTTGCTGATGGGGGAGGGAAGATGTCAATAACTGTGAAATAATCCTGACCAGCAGTGTTTATGTCCAGAACTCTTTGCAGTTATAGTGTAATGGAAGCAAAATGATCTCCAGTCTTTAAGACAGATCAATAATCCACCTCTTTTCTCTGTCAATGAAAAATAAATGCAGTTATTTCCATGTCTGAGACTTTCTGACTGAGCTGTGTTTCACTTAGAATAAAGATGTCCAGACTGCATTCATTTACCAGGACATGAGGAAAGACCACTTTAAAATAAAGTCTCAATTCAAATATAATACCCCAGTCCACACATTAAAGAGATGAAAATAAAGAAATGCTATTTATGAAGGACTATTTTGTAGGTGAAGCACCAAGTCTCAGGAGTTGGAATATAGGCATTCATAAGGATTGTCTGAAACATGCAGTTTGAAGTAGAATTTAAATAAGGCAAACAAAACACTTTGTCTGTCACTGACAATAGGCTACTAATCTAGTCCTGTAGATTATAAAATAAGTCAAATGTCCTGTACACTAAAGACCATGATTTAGTTCTGGGGGACATATGACTCAAACCTGTTGTTAGTATTGATTTATAAGTAGGAGGTTCATTACGTCTAATTCTGTTGTTCAGTCTTTCAAGGTTGTACAATAATTGGTGTATAAAAAATAGAAGAAATGTTGGGGTTCAATCCATTATTGTGTAATACTTTAATACTTTTTTCAGCAAAACATGCTGAGAATCATTACAATAAGTTATGATTATACTTGGCAGGACATTCCTGTTACCTAAATATTTTGGCAGTTTGGCCAAAGATGACAGTAAAAATATATTCCATTTTTTCAGATTGTCTTTTGTTATTTTTTATAGGGGAAGAGTTGAGGTTTTTTTTTTTTTTTGCTAAATCTGGTGGCTTGTGGAAACCAAGGCATGTCAGAGATTTTGCTCCCAAGCCTCGGGATACCATCTGAATACAGTAAAAAGTTTATTATAATTACTGATCAGATTATAGTCTGATGACAGTGAGGGGTTTGCAATTACAAACAAAATGTCATCAGTGAATTTGCAGTGGTGTGGTTTTCATCAGATGCCTGAGATACAATCTAGCTGGCTAATGGTATCATACAAATAATAGAAGGGAAAATGCATATCCTTGTTGAGTGCCTTTTTGTAATAATAATGACTTTAATCATTGGTTTAGAAAGACAATATGTGGTTAGTTTATAGTATTTAAATCAATCCATCAATTATTTTAAAGGAAGGGAAGAGACACCTTGTGATTACTTTGTCAAATGCCTTTCTGACATTAAGAAATTCTCTGATTGATGGAGTGGTTGGAGAGGTTTTGTTTTTGCAGGGGTTGATCAAGTTCAACCATTTGCATGGGTTTTCTGGGTAATGACTCACTTTGATGAAACCCTTTTGGTGTATCTATATTAATTAATGATGGAAATGAAGATTACAACGTGACTGATAAAGTCTATTTTAAATGTATGTGTTATATCTGTGTTAGCTAATTACTGATACGGGGCTATAATCGGGGCATCATTGCAATCCCTATTTGCTTTGGAGTGCAATATAAGCAGTTTTTAAAAATGGGTTAGGATGGTACTTAGTAGCTTTTTTGTTTAAATGTTAAAATGCAAAAAGATGAATGCAAACAAAAATTAAAATAAATTAGGAGACACGTTTCTATATAGCACATGATTTACAGCTTCCATTCCATTGTAGAAGATAAAAATGGAAGGTGCCTTCATGGCAAGCAGAAGAACACAACCTGCCTAAAAATTATGCTTGGAATAGAGGATCCACATTTCTATCATTTACCAAATTATTTTTCATAATTTGACTAGCATTCTTTTAATGGCGTCATATTCTATTCTTTTCTTCTGCATTCATTCTGCCACATAAATAATACTACCTTTTATGTAATTTAATTAAAATTTGAATTAATTAGCATTGTGACTAAAACATGTTGAAGGATCATCAAGATTTTAGGGAAACAAACATTTTACACAAATATAATAAGAAATATCTTGACAATCACACTGCAAAAATGAAGATAATGCCTCTGGTCTAACTCTGTTACTGTGAGTTTCGTGTCCTAAGCTTTGAAGAACTCTCTATGGCTGAGGACACTTCTTCCCACAGGCATCTGTTTAGCCTTATTGGCTGAAATCTGAGGCGGCTGGTGGATGGGGGTCCTAACGCATAAACAGATACCCTGAGCAGTTGGAGTGAGGGATTGAGGGAAAGGTGAAGTTCCAAAGTAGGCGAGGAGGAGGGAAAGTCAACTCTAGTTAACAATGAGTTCATTGATTCCAAGCCACCAGTCTCAAAATCTTGCATTCAGTTCTTTGTCCCTTTTCTTCGATATCTCCTTTCTTGCCTTTCTCTAATATTTGTCTTTTCCACTGTTCTTCTCTGTTTGAATAATATCTTTAATGCTTTAGACACCATCATTTAGATTTAGATTTCTTTTAAAGAGGGTTTCTTCCATCAATTTTAGACTCACAAGCAAACTATTTAGTACCTTTGTGTGTGTGTGTGTGTGTGTGTGTGTGTGTGTGTGTGTGTGTGTGTGTGTGTGTGTGTGTGTGCGTGCGTGTGTGTGTGTGTGTGTGTGTGTGTGTGCTATTATCACCCTACCCTCTCCTTCCTATTCAAGTTGCAACCTTCAACTGGCCATAACACAAAGAAACAATTATGTACATGTCTGATTCTCTGTGTCACTGTGTTAATGTCTCAAAGGATACATTTATGGCATTCATGTTCTTAACGTCCTGCTACACAAAATGTATTTTTGATCATAAACATGATTGTATGGAAAGATATAGTAATAAATGCAATGTAATTGATGAAACAGTGTAGGGACAAAGTAATGCATGAGAAGATGAAAGAAGATGAACAAATCCATTTCCAAAAAAACTCAGGAAAAATATAACAAAAACAGATACACTGATTGAAAGCCGAAATTTTGCATTGGTAAACACTGAAACCTCATATTATATTGAAGATAGGAAAGATGTATTAAATATTTAAATTGAGAAATTTCATTGTGTTTTTGAAAATGCCCATGTTGGATTTGATGCCTCTAACATGTTTCAAAAAAAGTTGGGATATAGTGGCAACAAAATACTGAAAAAGTTAATGCTATATACAGGTTGTGGAGCAAAATATGCCGCCAACTTTTTTTTTCCAGAGAAGGCTCAATTCCACAAGATAATGATCAACCATATGTATTACAACAGCATGGCTTGGGAGTAAAAGAATGCTAAATTGGACTGCCTGCAGTCCCGGCTGCAGTCATACACGTAAAATGTTTGGCACATTGTGAAAGGTAAAATACCACAGGAGACCCCAAACCCTTCAGCAGTTGAAATTTTACATCAGGCAAGAATGGGAAAACATTTGACTTTCAAAATGACAGCAATGGTCTCCTCAGTTTTTAAACATTTACAGAGTGTTGTTCAGAGATGATGTGAAGCAACACAGGGATCAATGTGACCCTGTCAAAACTTTTTTTAAACTGTTATGCTCACGTCTAATTTTAAATGAGGATATAGTGTTCAAAAACAATTTCATTTTTTTCTGTTTCAACATTTTAAATATTTTTGTTGCGCTATAGTCTGTTTTTATTTACATTTTACATGGGCTTACACATTCTGTCCATTGTCGAAGAAATAAAATATCATAATATAAAATAAAATAATAACCTGCTGTGAATTTTGAGTTCTCTACTAAATGAAAAGCATTTCACTTTCAATGTATAGAGGACACAGCCCTCTCTCCACATATGCCATTTAAGTATTGCTTTTAAGTAGTTTTAGATTCCCCCTCTACTGGAATAACCTTATACCTGGTAATATTTTAAGGTCCAAAGCAGTTGCGAAAATTTCCTGTAATATAATGGAATAGCAACATGCAGCGTATAATAAGCACTAAAATGATTTAGATGCATTCAATAGTTACATGAAATAAAAATGTTTCGTTTTTCTTTAGATTTTTATAATTATTAAGAAGCAATCAATATATATTTAAAATCCCATATCTTTCAGTTTTTATTGTTTTATGAGAATGATTGAAAGCAGAATTGAAATATATTCATCAGCGGTGACAAACATGTATGACAAGGACAATAGCCTGAATAGTGGCACATCCCAAATGACAAGTGACCATAAATAATGGAGTTAAAATGTAGATGATCAGGATGATCAGGTGGTGGTGCTAACCGAGCCATAGTGTACACCCTAATGGGTGGCTACAGGATCACATCTTTGGTAAATCCCTCTGATGAATATGACCCTTTAATAAAACTGACGACAAGGGTTAAGTGAGTTGACGTTGTCCTTGTTCATGGACAAGCCAAAGTGCATGCCAGACAGTACAAAGAAAGACGGAAGGCATAGAGGATGAGGGGCACTTTTCATTGTTTACAGTTCAGACAAGAAGAAGATGGAGAAACTAACATTTTTTGGAGTGATGCTGAACTGGAGAATAGTGGTGCAGTTGTGATCCTTGCCTCAGTGTGCCCACCAGTTGAGTGAGGCCACAAACAATAGGTCAAATGAAAAGAAAAAAGACACGGAAATCTTTGAAATGCTGAATACTTCTAAAAGACTGTTGAAGGACCTAACATGTGGAACCATCCAAAGAGTATACAGTATGTCCCTAAAGTTGGACAGTGGGAATTCAACATTCCAGCTGCCTGGGAAAGTCAGAGAGAGAGGATTCATTGAAATTCAAAATGGGGGCAACACATAGGGAGTTAGCTAACATTTCAATGATTCTCTCTTAGAGCTAATCAACCATTTCAGAATGGTGTACAGAGCAATGGCACTGTTTAAAAGATATAAACATATAAGCGCAAAGGTTTGCCCAACACAAGTTGGTGGAGGAAAATCAGGACTATTTACAGAACAAAGGCAATGATCCCCAGGCCCAGAAGATTTCTAAGTAGTGAGCTTTGCAAGTAGATCCAAATCATCAAGGAAGCTCTATCAGCAACAACAGGATTATGTGGAGTTCAAGAATCTGAGCAATATTGTACGAGTAAGAGAGCCTGCAAAGGACATGAAGAATTACCTGTTAGTAGTATGACCCCTTGTTAAATCATTCACAGACAACAAGGATGCTCCGTGGTTGTGGATGTCATCTATGAAATATGACCTCACCCAGAGAAGAGAATAAATACAGACTAATTTTGATTGAATGGTACTGGGGAGACAAAGAAGCCTACATTGCCAGGGCCCAGGAAGAGCTGCATCAAGGTCTGATGCTGACATACAGTGAGTGTGGCATAAGTGTTGAAGGCAGTTTAAGTCTCCTCCTGCTTTGTGAAAGCCCTAAAGCTTGTTACTAGGGGAAGGAGAAGAGAGGAGTAGATAGATTCCTAAAAAAATGGATGTAGGATACCAGAATTTCACAGCTGGATGTTGCAGTAACGGACTGAGAGTGCAGCTACAGCTTTACAAAGACAGGCACAAAAGTCCGTGCAGCAGAAGAGAGTAGAAGACAAACAATTCCCGATTGACACAGCAACATATCCCACAGACCCTCAGGGAAACCACCAAGGAGCGAGACAGGACCACTGCAGCCAAAGCCTACACCCATTGCATGTAGATGAGGACATCTTCCCCTACGGGGATACAACAAGTTGACCACAGAGAAGAGAAAAGCCCTTCAGGAGTTATGTCAAGCTGGATTACCTGTATTTCTTCTCCTGTGTTCTGAACAGTTCAAATGATTTTTGACAGGAAGTGAGTCACTTTTTTTTTCCATCTGTGGAACAACATGAGGCAAAAAGAGTGATTGGAGAGTGCAAACAAACGCACAAACAAACAAACAAACTAACAAAACAACCGCTTGAGCCAGCCACATGACCTCGTTGGTGGAGAGAAAATAGTACTAAGTCAATATTTGCTTTTGCATCTCCATGGATACTGGTCCAGTCCTTCTATTTTAGAAACTGGCTCATATGACCAGAATCTGTCAAATCACTCAGAGTTTTGACTTTACAATTCAAATAACTAACACTTTGAAATTGTAAATTATTTTACAAAAACTCTAGGCAAGTTCGGATTTGACATGTAAATCGCTCACATGATGATACAGTATCTAATGAAGTTGACCACTTTGTTGCAGTATCAGTCTCTGATGTCACTGCTGTAGATATTGAACCCAGCCTTCTCTACAGAACTGCTTTAGTGCAACAACAATGGAGGGTCTGTGAGCATGAACCAATCTTTCCAAGTGCTACCGCCTACCACACTGCCACTACCACTACGACCACAGCATCTGAATGGGGTGTAGATCCACACTTTAAAACTTCAGCTTCAACTTCCAAACTGATGACCTGATAACATTCTTTAAAGTTTTCCGCTAGACACCAGATTTCAAATTGTCTTCAATTATGGCTATTATTGCTTAGCCTGAAGCAGCAAAGCATCTTCACTGATATGCCTTTGCTTGACAGCTGGAGCTGTGGAATATCATGTTTGTTTTGAATTCTGACATAGTTTGGTAGGAGACATAAGTTAGTGATGCCAGGATTTGGCAGTTTCCTCTCCCCTATCCCTGATGTTTCAACTCTAATTGTTATCTGCAGTATTTAACCCTGACTTCTCTTTCTAGTTTTTAGATTTGTCAGTTAAACTTTGTGGTTTTAACATCTGATCGGCTACCTTTTGTGAAGCTCTTTTGAAATCCTGATTCAAATGGTCCTAACTAGGTATTTGTTAGGACCATTTTATGTGGAGAAATCGCTACATAACCAATTGTTTCTATTTGCTGTGCCTGCTCAGGTAGTTTACAGTATTTGTAGGTCCACCAACCAAAGTTGGGACACAAATTCAAAACGTAGGAAATACAATGTGTATATTGTGTGTGTATAAGAATTTGGTATTTTCCTTGCACACAGCAAAAAGATTCCTGAGAAATGCTCTCAAATCCAACATCTGCCATTGTGTCAGCAAAAGACAAATGTCTTATAATCACACTCCTTAATACTGAGCAATCATACCCTCAGACACACACATACACACGCACACACACACACACACACACACACACACACACACACACACACACACACACACACACACACACACACAAACACACACACACACACACACACGCACACACACACTATAAAGTCTTTGAGCGGAAGCAGCTTTTTCTCAAGAGCTGCTTTCCAAAAATACTTAACGGGAACAGAAATTGGTGATTCATTCCATTACTTGTTCATGTTTTTCTTTTTCCCTGCTTGTTTTTTATTGATCACAATCACTTGTTCCCTGCACGTGTTCAAATTGCAGAACTTTTTTTTTGCTCCAACTGTGAGAAGAATAACCCAATCAAGGCAAATTGAAGCTAATCTTCTCTCTCTTTTGCTGGAACCGCGGAGAGAGAAGTAGAAAGAACAATTCCAACAAAAAAAAAAAAAAAAGAGAAGGATTGAAAGTGCAGTGTACGGATGATGGGATGACAGAGAGACAACCCCAAGCAGTTATTTTGTTAGATTCACAAGAGATACAGATGGAGAGACAATGAAAGGTTTTGAATGGAACCCACCAACTTGCTGAGTGGTCTAGCAATTGAATGGCCCTGGTCTGCAGCCAAAGTGTTCCATTACCTTCCGTGCCTCTGAAATTACAGAAGGAAAAGGTAAAAATGAAAAATTCCCATGAGAGCATCACCCTGAAAATGTTGCGCTTGTTTGCGTGCTTTAAATGACACAGCAGCATTTCATGTCGATCACATCTTGTCGCCACATGCTGACAGGAAGCATTCAAGACTTTAAAGGGAACTGTACAGTATAACAATGAGGAACAGGTATGGTCCAGGCAGTACAACTGACCCCAAAACTTCAGCTATATTCACGTCTGCTCTTTCACTGACTTGAATGAGAAACCCGGTAATTATGTGTATTTGGAAAAAGTGCATAAAAAGCTGTGTTTTGCAATTTTAAAAAAAGGGAAAAAATGGAATCTGCCCAAAATTTGATCATGAAAGAATTTTCTTGCTTGGCATGTACCTCCTGACTCAGATGTCTAAATGACATGAATTCAAGCTGACCTGTCATCATTAAGTAAATATCTTTAAAGCCTCTATGGATTGAGAACCCAATT
This sequence comes from Antennarius striatus, assembly GCF_040054535.1. Taxonomy (NCBI): domain Eukaryota; kingdom Metazoa; phylum Chordata; class Actinopteri; order Lophiiformes; family Antennariidae; genus Antennarius; species Antennarius striatus. The sequence continues at coordinate 15,437,783 of NC_090783.1, read as the reverse complement.
CAAGTTTGAAAAGAGTTGGACAGAAAATATGTTCTAAATAAAGATAATAAATGCACACAATTATCACCATTTGGTCAGGCTTTTATGTCTGGGTATCTGCTTTTCAGTATATAAGCTATAGCACAATGTTGTTTTTACTGCAATATTTTACTAACATTTACATTTTTTATGTCTTTAGTTGTTTTACCCCTCAAATAAAATGGCTGGCAACATTTGACATTGCTTATAGATCCACTATTATTGATATATAAACACATGTCCAGGCATTTAACATGGATTTGAAGCAGGAAGGTCTTACAAGACAATCATGGAAATATTCCTGAGAACTGAAATGGTGTGTGTCCAGTTTCTTCCTCTTGAGGTCACTAATGAATATGTATGAATATTTCATTTTTCATGAATTTCTAGTGTTTGAGTCTGACAGCATGTGTCTACGTCAGGGTAAAATACATGAGTGGGTGGGGGCTGTGTCCACTCCAAAACTTTGATATGGAGTAAGACACAGCGGCTAAATGGCCCCTTAAGGAGCAAATATTAAATTACAGAGACTGTGAGCTCCCACTTTTCAATGTCACATTGAACTAATCAGATTTGATGAAGGAAAGTGTTTGATAAACACATTGCTCTCATTGAAATGCCCCCCCCCCCATCTCTTCACCATCTCTCACTAATCAGAACTTCTTTTAGATTGTAGGATTTCTATTTATTCAAAAGTCAAATCTACTTTAAAAATTTTTACCCCGTGAGCTATTTCAAGATTCAGTAATGAGTACATCAGAGGGACAACACATGTTAGAGATTTTGGAAATAAAGTCAGAGAGACCAGACTGATGATTTGGACATGTCCACAGGAGAGATAGTGAATATATCGGTAGAAGGATGCTGGGTTTTGAACTGCTAGACAGGAGGCCTAGAGGAAGACCAAAGAAGAGGTTTATGGATGTAGTGAAAGAGGACATGAAGGTAGTTGGTGTGAGAGAAGAGGATGCAGAAGACAGGGTTAGATAGAGGCAATTGGTTCGCTGTGGCGACCCTTGAAGGGAAAAGCCGAAAGGAAAAGAAGAAAAGCGATTTCAAGTTTCACAAATGCATATATTATTGATATGTAAAAATGTTATTAAGATGTTGACCTGAAGTCACAGTTCAAAGGACACACATAATAATATACCTATGTTCCTGGATCAGGAATGGGTTTAGTTCTACATCATGATGCAAGCTTTACTAGAGTGAATTTTAGAACAGGATGAAGCAAAGATAAGGTAATGCCATACACTTGTAATACAGTAGACAGCATCTGCTCAGTATGTCATTAAAATTCCTTCTGCTTGTAATCTACTCACATGCTTAGATTCTGTTACTCATTTTTTATAATAACACACAATATTTTATTGTCCACACAGCAATTGACACAGTTTGCATCTTTCATTTATGCAAACCGCTATTGATCCAATTTGCATGTGACCAAAATCAAACAAGGAGAATTAACATTTTTTTTAAATAAACAAAAACAGTTTGAAATCCCATATAGTAGACCTTCCTTGGCTTTTGTGTGTGTATCTCTAGGATTTACTTTATTTGTCAGATCTCATTTTGACACCAGGAAAATTGAGATGGAGATTTTTCCTTAGCTTACCCAGACTGCAGCCAAAGTATAATTCCATCTGCATAAACTATTGCACAGTTGTTTGGCAGAAGTTCAGTGCTGCATGTACAGAAACTCAAATTTTACATTTTCTAGGCAGTATAATAGTTCCAGTGGTATATTCAAAGTAGGATAAATATAAATACTGATGATATTACTGTGCAGGTACATTGTAGAAGAAGAATAATCATACTTTATCACTCCCAAAGACGGGAAATTCTCTTTACAAGACGGGAAATTCTCTTTACACTCTCCTGGGTTAAATATGCACATATACAGTATATGTTGTCTACAGGCCCTTGAACAAATTCACAACACACTAGGGGCCTGTAGGCATGCAGTTAGTATATATAGGGGGAGGCAGAGTGAAGGGTGACGTAAGGGATCCCGCCCAAGATGAGCAGCTTGTAGGGGGGAAAGCGTCTTGCTCAAGGGCCCCTTGGCAGTGGCTGGGAGGTGAGCTGACACTTCCCATTGTCAGCTCACACGCCGGAGGATGTCTTGACGGGAGCTGGAATCTAACCGCCGATGGCTAGCGATTTGTGGTCTTCAAGACGTCTGCTCTAACGCTGTGCCATTAATGCCCCGGATACGGGGCGACAGTGCCGTACAGGTGTTTGATAAAAATTGTAATGTATTTGAATGTATTTGCATGTCTGGCAAGTTATCTTTATTTTGCGTCATTTAATCAACACTAATACACTGCATGCCAAAGTTGCAACAATAACTATACATTCATTGACCTGGATCAAAAGCATGAAGATTTAAGGAAATACAGAGTCAGCATTGGTTCTTCGATGCTCATTAGAGATGTGTCTGTCAGCCACATTTATAGCTAATATGATGTGTTTGCTCCAGTCACACACCGTTAATCAGCCATAGAACAGAGAATGTTCTTGTGACAATTCTGTCAATATTCTCCTGCTCTTTTTCTCTGTTACTCTCTGCTACATGGTGCTAGTCAATAACATCCCCTATCACACACTTATACATGAAATACATGCAGTCAGATTCCACCACACCACCATCTGAAGTCCGCTTCACAAGGAAAAGGGTTTAGGATGTCAATTTCATGATTTTTCATAACCTGAATGTGCATTTTAATGCATTCCATAACAATATAGCTATCACCATAGATACTTGAATACAACAAACTATTCATACTTGATCATAATTGTAACTACAATGATCAAATGCAGACCTCAAAGATAACCTGGTTATAATTACTGTACACTATTAATTACTTTGTTGTTTGCTTTGAATTACTACTACTGGCCAAAGATGAACTTGTACATTTAGAGTTACATAAGAAATACTAATGTCTGATTTGTTTATCTGTGCTCTGTAGCTCTTTAACGGAGGCTTTTTCACTCTGCTGTGGAAGAAGGACAACATTCTGCTCGTAGGAGGGCTGGCTCAGCTTTGCAGTTCTTTTTCCACAATTATGACTGAGAGGTGTGGAAGGAATCGCTTTAGCACCCCTCCCACTTTATGCCTTCCTCTTATCTTCCTACCATCTATCTATCCATCTGTCCCTCTATAGTACCTGTTGATCAGTGGTTTTTTTCACAATTCACACATTATAACAGAAGGTTGGCATAGTCACAAACAGTAATCCACCTTTTCCTTCCTTGTCTTTCACAACCTACAGTTCAGATTTCAACTACAGCCAAACATTGTATGATTTTATCTTTTACCTCATTTGAGATGGCAAGTCAATTGTTCTGGTTTGTTTCTTCTTTGTTTTGAGCTACTAAATTTACAATGAAACACAATGTGAGGGATACATGAAATGTGACAGGTTAGAATGAATGAATTAATGATGGATGGATGGATGGATGGATAGAACCTTTATTTTTCAACATGTAAGAACTCTCTGGCTCTCTGTCGCACACGCACACCCACACACCCAAACACACACACACACACACACACACACACACACACACACACACACACACACACACACACACAACACACACACACACACACACACACGACCCAATGAATTCTTATTACATGTCTGAAAAGCAGTCGGAAGAAGTATAATTTATGTAACCCTAACCCTTCTCCATTATTCAGTAATTAATGATTTCTCATACGCTTTGAATACTTAATGGATAAATCCTGTCCAGCCATTAAGCCCTATACTTAAACCATAATTGGCAAATGTACTGTGAGTTTTTAGTCTCTTCTCCTGTTAAAAAAGAGAATCCAGTGAATAAAACAATGTTTTAAAATAAAGTAAAATGATTGATGAAATAAAACTTTGTATATGATTTTCAAGATCCTGCAATCCAAAAGGAACACTTGGGACTTGTCATCAAAACAATCTGCGACCCCAACCAATAATAACCTACAAGCAAGAATGTAATTTAAAAGCTGGCTTGACTTCTAGTAAAGCAATATCAACAGCAATGATCAGACAATTAAAGACACATTTGTGACAAATAACTTTTTGAATGGGAATCAATATTCTCTGCTGAAGCCGAATAATTTGACACACAGCAGTTTTTCTTGCCGTTGCAGCATCTTTCCACTAGTATGTTTTGTGTTGTTCCCAACACCAAGGAAGACTTTTAGGATGCATTGTATCTCAAGTTGTAGAGATTTGACTTTTGTAACTTCTGGAACTCTGACAAGGTAATTAGATTTTGACGTGGGTTTGGTTCAATTATTAAGATGAATAATTAATGATTGATGAAATCATTGTTTTTTTTCCATATAAAGACATAAATGCACTGATTGTCTATAAATTTCATGTTTATTCATCAGTCAGCATCTTTTAAACATGCTTGACTTTTTAAAACTTATTTATATTATAACTACTACAGCAACAATATCACCATCACTTATTCACTAAGGTAAATGGATTGTACTGATAATGGACAAGTCGGAATCAAAAGTTCACACAGACATTCACACAGTGGTGGCATTCATATAATAAAACACCTACTGCATGTGATGATCTGTGTCTGTCTTGCTTTTGTCTTTTACTTATTGGTTTTCATTGTAAGTATATTTCTGGTTTTCTGTTACTGCCATCTTCTGGATTTGTTGCACCTGGTCTTGTTTTTCCTGATTGCCTTGTTTAGTGTTCATCTAATCTGTGTTTAGTATTTCCCATTGTTCAAGCCTATGCAATGTGCTGATGATTACTTTCACCTGATCCTAATTTAGCTTAAGGGCCTTCACTTTGTCGCAGTGTAGTTCAGTATTCGTTAGAGCAGTGTATGCTAATTGCTATTGTTACTCCTTGACCGCTTCTGTATGACCATGAGTTTGCCTTGCCTAGTCTGTCTTTTTCTGGATTTTGACCCTTGCCTAGTGATGTCTGAATGGCGCCCCATGGGGCTTTGAACCGTCATTAAAAGCTTTTGATTTTGTGACACTTTGACTCTTGTTCCTAGAGTAAACTGTATCACTACAGGTGCAAGTCAGGAAAGTACAGTAGATCAAAAATGGCAATGTTCATGCTAGTCAGTAATTGAGGCTCTTTCCACACGATGCCATATCTTTTTGAAAACGCCAGTTTTTGTTGTGGTTGCGCCTTCTGTCCACACAACAACGCAGATATCCGGGATGAAAATGCAATTTTTTGAAAACGCTGGCCAAAGTGAAGTTTTTTGAAACTGCCTGGTCTGCTTTTACGTGTGGACGCTGTATCCACCACTTTTTCAATCCGAGGGGTGTCTCCCTGCGACAAAAACCGCTTTGACGTCATGCGTGTGACCTGTGTCTATACAGAATGTACGGAGCTACAACCGACTTTTATGACATACAACAATTCCACGTCGAAGACGCGTTTACAAACATGCTTGACACTTGAATATTTGTTCGTCTGTTTCTTTCTTTATGAGTCATAAAGCTTTTTTTTTTTTTTATTCATTCATTCATTCACGTTCCTCGTCGACTCCAGTTCTGGCTCGGACCAGGACAAGCTGCCTGCTGGTGGGAGAACCCTGTGATGGTGGTCATCCTCCAGGAGGAATAGCGTGATTTCCACACATCCTGGTCTTCTCTCCTGTCATTCTCGGAATTGTTCTGCTTATAAACGTGTTCATAAACTCACTTTACGCAGTTACATGTGGATGGAGATTTTTTCGAAAACGCTGTCGTGTGGATGCAAACTTTTTCTAAGCGGGGCCAAAAAAATTGCGTTTTCAAAAAGAACCTGCACCGTGTGGACATGGCCTAAGTGTCAATGTGTATTTTACTTGCTTTACAGTACCTGAAATGAGTCAAAAGAAATTTACTTTTGAATTTTTTTTTTTAACTGATGGCCCTGATAGACGGAAGGAAGGAGTGTTGCACCACTGTAAAAATACAGCAACAGAAATGCCATAGGAACATAATATCAGCATCTTGTTTAGAATATCATTACATTCAAGATAACAGCTGGTCCACCTGGTCTGGGATACTTGCAATGCATGTAAATATGGCTATTAAAAAGTTTGCATTTCTCTCTCAATTGACTTGAAGGTTAATGACCAATCAAAAGAGAGGGAAAACAAATATGTCCAACACATAATCAAAGGCAGTGATGACAATGACAAACAATAAGATGGTCTGATCAAATCTGCCATCTTCCCAATTAAAGACAACAGACAAACAGAAAGCATGTGACACTTCCAGATATCAGCTGGCAAGGATTTGCTGCATCTATGCTTATATAGTTTATGATATTAAAACAGCTAAAACTACAGATTAAAACTACAAGTAACAAGTCAGGGAGGGGAGATGGACTACATTCTCATCTATTACAAATGAAATAACAAATGTTCAATGTGAGCATGTAAAAGTAATGCAATATGGGTAAGTTTGTGCAGATTCTGTCAGTAATGCAAAGAACACAAATGATCATCCTAAATATGAATAATAAATTATAGCACTGTCCAAGCCATGGAGCAAAATACAAGGAAAAACTCTTCACCCTTAAAATTGTAAGTCAAAGCAAATCAAATATAGATAAAGATTTTAATTGACATGGACAAGCATTGTCCGTTATACATTGGCAACATGTTTGGGTGTATCCCCACAATTTGCCTGGAGTCAGCCTGGATCGGCTCCAGCAACACCCATGACTCACAAGGCAGATATGCAGCTATAGACTACTACGGTCTTCTCGTCTACAAGAAAACGGATGGATGGATTAAAGATTACTGATGGTAAACTACGTACGTAGCCACAGCTGCCCTGGGGCAGACTGACGGAGGCGTGGCTGCCAATCTGCGCCTATGGCCCCTCCGACCACCACCGGAACAATCACACACATTCACACACCAGCGAGTGCCTCACTGGAGGCAAGGAAGGTAAAGTGTCTTGCCCAAGGACACAACGACAAAATGATTCGGCGGGAGCGGGAAATGAACCGGCGATCTTGAATCATTGGACGACCCGCTCTACCACTGAGCCACAGCCGCCCCCTGTATGTGTGTGTGTGTGTGTGTGTGTGTGTGTGTGTGTGTGTGTGTATATATATATATATATATATATACACACACACACACACATACAGTATATCCAGCAGATTCCTGGAACAACATCTGCAGTCTCAGTCCAGAAGAGCACAGTCCTAGGAACAGCTAAGATACTGCGCAGAACCCTCAGACTCCCAGGCCTCTGGTAGAGGAACCGAGCTTGAGGATGACATACAGATACCACCCTACAAGAGTGAGACAGACATTTTTTTTTTTTTATACACACACAGTGATCCCATCTTATGGATTTGAGGGCTTTGGCACAACTGCACAAGACGTAAATTAATGTGTTCATCAGGATTTTTATTTTTTAAAAGTATTTGCAGAACAGCCACAATCGGAATCAGAAACAGGAAATCTCGCCCATAAATCTGCCGGGATAGGCTCCAGCAACCCCTGCAAAAGCGGAAAAAGCGGTTTTAAAAATGAATGAATAAATAAACAAAGGAATGAATGAACAAATGCTGCGCTAAACTTATAGCTAAAAAATGTGAATCATAATGACTGTACATTTAGAAGGCAAAGCAACTCCAATACAGGACTTGCCAACATTGTTTTTAGGCATTCTCCTTACCATGTTTTCTTGTACTTAAGGATAACACAGTGAGCATAGCAGAGGTTGGGAGAGGTGAGAATCAATATTCAGAAATAGGTTTGTTGGAATGATGCTTCAAATCAGGAGGCAGGATCACTATTATTGGCAATCAAATTCAAGCTTTTGCAATTCCACAACTTCTCTTTGAGCAAAATTATATCAAAGTTTCCTAAGTTCAAATATCCCTAAAAATGTAAAAAGAAAAAAAAAATACAGAAATGGAATAAACCAATTAAGAGATTCATACCTTTAGGGCCCAAAGACGTATGTGTGAAATTTAATTTATTTCTGTCCTGCGGTTGTTAAGGAGATATAGATAAACCACACACCCTGGATGTTAGCTAAAAGGCTTGAAAACTTTTTAATGTGAAACTAAGCTGAATAAAGAAACTAATTATAAAATTACATTTTTTGGCATAGATGTAGACAGACATAACACTTGACATATAGATGTACAGATGGGCAGACAAAAAATGTTAACCTTGTGTGTGCTGTTTTGGAGGGACATATAAAGATGTAAGCTCAAAACTGAAAGGAAAACCGTGACATGAATAGATGAATTTACACTTTACAATAAAAACCAACCAAACTCTGCCTCTGACACTAACATAACAATGACATTTCTCACAGAGCTGACATTTTGCATCATAAGGATGCAAAGTTAGCTATCACTAAAACACAGCCACAGGGCAACGTGTAGTCAAACATCTGACAATGTATGAACATTAACCGTTAACTAATGAACATTTACAAGAAATTAATCAGGTTTTTTTTTTCAACACTAATGAAATTGCTTTAGTGGGACCAGTAACATATAAAACACAACATCTCTTTAACATGTTTTGTATCTCACTGACATGAGGTTTCACTGAAGACCTGAAAATCTTTCCTCCTTTATGTTGCTCTGTGTGAACGTGAACCATGAGGGATTTAAGAGAATTTCACTCTCTCTAAACTCCTCAAGCAGCATCTCCTCGTGTGACGATGATGACAATAGATGGATGATTGTAATTCTGCATAAAAAGAAAAACACTGCTATAATTGTTCATCAGTGAGCAGTAATTTTCAACTTGATTTGAATAGGCTGGTGTGCGCACATGAGCATGCACACATGCTTAGCAAATCGTTTCAGAAAATCTCTAACAGATTCGTACCATCAAAGCCATCTTAGAGATAGACAGAAAAATAATAGAATTTAAAACAAAAAAATAGACAATAATAGATTAAAATGGTGTTGTAATTGATTTGTTGGTGCTTAGTCATTTTTTTGAAATAATAGCTTTTCTCATTTTTCTCTTGGTGGAAATATGACAACAATAATAAGAATAACGAGTAGTAGGGATAAAAGTAATACCAGTCAAGGGGTTAATGATGAGGAATCCATGGTCTGAAGATATTGATAAAATACAGTAATTATTAATAATAACAATAATAATAATGTACCAAAATAATAAGCAGTACCATTACTAGGTGCTAATATGAAAAGCATTAGGTACAGTTACGTAAGAAATAATGACAAAATAAATCTCTTCTGATATGCAATATATAATAAAAGAACAATTTTATATGATGGGCAACGCAGTAATTACTCACAAAACCCACCATGTGAGCTGTCCCTGGCCCAGATGTGCTCTACACCCCATAATTACCACCATTTGGGATGCAACGATGAGAAATAACAAGATACATATCAATAATTATTCCGTAAATCTTTAGGTTATTGACCACATTATAGTCTAAACATCAATAATGGCCCCGTTCCACAAAGGCAGGGTTAACAAACCCTGAGATAAACCTGTGGTTCTGGGTTGACTTACGCTGAACCGGGGATTTCGGTGTCACAAACGCTTTTCAGGGTTAGTTTTGTTAACCCAGAGTAAGTTGACCTGCAGTTTAACAGGCACGACAACTCTAAAAAAAAAAGCTATCAGTCCTGATTCGACGATTCACCATGACAACGGACGAGACACGCACCACAATGCTTTACGGCAGTTGGAGTACAGATTTTAATTCGTGCAGATGAATACTTTGAGGACATTTTTTAGAAGAAAGAGGAACAGCGGTGCAGCTGCAGATGGCGTGGGACGAAATCGCAGCTTGAGTCAGTTCGTAAGTTTAAATGGAGTCCGTTGCAATCACGGTAAAATTACGTAGGTAAACGGCTTGAATAATAGTCTATTAATTTATTTTATTTAGGTGTAATCCAGCGGGGGAGAAGCGCACATGTCAGCGTCAGAGAATGAAGTATAAAAACATCGTTCACACAGCTCAAACTTCTGCATCAGCTCATGAGGGATCCTCCTCATCCTCATTATGTTTGATTTTGTGTAGTTAATATAGTGGATGTTTGACTTTTCAGTTGTTTTATTGCCAACATAATGCTCTTGTCACACACATAAATATGCTCTCATCTTTATCAAGTTCTGTTAAATAAGGAAATATATTTAAACATTTAAATATTATGTAAATAAAAGAGTAAACAGTTGAGAAAAACAATATACACACCATTGCTGTACCTATATTATCTAAGAAATCAAGAGCTGGCATCTAGCTCCTTTGCATGGTTTCCTATACAGGAAGTCAGTCATCTTCAGATTACCACCGCTATATCCGCCGCAGCAGATCACGGGGAGCCGGAGCCTATGTCGGCGGCATAGGGCGCGAGGCGGGGGACACTCCGGGCACGACGCCAGTGCACCGCGGAGCCACACACAAAGACATACAACCATGCACACACACACACTCATTCCTACGGACAATTTGGAGTGGCCAATCAACCTGAAGCGCATGCTTTTGGAGGTGGGAGGAAGCCGGAGAACCCGGAGAGAACCCACGCAGACACGGGGAGAGCATGTGAACTCCGCACAGAGCGGGACTCGAACCCGGTCCGCCTGGTTTCCTATACAGTAATAGCCAAAACTACTTTAGTTCTTACATCAATTGCTGTGTCATTGTGCTGCTTATAACCACTTTAAGGCATTCCAGGTTTAATTTTCTTTTCGGTTTTAGTCACATGATAAACACAGGAGTTACTAATTGATTAAAAAAAAAAAATCATGAGAAATTGAAGAAAACAAAGCTGGTCCAATATTTTATGTTACTGACTGATCTCTTCCCATTGCTTAACATTTTGGTACAATACAATGTGACATTTAGCATCCGCTGAGGTATTAACTTTCTCATCCTTTTTCGACAGAGCATGGCTGGACAGTAGCACAAGGGTCCCGACTGCATAGATCATCACAGTGAAATACTGTAGTTGCACAGTAAACACCAGAAGTTCATTCTGTGGAATTCATATGCAACTGTATGTTTTTATGTACTGGATAAGATCTCCCCAAGACTCCTCCGAGCCTGTGCTTCGCATCTATCTATCCACTCCTTGTGTATTCCCACCTATATGTTAGAGAACTTTATAGAATTGACTTTCTAAAATAGAAACAGAAAATAGAAATGGTTTACTAGAACCTCCGGACTAGGAGGGCAGATCTGGACATATAAATTCTGGAACACAAGTTAGAGGTGGGTGATGGTCAAAGGTGAATCATGTTGATTATTAGAACGTTAGCTATTGTAATGATACAAAAACTAACTTTGTATTTGTAAGAAATATAGATGACCAAAGGAAATGTGTATTGTATGTTTTTATTGCCTGCTGTGATGGTGATGGTGATTCTGAAATGATTCTGGCAGATGGTGTCTGTCACTGCGCTGCCATCCTGTATAACAGGAATCATCCCGAGGTGACGTAGACAGTGGAAACAGGCTTTCAGCAGGCCTATGGTCATATCCACCCACACTCTCATCCTACAGTGAACCCAGTTGAAGATTTTTTGAGTGTCTGGGTTAGAATAAAAGCTCAGCAGCCTCGGTTGGCATGGGTAGCCATGTCCCCCAGCAAAAAACCATCAGACTCTCCTGTAATGTATAGTGGATTCATTAAAGTGGTTGAAACGATGGAGACAAGTTAATTATTGTGTAAATATTTAGGTTCCTGACCACATTACAGTCTGCTGCTCAGGTAAGACTGATCATACATCCGTGAGTCAGGAACATACCTAGACCTCCACATCAGAAATGTACTGTACCCTGCAGCATCACATATGATCTGGATAGATGTCAGTTTATCTGTGATGCAGTCTTTAACAAGTTGAAACAGTAGTTAGTCTATATTTACCTTGATGGGTATAATGAAAATGTGGGTACCATCTATGACATACGCCATTTGTGTTGGGGTGGTGGGGCCAGGAAAAAAGATATGGATCATCTTAACAGACTCAGCCACAGAGTGGGCTCAGTGGTTGATCTGAGCCTGGACTCTGTGTAGATGCTTCTGGAGAGCAGGACCATGTCTAAAGTTAAGGCTATCATGAACAATACCAGCCACCCCCTACACACCACCTTCTCCCAGCAGAGAAGCACCTTCAGCAGCAGACTGCTGTCACACAGTGACTCCACAGAGAGGCTGAGGTCCTCCTTCGTGCCCCGTGCCATCAGGGGGTACAATGACTCTCTCAGGAGGAGCGGGGGGGAGGTGGCAAGGTCAGCACGTGGTTGAACAGATTTAATTTAATTTTATACTGTTTATATTTTAATTTAATATTATACTGTTTATTTTTAATTTTATACTGTTTATATTTTAGTTATAGTTTAGTATATAAGTCCTGTTAGTGCTGCATGTGTCTGTTAGTGTAGTGTATGTCTTGTGGTATGTCCTGCAAAGTCACTGTTTCTTTTTCTCCTGGTGTTTTTCCAGTGTTTATTCGCTATGTAATGCCTGAGCAGTGGATATGTACAATTTCCTCCGGGATTATTAAAGTATCTATCTATCTATCTATGATCCCAATTACACTGGGAAATCCTAAAAGAAATATAACGTACTGATCCAGTTCTGAGGTTGCAGCACAATTTCATTAAGAGAATATAATTTCAAATTCATTTATCAGATTTCTACATCATTCACCTGCACTCCTGTGGAGCTCTTCCTTGATGATTCTGATGGGTTTATCTCCAGGGAAATAGAAAAAAATGGGATTAAAGTTTAAAGGCGCTCTGAGCATCTCCCACATTGTATAGAAAAACTACTGTTTGCTAATAAAAAATAAAAACTGAACGGAGCACTACACACAGTGCTGCTGCAGATGTGAGGATGGATTAATGTGTGTATGTGTGTGTGATCCCAAGCCATCACACACACAGTGTGATGGATCAGGACGTGAACTGGTACTGATCATAAGAAGAACTGTCTCGATATGACGGGACATCTGAACACGATACAGAAATATTTAATTCTCTATTAATTAATGCTTAAACTCCACCTACGACATCCTCGTCAAACGGACATGCCACGTTGGCCTCTAAAATACCTTTAATATAAGGAGTTATTTATAAAACTGAACGTCGGTTAAACTCTCCAACTAACAGAACCAGAATTTGAAGCTGTGCGAGCGGCGGTGACAGGGGGTAGAGTCAGAGGAAACCCTGGGTTTGTGGAATAAAACCTGCTCCCAACCAGGTTAGCTTCAGTGAGTCTGTTACTGCGATAACAAATCCAGAGGTTCAGTTTACCTCATGAAACATGTCAGGGTTACTCTTCTCACTTTGGGTTAAATTATCTCCCTTTGTGAAACCGAAAACCCTGGTTTTCCCTGATTTCAGGGTTAACTTACCCAGATTTTCCATTAAAACTGCTTTGTGAAACATGCCCCCTGTTACTCTGTAAATGTTGACATAACAGAAAAAAGTAAAATTTATATTATATATATATATATATATATATATATACACACGCACACACACATATAAAATGTGCATTTTATGTGTTTAATTTGTGTTTGTGTACATATAAGAGTGTACATATAAGAATGTGCTGCAAAACAATTCAATATGTTGTGTGGCATTGGTGATGTACAGTATGTGGGGTGAGCTAAGACCTGGTGATGGGGGTCAGTGTCAATGATACCTGCAATGTAACTGGAAATTTCAGGAAAGCAGGCTGCTCATGAGCATTCGATTACAAGGGCTGTGAGGTATGTGTGTGTTTGTGCGTGTCAAGCAAAGATTGTTCTGTATCCAAAAGAGGATAATTTAAAGATTTTTTTCTTGAGACAACAATTGCAGACATGGTTTAAAGAAAGTATTCATACAAATACAAGGATGCCTGAGAGAATGGGTAAATATGAGTCATTTCAATAGTGTATGGTGTATAATTGATTTGTGTAGGAAGAAAGGAAGACATAGTAAAAAGAAAGTACAAACAAATTAACATTGAATACAATCAGAGTTTCAGATGCATTTTTAATAAGCAATGTTCAGCATCTTTTGAGGTCAACAGGTGCAGAGAGAAAGTGGTGATATGGTAGATCGAGGCTTTCATACAAATTCATAGGAAATAGTGGATTGATTGTGATCTATTTATCTTATTATTTGTGGTAATTTAAACGTTTATGAACCCTCCCCATACTGATATTAAACCACCTTATACCTGTATTACTTTTTCCCACACTCTGATAGACTATTTAAAGGACTTTTGTGTCTCCCAAAAGTCCGAGATTGATGTAACGGAGCACACTTCTGAATGCAGTCAGCCGATAGAACGCACATATGGTATCAAGTGACTGCCTACCAAAACTCTGCGATGAGGTGGAGTGCGCGAATGATCAAGGGCGCACTATATTCTCTATTCTGATTAGCCATAATTTTAGAATTTTATGGAAGAACTAGTTTTTAAGTTCTTTTCTTGATCTGCTCTCCTCTTGCATTGGCATTGGCTCTTTACTGAGGTCCCATGAGCACAGTCAGTGGGTTGTGATGTTACTGATGATGTCCAAGATCATCTTTAGGTGTGTGACTGTTTGTCTGATTTTAACATTTGTGACTCAGCCTTTGCTACTCTGCTAGTTTGTGAAACATAATCCTACAACTGTAACAAAGCGATCTGAAGCACATGTACATTTGTGGAGCTCCTTATTGTCACTTGAGTGACTAAAGTTTATGGTATTTTAAAATATGTTGCTGCAGCTCCTTCTATATCTATTGCTTAAGTGTATTTGTTATTTCACCTCATTTACTCATGATATTTTATTGTCTTGGTTACCATGTTTGTGTTTTCTGAAGTTCTAGGTACTTACAGTAACATACAATACTTCAAAATACACTCAATCTCCAGGGAGAGAGGGGTAACTGTAATGGCTTTGGATGACCTCACATGATTCTTCAGGTTGTCATGGCAGCATGAGTCTTTTTCCTACAACAACATCACATTGTTCCATTACTGAGCAACATTATTTATTTATGAAATCTTCACGTCACAGGCTTGCTGCGTGTTGGATAGTCTCAAAATGACAAGTATGCGAATATTTTTGCAAGGATGGTTCGGAAGAGTGTGTGTGTGTGTGTGTGTGTGTGTGTGTGTGTGTGTGTGTGTGTGTGTGTGTGTGTGTGCGCATGTGTGCTGCAAGGCTAAGTACTGATGCAGAAATTAAAATAAGCCTGTAGGATAGGCCCTGTTCTACCACGGCTATGAAGTTTCACCCCTACTTAAAATGCTACCAGAGGAAGGAAGAGGTTTATATGGCAGTTTTGGTGTAAAGGCTAATGCTTTACTTACGTATATAAGTAAGTACCATTTGCACTGTCACAATTTTTTTAAACATTTTCAGTTGAAATCAGATGTGTTTCCAGTCTTTTCCCAAACTAAACCTTTTTTTCAAAAGGTACCTTGTTTTTCTCAGGCACAGAAGGGTGTGGCAGCTCATCACAATAGCCCCATTCACAAAGCGACTTGTGTGCCTGTATTCCTCTCCGACATTCATTTGAATGCAATGACGGAGCCTTTAGGGTCTCAGTTCGTTCCACTTCTGTGATGCCTTGGGAGGAACTTGTATACATGGAGTGTGTGATGTAATACGATCAGCTGTGTAATATTTCTTTGGGGATTTAACTATGCAGGAGTAACAGGAATTTGGTTATTTGAAGAGCAAGCACATACGATGACAGCTAACTGGAGAAATAGTGAAAATTGTGTCCTTTTCTGCTCACTTTTGTGATAAATGTTGTGCTTTTTAAAATTGAGAACTGTGGCTACACACTTTGAATGTACACGTCAAGGTGAAGTTGTAATACCTGGGGTTGGTATAGTTGTAACACAATACTGAGGTCAGGGAGAAGGGAGCTAGTTTCGGCAATGTTGCATAATGCCTGTTTGGCTTATGGGATTAGGACATGTTGGCACTCTAGAAACACCCTGACGTGGGCAATTTTCCCCAAGCACGAACATCTTAGTGGACAAATAAGGTGGTACTTTACAAGCTAAACAGGTTGCCCTGCTTTAAGAATGAATAGAAATTTCCCAACAAAACGATTGAAAACAAGGTGTCAGAGAATCCTGAAGGTTTAATCAGACATATTGGCTCAAAGGTTTTTCACAATGATATGGGAACAGCTGATGGAGAATCAATTTTTCCTTTTAGATTAAATTCAGGAGCAACTGCATTTATTCAAGATGTATTGACATAGATGCTAAAAAGATGTAACAGTAATATATGTACAGTTCTCGTTTGCATGTGTCCTTGTGTTTTTGACGCAAGGTTTTTTGACAGGGATGCATGAACATCAGACAATGTGCGTCCCACCTCCGTTCAACAAATATATTCACAATTTTTCCATTTTCTCTACTTATATTTTGAACCCTGAAATCGCCATTATGTTTTGATCTCACGCGAGTCTCTCGTGCGACTTTCTTGATACGAGACTCATCTGTGTGATTCTGCCTCATTAAAATCGACCAAACGGCAACAGACGTCTGCTGGTTTTCCATGCTGCAGTGAGAGAGGAGTTATTTAGACCCTCTAAACCCTTGTTCTGGAGGGTCTAACTAACTCTGGTAAATATCTGGTGATGTGATTAAGCAGAGAAAACTATTGAGTGAAAAGCAAAAGTAAAATAACAACAACAGTATTACAGCTTTCTTTATTTAGAAAACTATTTTTTTAAATGACTACCAGGCTTTAACATTTTGATAAAACTAATGATTTTCCTTTTTTTCCCTTATTTTTACTTAAACAGTTATGATGTTATTAATAAAAATATTAAAATTAGCAGTTTTAGTTTTTATATTGAACTATGGGCTCAAAACTCAACCCTTGCATATATATATATATATATATATATATATATATATATATATATATATATATATATATATATATATATATATAGAGAGAGAGAGAGAGAGAGAGAGAGAGAGAGAGAAACACTATCCAGTCCATTTACACAAATGCAGGAGGGACGTGGTCTGGAATGCAGGAGGGTGTGGTCTGGAATGCAGGAGGGCGTGGATTCGAACCCTAGACATGTTTAGTTTAGTTTATTTGTTTAGCACATGTTCAGTACAAATACAAAAACTGTGCAAGGTGGGAACGAAGCCTTATTAGGCTTGTACAGAGTTCCACACGTGACTGTATCAAATTTAAGACATGCAGGCTAAAAAAACAAATGAAGAAAACAACAAAAAATTGCGTATTCCAAAAATAAGAAGACAGCAAAGGCAAATCACGCACAATCAGTACAAAAAATGGATTAACAAATCTGTCAGAAGAACAAATGCAAAGATCAGGAAGACAGAAGGTATTTTTTTAGACAATTTTTGAAAACAGAGAAGGAGGATATTGATCGCAGTGTTGGGCTTAATTCACTCCAGAGCTTAGGACCTCTAAAAGTGATGTTGAATTGGTGTTTTGAAGTTCGGGTATATGGTAAAAGTAGACTGTTGTTGCTGTATCTAGTTTGATGTGTATGGGCATGTGTAGTGGGGGTGAATACATTCTGTAGGGTGACTGGAAGTTCTTGATTCCTATATATAAATTTGTGTGTGAATAAGCATGTTTGATAAATATTTATTTTGTCAATGGATAGTACCTGGTATTTGTTGAATAGGGGTGTCGAGGGTGCATATCTGTTAGAGTGGGAAATCATTCTAAGGTATTTTTTTTGTATGACATAGTTTTCTTAAGTATGTAGGATATGTAGCTGCCCAGACGATGTTGCAGTAATTGATGAATGGAAACAAAAAACTGTAATATAAAGTTAAGTGAGCAGTGGAGTGAATTAAGGGACAGACCTTCCTCAATATGCCGAGCATTTTTGCAGATCTTCTTGAGACAAGGTCAATATGATCAGACCATTTGACACTGCTATCTATAATAACTCCTAAAAATTTAGTACGGTGAACTAATTCTATTTCAGGATTATTAATAATTATTTTGGCTAAATCTATGGGATAATGTTTGTTTGTATTACAGAAGATCATGAAATAACATTTTTTCACATTGAGGGTGAGTTTGTTCAAATGAAACCATTTTGCGATAGAAGATAATTCTTGATTGACGGTTTGAATTAAAATAATGAAATCTTTGTGTGAAGTTACAAGGTTGGTATCATCTGCAAATAATACTGGAGGAGTTTGGTGTATGTCATGGCCATATCGTTAATATAAATTAAAAATAATAAAGGGCCCAGGATTGATCCTTGGGGAACACCATACGATATTGATAATTTCTTGGAGGAAAAACCAGCTAGATGGACATATTGTTCTCGATTTGTGAGATAGTTTCTGAACCATTTCAGTGCAATATCCTCCACTCTATATCTATTTAGTTTTGCGATCAATATGTCATGACTAACCGTATCAAATGCCTTACTCAGATCCAAGAACACTCCTAGGGCAAATGTTTTATTATCAAGAGCTGATGAGATATAATTAACGAGTTGTATAAGGGCATGTTCAGTGGAATGTTTTTTGCGAAAACCATATTGGTGTTCATATAGAATATTGTTGACTGCTAGGTAATTTGATAATCTGGAATAGATTAGTTTTTCCAAGATTTTGGATATGGATGGTAGAATAGATATTGGCCTGTAATTGCTGAATTCCTTGGAGTTGCCTGTCTTGAAAATGGGTATAACTT
This sequence comes from Antennarius striatus, assembly GCF_040054535.1. Taxonomy (NCBI): domain Eukaryota; kingdom Metazoa; phylum Chordata; class Actinopteri; order Lophiiformes; family Antennariidae; genus Antennarius; species Antennarius striatus. The sequence continues at coordinate 15,419,099 of NC_090783.1, read as the reverse complement.
TTGTGATTTTTAAGTCCTGGGGGACATTTCCAGTTTTGAGAGACAGAGAGAGGATAAGAGTGAGGGGTTTGATAATGTAGTCAATAGTCTCCTTAAGAAGGACACTCTTGATGCCGTCATGACCATGAGCTGTGTTTTTTAGTGACATGGTGATATCTCGGACCTATACTGATCTATACAGGTTAGCAAGACAGAGAGACAGAAATGGGAAGGACGTGCAGCAGGTTAGGGTGATTAAGGATAGGGATGGAAGTCTATTGACAGGTGCCAGTAGTGTGATGGGAAGATGGAAAGAGTACTTTGAAGAGTTGATGAACGTGGAAAATGAGAGAGAACAAAGACTAGAAGAGGTGACTGTTGTGGACCAGGAAGTAGCAAATATTAGTCAGGATGAAGTGAGGAGGGCATTGAAGAGGATGAAGAGTGGAAAGACAGTCGGCCCTGATGATATACCTGTAGAGGTATGGAAGTGTCTAGGAGAGGTGGCAGTAGAGTTTCTGACTGGGTTGTTCAACAGGATCTTAGATAGTGAGAAGATGCCTGAGGAATGGAGGAGAAGTGTGCTGGTGCCCATTTTTAGGAACAAGGGAGATGTGCAGAGTTGTGGCAACTACAGAGGAATAAAGCTGATGAGCCATACAATGAAGTTATGGGAGAGAGTAGTGGAAGCTAGAATAAGGGCAGACGTGAACATTTGTGAGCAGCAGTATGGTTTCATGCCAAAAAAGAGTACTACAGATGCAGTATTTGCTTTGAGGATGTTGATAGAGAAGTACAGAGAAGGCCAGAGGGAGCTGCATTGTGTTTTTGTAGATCTGGAGAAAGCTTATGACAGGGTGCCCAGAGAGGAACTGTGGTATTGTATGAGGAAGTCTGGAGTGGCAGGGAAGTATGTTAGAGCGGTGCAGGACATGTATGAGGACTGTAAGACAGTGGTGAGGTGTGCTGTAGGTGTGACAGAGGAGTTCAAGGTGGAGGTGGGACTGCATCAGGGATCAGCTCTGAGCCCCTTCTTGTTCGCTATGGTGATGGACAGGCTGACAGACGAGGTTAGACAGGAATCTCCATGGACTATGATGTTTGCAGATGACATTGTGATCTGTAGTGAGAGCAGGGAACAGGTGGAGGAGAAGCTAGAGAGGTGGAGGTTTGTCCTGGAAAGGAGAGGAATGAAGGGTAGCCGCAGTAAGACAGAGTACATGTGTGTGAAGGGTTAGGGTTAGGGTTAGGGTTAGAGAGACCCAAGTGGAAGAGTGAGGTTACAGGGAGAAGAGATCAAGAAGGTGGAGGATTTTAAGTACTTAGGCTCAACAGTCCAGAGCAATGGAGAGTGTGGAAAAGTGGTGAAGAAGCGTGTACAGGCAGGATGGAACGGGTGGAGGAAAGTGTCAGGTGTGATGTGTGATAGAAGAGTTTCAGCTTGGTCTAGAGACAGTGTCACTGAAGAAAAGACAGGAGACAGAGCTGGAGGTAGCAGAGATGAAGATGCTGAGGTTCTCTCTGGGAGTGACCAGGAAGGATAGGATCAGGATTGAGTACATCAGGGGGACAGCACATGTTAGAGGTTTTGGAGATAAAGTCAGAGAGGCCAGACTGAGATGGTTTGGACATGTCCAGAGGAGAGATAGTGAATATATTGGTAGAAGGATGCTGAGTTTTGAACTGCCAGGCAGGAGGCCTAGAGGAAGACCAAAGAGGAGGTTTATGGATGTAATGAGGGAAGACATGAAGGTAGTTGGTGTGAGAGAAGAGGATTCAAAGGACAGGGCTAGATGGAGGAAATTGATTCGCTGTGGCAACCCCTGAAGGGAAAAGCCGAAAGGAAAAGAAGAGGTGATATCTCGGACCTCTTGCATTGTTGGTGGGTCAAAATTATTGATTGAAGGATATTGACCTTTAATCGTGGAACAGCGATCTATGTTTGAGTCTTTAAAGTTAAATGCTAATTCCGGGCCAACTGATATAAAGAAATGATTAAAGCCATTAGCTATGTCACTAGGGTTAGTGAGGACCCCCTTCTTGCCATTCATTTCAATGGGTGCAGCTGATGAGGATTTAGTACGATTCGGTAGGTGATTGATGAGGTTCCATGTTGATTTGATGTTATTGGAAGCTTGAGTAAATCGATTAGAATAGTATGTTTTCTTTACTTTTTTTTACTAAGGCTGAAAATTGTTTCTTACATTTTTTGTAAGTTTCAGTATTAAAAGGAGAGGGTTTAAAAATGGATCTCTTATAAAGTTTATTTTTCTTCCGAGAGAGCTTTATTAATTCATCAGTTATCCATGGCTTCCCTCTAGAGGATTTGTGACGAGATTTAGTGGACAGCAAGGGAAACGATGCATCCAAGGCCTTATTAAAGGCCTTTAGAAATAATTCATATGCTTTATGCACCTCTTGCAACGTAAGAACCTCATCCCATATGGAAAATTTACGGTATTTTAGTGGCTCATTCATCTTTTTAGACATAGGAGAGCGGGATTGGTTAAATTGAAAGACAGGTAGGTGGTCAGAGACATCACACATTAGGAGGCCTGAATTGACCTCAAAATCAAAAGAGTTGAACAAAATGTTATCAATAAGAGTAGCAGATGAGGACGTGATTCGGGATGGTTTAGTAATTAGAGGAAAGAAATTAAAGGAAGAAAGTGTATTTAGAAAATCAACTGTTGGTGTGAGATCACATTTGAGTAAATTGATATTACAATCACCAAGTAAAAAACAAAATTTAACTTCTTTGGTTATTATTTCAAGAGTGGAATAGAGTGCGTCAATAAATGTGTTGATGTCGGAATCTGGTGGTCTGTATATGCAACCAATCAAAATACTATCGCCATTAAATTGCTGACATGGTGGTATTTCAATGAATATAGACTCTGTGTTGGTGGTGTCAAAGTCAGCAGTGAGCTCTTCTCTTGATATAGCATTATAGGCGTTCAAACATATAGTGACACACCCCCTCCTCTTCTGTCATTTCTACAGGAGTGAAATGCTTCGTAAATAGGCAGGGGGTATAAATTAAGTACATCATCAGTCATCCAAGTCTCTGAGAAAGCCAGGGCTGAAAAAGGAAAAGCTAAGGTGGACAAGAAAGTTTTCAATTCATTGTGGTTTTTTGTCATGCTACGAATGTTCAAGTGGAAAGTAGAAAACAGATTTTTAGATAGGTTGGTTTCCGTAAGGGTTTTATACAATGTGTTCACTTGCAGTTCAGAGTAATAATTGCATGACAGATTTAATGAATTTAAATTTGGCTGATTGACGTCGGGGTTGAAATACATATCATAAATACCATTATTGTCCGTGTTCAGCTCAAAAGGGTTGAAAGAGTTTATGTCCGCAGAGGGTAAACTTAAGTTACCACAAGCCATAACGATACTTGCAAAGTTTGATGACAAATCTATACAGACTCACGTGTTGGGATCTGTCAGTCCGCTGGTTGCGTAATCCATTCATTTCAGATCCATCTGACTGGCTATTCCATGTGTCCCAGTTACAAAAGCATAGTCATGATCAAAACTCCCCAAAAATAATAGGACCACTGCAGAGAGTGCACATCCGACACCATGTAGTTCAGCGTTGCTCATCATTTGTATAAATCCAGTTCATTCATCTCTTTTACCATCACTGCCCTTTCTTCCTCCGGTGTCGCTCCATTTGTTCGGATGAAAACTTCACAATTCCGCGTCCAGGTCCCTTTGATCTTTTTAGCTTTTTTTAGCTGTCGCGCTGCATAAGCAACGCTACCGTTTTTCTTTGTAAGGTGTTCATTCACAAACACGCCGATGTTTTGGCTTCTTCCCCTGCTTCAGCAGGCCGACCTTGTCCTTTCTGTTGACAAAGCGGACTATGATTGCTGGTGGAGTTTTTTTGTTAATCTGGGGGAGCGTATGACAGGCCGAGATCTGATGGCTGTGAATGGGAATTTCCATACTACCGAGAAATTGGATAACCTGGGATTCCAAAGTCTCCATCTCGGCAGGTAAAGAGTCATCCACATTGTTTCCAGCAGCGACTTTAGAATAGGCTCGGTGGCCTGTTTTTAATCCGGTGATAATCACGTCATCAATGTGGGAATATTGCTCTACATCATCCAGTGTCTTTTCCAGTTCTTTGATCTGTTTGTCTTTCTTCTTTAGTTTATCTTCATAGCTGTTCACCTGAGTTTGGAGCGTGTTCACTTGTTGCGTGAGCTTCAGGATCTCTGTCTGTTGCGTTGCAATTTTGCCAACCTCTAATTGGATTGCGACTAGAGTTGTTTTAATATCTTCCATTTTAGCAGTTGTTAGAAGCTTTCTTGAAGTAGTAATGTCCAATGGGCACTTTGGTCACTTTGATTTTGAGTTTTCAAGTATTAAGTCAGGGCCAGCAAACGAGTGCTGCCACCTCGGTTCAGTCGACACTATCCAGTGAGGGTCCTTACACAAAACCTCTAATGCTATACCAGCCTACCTCAGTCATGAGTGAACACAATAAAGACAGAGTCATACCGGCTCGGACGTCGTCCGGGTTAACAAGGTCCGCATCAGTTGCGAGGGAACCAGGGCAAACTGATGAGAAATGGGTTACTGGAACAAGACACACATGGACAAGGGCGGATAATACAGAGTTGTGGGAATGCTACTACACAAATAATCCCAGAGAGAAGGGATATATGGGGTGGATGTGGGACCAATGGATGCTTCAAAACCTATAATCAAGGCTAACAAAGAAACAGCTGTTAGTCCAGTGTTCCAACATCGGTAACCAAAAACTGCTATAACAACTAGAGATCAATGAAATACTACAACAATGCTACGGCAAGGGGGAGCCAGGACGCCAGGTCAGCAGGAGGATTTCACCAGCCCCCCCCACAATCCGAGATTGGGTACCAAGCCCCAAGAGACATAGACAGCCTCAATACAAGAGGTGCTGACCTGAGAAGGAAGATCGTAACCCAAATGGAAACCTGGTGCCTCCGACAAATACCGAAGCTGAGTTGTCAAGTACCTTCAGAAGATCTGCTAGATGATGTGAAGGCTGCGATAAGAAGCATCCCCAGAAGGAACATAACTGAGACCAACAAGCTGATTCATAGTACAGCAACATTAATTGTCGAGATGCTGGAACATAAGATCAACACAGGGCATAACAAACAATACCCTCCATGGAAGAGACGGTTAGAGGCCAAGATAAAGGCAACATGGAGAGAAGTCAGCCATTCATCACAAAGAGTGGCTACGGATACCGATTCCGAAGCGGGTCAACAATCAGCCATCTCCTCAACATGGATGACATCAAGCTGTATGCCAGGAATGAGCGAGAAATTGACTCACTGATCCACACCACCAGGATTTACAGCGACGACATAGGGATGTCATTCGGATTAGACAAATGTGGCCGGATGGTATCAAGAAGAAGCAAGATGATCAGAACTAAAGGGGTTGACCTACCAGGGGGCAGGATAGAAGAAATCAAGGACAGCTATAAATACCTTGGAGTCCCACAGGCTAATGGCAATCATGAGGAGGCCGCAAGGAAGTCATCCACAGCCAAATACCTCAAGAGAGTAAGGCAAGTCCTGGGAAGTCAGCTGAATGACAAGAACAAGGTCCGAGCCATCAACATTTATGCACTGCCGGTCATCAGATACCCTGCGGGGATCATAAGCACCCTGAGGCTGTATACTAAGCGGAAGGAGGGAGGCCGAGGACTATTGAGCATCAGGGCCACTGTCCTGGATGAAACATCGAAAGTCCAAGAGTACATCAGGAAGATGGCCCCGACAGATGAACTGCTCAGTGAATGCCTTAGACAGCAGAAACCTGAGGAGGAGGAGGAGGAGGAAGAGGAGGAGGAGGAGGAGGAGACAACATTGGAGAGACAAGCCCCTACACGGCATGTACCACTGTCAGATAGAGAAAGTGGCTGATATCAAGAAGACCTACCAATGGCTGAATAAAGCTGGACTGACAGACAGCACAGAGGCACTGATTATGGCAGCACAAGAACAGGCCCTAAGTACAAAAGCAATAGAGGCCAATATCTACCACAGTAGATCTGGCTCAAGGTGCAGGCTATGTAAAGAAGCCTCAGAGACAGTCCAGCATTTGGTCGCAGGGTGTAAGATGCTCACCAGCTCAGCATACATGGAAAGGCACAACCAAGTAGCTGTGATAGTGTACAGGAACATCTGTACCCAGAATGGACTGGAAGTACCCAAATCCCAATGGGACATACCACCAAAGGTAGTTGAGAACGACAAGGCTAAGATCCTGTGGGACTTCAGCTTCCAGACTGACAAAAAGCTGCTAGCAAACAAACCGGACATAGTGGTGGTGGACAAAGAGCAGAAGAGAGCAGTGGTGATAGATGTGGCGATTCCAGCTGACGCCAACATCAGGAAGAAGGAACATGAAAAGATTGAGAAATATCAAGGGTTGAAAGAACAGCTGGAACATATGTGGAAGATCAAGGTTAATGTGGTCCCCGTGGTAGCAGGAGCACTTGGGGCAGTGACCCCCAGACTGGAAGAGTGGCTCCAGCAGATTCCTGGAACAACATCTGAAGCCTCAGTCCAGGCCTCTGGTAGAGGACCCGATCTTGAGGATGACATGCAGATACCACCCCACAAGGGTGAGAGGGACATACAGTATATATATATATATATATATATATATATATATATATATATATATATATATATATATATATATATATATATATATATAGCGTATCCTACCATTACTTTTGGGATGCATAAACGTCATTTTGGGATGCACAAATTTTTCAAGAAGCCCATACCAGGGATGTACTACTTTCTTGAGGTAAAATGAACTCTGTATGTCCAATGAACTTCTCTCATAGCATATATTACAGTAGTTTTTACCTGCATATGTATCAGCATTGATCAGGCACCTGCCCGTTGCCCCCATAGATAGAGTAATTAAGAAACCTGATCTTGTCCTCACACATTTAGCTAATTGATCTGGCTTATGAATCGATTTTTTTTCAGCTTTTGTTTCACTTGAACTTTAAATACTGTATCTTAAAATAAACAACAGCAGCATCCATGGAGTGCTGATTTGTATTAAACCAATGATATATCAATAACAGTATCACACAGCACAAAATGTGACCTGGTCTTCCTGAGAGACTATACGCCATGCATGTGTATGTGTTTGTGAGAGTGTGCACGATAACCTTGTCACTATCTTAGGCGCCTCCAAGCTGATGGAGAGCATCTGGTTACAGCATCTGGACACAGACACACACAGATTGCAAGTCTGTTTGATAGAGTCGGTGAGCGGACACCAAGAAGGTTATCTGTGATCAGAGCCTGCAGTTACGCCACATCGACACATAAACATGCAGGACTCTGCCTCTCTCCCATTCTCACACACAGACCCACTTAACTGTCCCTCCTTGTGACACTGTACGTACCGTAGGATGCAATTGATAATAGAGACAGCTGCTGTTCATCTCTTCACCAGTTCCCATTCCATCAAGGAATATATATGCAATGATAATCAGTCTTCTTCAGTGTAATAAAGTGATACAGCTTTAACAACATATTAGATCTTTACCTACATTACTCACATGCTCAGTAATATTAATAGGGTAGTAAAGGTCTCTATCATGATGAGATATATGTCTGATATTGATCTTTTTATTGAAAGGAAATTATGTCCAGGTCACAAGATTAAAATGTCCAGAACTACTACAGTTTTAAGACCACCAATGGGATCATAATAATCAGTGCTTTCACTTAGTGCTTATTGACTGTTGAGATAAGTAGCATCTAAGGACAGTCAGCTTGTATGCAATGCAGGATTACATAAAATTTACATCTGGATTGACATGAAACGGAATGGTGGAGCATAAGGGCAACAAATTAATCCAATAAATTTTGATGCAGGGAAAAAGAAAGTTATCATTCCCCATAATGTTCAATATTGTCTCATGGCAAATTAACACAGAAAACTTTAGGTTTGTATTAACTGCAACAAAATATTTTTTCCACATAGTATGGAAAAAGGGGTGGCACGGGGTATCGCTGTCACCGCACAACACAGCGGGACCATGTTCGAGTCCTGCTCTGTGTGGAGTTTGCATGTTCTCTCCATGTCTGCGGGGGTTCTCTCCGGCTTCTCCGGCTTCCTCCCACCTCCAAAAACATGCCCTTCAGGTTAATTGGCCGGTACCAAATTTCCCGTAGAAGTGAGTGTGTGTGGTTGTCTGTCTTTGTGTGGCTCCATGGCGCACTGGTGTCGTGCCCGGAGTGTCTCCCACCTCATGCCCTATGCCAGCTGGGATAGGCTCCAGCTCCCCATGACCCACTGCAGTGGATGAAGCGGAAGAAAATGGATGGATGGATAGTATGGAGAAAGGGTAGGACATGATCAATAAAAAGATTACAATTGCGTGGCCTTGACCCCCATATTCAAATGGATACATCTGAATGGACGTTTCTGTCGTTGAATGTTGCATCATATTACTTATATTACCTTGTGCAGAGGAGACATCAGTGTTTTTCTAAACATGGTTGCAATTTTATACTGAATATAAATTTTATGGTAAATTTGGTCAAGTAATACAATGTGAAGTGGGAGAGATTTGCAGTAAGAGCCTCAGGCGTGAGTGTGTGAGGGGAGTGGATCACAGGAAAAGAGAACTGTTTTTAAGCCTGAGAACTTTAAACCCAGTGAACTACTAGCAGCATCTCTACAGCAGTCGACACCCCCTTCTCTGCCTGAAACCAGGTCAAGATCACCGTACACATTATGTGAAAGTGGAAAATAGTCTTTATTTTGTGATACTAAAATATAATATTACATTATATTAAATGTTATTTATATACAGTAATTGTTTTACTGAAAAAGTAAATGTTGCAATACTCCATTTTAATCTGTGCACATATGAAAAGACCAGTTCGGTCTAATTTTTCAGATAATGATTGAATCCAGATTGGTACACTTTTCAAACAGTTTATTCAAATTTTGACCCAATTTTTCTTGAGTGAACTAATCAAAAAAGCTTTTTGTCTCCTAAAGGTTTGTTTTCAAAAGTGAAAATATATATTTTTTTAGGTTCTGAGCATTTGAAAAACGATGTGCATCATTTGAACTGATAGCAAAGGCAGTTAATTCTACTGTTGGAAGACAAAGACTGCTTGGAAAAAGTGGGTCCATGTTCACTTATACGGTGATTATCATGAATTATTGTAGTACAGTGTATAAGATGCCTACTTATTGGCCTGTCCCTACATGTTAGCTGTTAATTAGCTACAGAGGATGTGCGGTTAAATAATTGCCATCTCATGATGATCTACATCAGAATAATTCTAACATAAACATCCAAAAATACTACAATACTTAGCTTGTTTACCATTACAGTCTGATTGCAACATTAAAATATAACCCGAATGATGCTTTAATTTTCTAAATATTGTAGCCTGCTAAATTGTATATTTCAACCTGTATATTTCAAAAAATGTATTTAGTCTACCTAAATAAAAACTAGTAAAAATATACACTTACCTGCTTGTTTACGTATAGCAATTGACATTACCTTAACTATAAGTTTATGTGTTGTACTTTGAATAATATCCACAAATGTTTGAATTCTACTTTATATATTAATACACTAATTTGTCAAGTGCATCAAATATTTTTAATAAACATTTTTTGTGTTTATTGCCACTGCTGTGTAGTGGGTTGATTTTTTTATTTTTTATTTGGTTGTTTATAAAAATTTCAAACTCTTCCTCCTGCATTTACTTGATGTGAAAGTTTAGACACTGACAAGGAAGAAAGAGTAGTCTGATGATAGTTAGACACAATCAAAGTAACGGCAATTGACTATTTTAAAATATAATGGATGAAATTAATGAATGCCTAAAGAAACATGTACTTACAGTATATGAGGTATATGTGGGATGGCTACCCTTGCTCCAGAAAATTCAGCACATTGTGCTTTTATGCAATGTTAATTTGGAATATGAAGAGATGTGCCTCGTGCCCTCCTGGAAACCATTGTGACCAATGACGTGCCCTCTCAGAGCAGTTTGAGCCTATGAAGATGCATTAGCAGGAAACTGAGGGCTAATTAGAGCAGCAATGGAGTAAATAGGCTGATTTACAGAATAGGGGCAGCTCTAAATATCTCTAAAAAAAATTTGATTCATGTTCGACAGCTTGGAATAGGTGTTGGCGCCCTGCTTTTCGTGGGTTCCCACCTGACAAGCCGATTAATATGGCTCAATGAATTTATGTCCCAGGATGCATCTAGCTGAAAATGTACATTTTCTTGTTCCTTTTCCATAAACTTTGATATGAAGTAAAAAGTCCTTTTAGTCGCTATTGCTCTGATATATGAAGGGCCGTTTTTAGAGCTTATGTTGTTTATTTTTCTTTATGTTGAACATTTTCCTTGAGCATTTTACTGGATGGAAGCTGTTTCCCATGAGGATAACTGATATGTACAGCCAATGATTAGCAGCACTAGAATTAAAAAAATCTTAACCATTGCCAAAGATGGTTAAGATTGTTAACCATCTTTGGTTTTTTCTAGTCAGGTGTGATAAAAATAGGTGTTTGAAATATTTGACATGAAAGTAAAAATGACAATAAGGCTGTTTTTAGTTAGGCGAGAGTCACTGAAATGCTGATTAAAAAAAAAAAGGCTTGAAATTTAGTTTCATTGACAAACACTCCTCAAAAATGACTTCTTTAACCAAATAAATGAATAAATAAATAAATAAATGAAAATAAAAATATAAAATAAAACAAAAAAATAAAATAAAAACAAAAATTTTGAATTAAAAATACAGGATAATGCCAACAAAGTATGTAAAAAACAACAACATTTGAAACTGAACAAAATCTGAAGTAATGTTTTTCAGTTGAACACAATTGTTTCAGGAAACCTATTTGAACAGTTGCATGAACACTTGCCACGTTGAGTTCATTGACTGTATTTCATTACAAATAATCACTATCATCCATGGATTTATCCATTGATCTATCCATGAAATCACACTTCAGGTCCTAAGGGTTGTTTCTCTATCAACATAAACTTCCCACTGAAAGTTTAAATATTTAAATATTATTGTATTATGATGGACTGTGACAAATAGAAGAGAACTGACACCTTTTTTAGACCAACACTGAAAACATTTTGCATCTGTCCTCTGCCACCGCCAAACAATCCTACATACAGTAGCTGTTCAGGTTTTCTGTTCAATGCTTCAAATGTTACACAGACATAGTGGTAATTGGTTGTTAGATGTTGTGCAATTTTAAGCAAAGTTGTAAAACATTTCCTCCGTCCATTTCTTGGCAGAGGTAAATACAAGACACTAAATAGAACATACAAGGCACTTAAGTAGTAAATTAGGTTTTAATTTTTTCAGATAAGTGAGGAAGGCTTAGGTGATATATTTTTTTTCCAAATTATGACTCATATTAAAAGAAATAAGTGCTGCTTATGGTGCTACGAAATGTGGAGATTTTTTGCTATGAAAAAGCAGATGTGTGGCCCACACAAATATCATTGTCTCTATTGGCACTGGTACTCCAATGCAGCACTGTAATTGTATTCTCACAAAAATAGAGTCTAAGTTGTTTCTTTGCTTTACCCATTGCTCTGCATTTGGCATGCTGGTTCCCCTTGAGGTACCTTTTAAGCACATACATACAGAGAGAGAGAACCACACAGATTTAATCAATTGTCAGTATATTGTGGTATAACTACATCAGGGATGAGGGGACTGAAGCAGGGAGAAATGGAGTGATAGACTGATGGAACTAAAGTAACATATTGTGACAAGTCAATTTCACCCACACACTGGGGAACAATGAAGCAAAAAACCTATGTTTGTAACAGTGTGTTTACACACACATAAGTAAACACACACACACACACACACACACACACACACACACACACACACACACACACACACACACACACACACACACACACACACACACACACACACACACACACACACACACAAAGACTCACTGGTGCCACCTTACCAGCAATTTTCGCAGAATACTCCTGAAACCAAAATATACAGAAACAAAGCAAGGGATGAGAGAAAAATGGAGCAGGATAAATGTGACAGGGGCACAGCAAGTAACACAAACAGAGAAGAGAACTTGAAGAAAATCTGACATGAGGACAGGAGATGGGTGAAGATGAATGTGAACAAATGAGGTCATGTGCACATAAAAGAATTCAGTCATCACATACACACATACTCCTGTGCTCTGCCATTAAATACAGTCTATTGTGCTCTCACTGTCACACTCAAACCAACCAAACACATCATTATGTAGTCAAAGTCATCCTGGGGCAACCAAACCATTACACATAGTAATTATTAAAAGGGCTTTCGTTCAATCAAAGAACACTATCTTCCATCAACTGTGTGCAACCATAGAAACAACACAGCACCGTGTGTGTGTGTGTGTGTGTGTGTGTGTGTGTGTGTGTGTGTGTGTGTGTGTGTGTGTGTGTCCTTTGGATGTTTACTACAGTTACTTATTTCTTGAGAGTCCAGTAAAAAAGTACATGCAGTGGTCTGTCTGTCTGTCTGTCTGTCTGTCTGTCTGTCTGTCTGTCTGTCTGTCTGTCTGTCTGTCTGTCTGTCTATATGTGTGAGTAAAAACACTAATAAATAAAGAAAATAATGAAAAAGATTGTTAATTGCAGGTAATTTCATAATTCAAGATTTAAATTATTTTACATTTGAGCTTCACATTTTAATGTTTACTCAAAAAGTATCTCAAAATCCCTCAACTGCCATAATTTTAATGCTCTCTATGATCCCACAGGAACCACTGCAACAGTTAAATCCACTTGATTGCTTTTTATGCTCCATGAGGGCCAAAACCAGAAGCCTAAGTCAGGAAATAAAAAGGGAGGAAAATGTATTGAGGGTACATTTAAAGTTTAGAAATTTGATCCAAATCTGAATGCTCTGTTGTATTAAGAAAATAAAGTAGAAGAATTTGGCAGATGCTCCTACCACTGGAAAAACTTTTCTTGTTTGGTGCAGATAGGATATCAATCCTATTATATTTTAAAATGGTCACCAAAACTGAAATATCCTAAAATGTTTCATCTTAACTTCTTAGGAATGAGGAAGCTGGTGATTTGGACTTTCAGTGTCTGTAACACTTACAACAGGTCAGAGGTAAAAATATCTGAAAAAAGAACCAAAAATATAGCAGTGATCATGTACATCATTCAAATACACCCAAATTAAGTACATTTAAATGAACCCTAAAGTTAGAGGCACAATGAACATATTCGTCTGGATTCAACCAATCTATTTCTTAAACCCATAATGGTAAATTGTTTTATTTATTCTACATATTTCTATGCAGAGATGTTCATGTAATAAAAACATTTTGACATCAAACCCGATTCATCCCTAGCTTTTTGGATTCTCTCTTCCTTTGGTGTCAGCCACGTATCTGAGTATTGGGGGAAAAAAGCATTTTATCTGAACACCCGCATGTTTTCCTCTTCCAAATTATTACTTTATTGTTGGCTAATTACATGAATTTGTTCATGAAGTGAATTTAAAATCCCATAATTGCTTTAATGTATTTGTTTGTACAAATCTAAAAAGATATAAAACAGCATTAAAAAAAGGAATGTCTGTCTGTCAAAGAAATGTGTATTGTCCTGCTGATGCAGCTTGTGCCACACACAGAAGCTGACACATTTCAGAATGCAAAATACAAGTTCTCACAGGTTAATAATTACGTTCTGAAGCATCCACTGACCTGTAATGTTTATCTGACAAAAGGTCAAACCCAGCAATCACTCCATGCATGACAATTATTCATAATAAAAAAAAAAAAAATTTCATAGCTATTATTAACAAATAAAATTAAGCAAATCATTGCAATAGTGTACAATGTTAATGGCCATGTTCATGCACATTCTTTGTAACATTTCAGCCTATGTTGTATATCACAAATAGTTTGATTGTATTGTTTGAATCAAATTTATTAATTTATGGCTACAAGTTTTATCTTGAAATGAAAAGAAATACTTTTAGTTCACATATATTCTATCTTACCTGGTGGGCAATGAAAAAAGATATTCAACAAAAATACACAAAAAAACCATTTTCTATTACTTCATAACTCATGAATTTTATTAGAATATTTAAGACTACAAGCTAAAGACATAATTTCCCCCTTCCCAGCTCTAGATGTCCAGGACAGTCGTGTACTTCAGTCAGTTAACCAAGTATAGCAAGAATGAACCAAATTGATCAAATATCCTCTAGCGTTAGGAATTTATTGTTCTGTAAACTAGTTATCCATCAATTCAATCAAAGGGAAGTCAAATAAGATCCTGTTTCCAGGAAAGGCTCTTTTGCATTTTCTGAGTACAGTGTACCCTTGGTTACGCTACACTTTCTGAGTATCCTTCTAATTTTCTTTTGATACAATTAACACAGTAATTAAATAAATGCATTTAAACTTTCCATAAATTTAAACAGAAACACGATTCCTGGTATGTTCTTGCAGTTTCATAACTGTATAAAGCATCTGATCAAAAGAGCTTCTCTTGTCTCGTTGAACCACTTGTAGCAGTGACGTAAAGATACAATGTGGTCTAGCATGAGGCAAACTCAACTAAGAGGACACATTAAAACACAGGGATAAGCTGTCCTACATGTCAGTTTAGCTTGACAAGCCCATTCAAAACCTCTCCAAAGTGTTGGTGGATAAACACTTCAGTTATTTTCACAGAAATTTCCGGATGTTAAAGAATAAAGTGGATCTGCCTAGCTTTCCGGGTTTTAATGGCTTCTTGTCTTATATGTCACTCATGCTGAGGAACAGAGAAAAAAAACAACCAACCAACCAAGTAAAAAAACAGTTCATTTTACCTCAAGAAAGTAGTGCATCCCTGAGATACGCTTCAACAAAAATGTGTGCATCCCAACATGACGTTTATGCATCCCAAAAGATATAACAATATATGTGGTAGAAATGTACGTAAGGATTGACCTTTGCCAATAGTACAATATAAAAACTAAACAAATGTAATTTTAACGATTTTATTAATAATGATTTCAGAACTGTTTGAGTATAAAGCAAAAAAAAGTAAAATTACATATTTTTTATCAAAATGTTAAAGCCTGGTAGTCATTCTTAATAAAAACAAACAGTTTTATTAATTTACTTAGTTTCTTTTTGTCGGACATGTTAATATAACATATTTCACACCTTCATCACATTTACAACATCAACAAAAACATCCGAAAAAAAAGGGCTGACGGCAGAAGCCAATAGGCTTGTGAAATTCCCGTCCCCCAGAATCAACAAACATATCTCTCATTACAATATGTCATCCATTGTATTTTGACAAATTTCCATACTCTTATCCACTTCCAGATATTTGCCTTTTATCCTAGGGCATAACCATGTTTACATTCTTCCTAGGAACAGCAAGGTTTGTTAACATCATAGTCAAAAATAAGTTGACCTTGCCAATGTTCTCAACATGAACATGATCATATTCACCTATTTCAGCAGACAGTGTTGGTACAAGAATTAACCAGTTTATTGCATACACTTTAACAGTTTCACATGCTATTATGTTGTCAAAAATATCAACGTGCTCTTTAAGGTCTCAAACTTAATGATATCCCACGTTATCAGACATCCATGGGTTTGTTTGTTTTTTTGTTTAATGTTTCTGACGTCATCAATGTCAGAAACATTAATCCATGTTTCTGACATTGATGATGTTGGTTTTTTCAACTGTTCCATGATGGTGTAGAGCTCCCACGATTGAAGTGACTCTGTTGTACTGATCTTTGGTGTAGTAACACTTCTTGTTCGTCTTTATTGCTCGTATTTCACCAACTCCTCTGCACTCCTGATCATTGTTTTCATCTGGTCCGGAGAAAACCCCTTTGCTCTTATGCAGATCCTGCAGTTTTTTGTCCAGGTGTTGTCGATCAGCCCATTTTTCTTCAGTTGTCGAGCTTTTTTAGAGATATCAGCATTCTTTTTAGTGAGATTCTCATTAATGTAGACATTTTTTTCTTTCAGTTTGAAGCCTTGTTTCAGAAGAGCAATTTTGTGTTTACAATTCTGGAATTTTATCAGCACTGCAGGTGGTCTCCTACCTCTGGATGGAAATGGCTAACATGTCTCAGTCTGATCCAGATCTATAGTTATCTCCAGATACCTCAGTTAAGGACTCACTTGTTGCTCCAGAGATTCAATGTCAGCGCTCTGCTGAGTTTCATCTCCCCTGACCACAGCATTTGTGTATTTGCTTGGCTTAATTTTGATTCCAGTGATAATCGCATCATTCCTACGAATGCTTTGTTCCAAATCATCCATTCTTTGTTGTCCCTGTTCTATGACAACAATTCTTCTGTCTTTTTAATCTATGTCTTTCTGCATTTTCTTCATTTTGTCCTTCATTTTCTTCTTTCATTTTCGTCTTTCTTTAGTTTACGAACTAAAGAAAAATGTAATTCAGTTTTATTCCCTTTTGCTTTTCACACAATAGTTTTCTTTCTTTCTTTAATTCATATATTCTCCTGCAGACACTGCACCAAGCTGACAGAGCCTTCTCCAACACAAATTTTTCTAGCCTACATTTTGTCTTGGGTGTTGACATTTAGTCATGCCTCACCCACGGAAACAATCCCGTCAATTACGGTACAAATGTTTGGATTTTTGTTGGTTTTCACTTAGCTTATCCTGCATCTTCTTCCCTTCTGCCCACAGTAATATCTGTCTCTTTCTTTTCATTAACTTTTGGTTGTTTTTTATTCAGGAAAGCACTCGTCACTTTTTCCAACTTTTGCCTCTTTTTCGGAGGCATGGTGATAATGTGAGATTAACTCGTCACTCTCTCATTGTGGAGTGTAAAATGAGCAGTAGTTGTGCTGCCGTTTGGTCGATTTTATTCATTCACTCATTCATTGTTACAACGGCTACATCCGCTGTCGCAGGGAGCTGGAACCTATGCCAGCTGACTGAGGGTGAGAGGCAGGGGAAACTCTGGGCGCAATGCCAGTGCACCGCGTAGCTACACAGAGACAAACATTCACACACTCATCCACACCCACAGTCAATTTGGACCGGCCAGTTAACCTGAAGCGCATGTTTTTGGAAGTGTTAGGAAGCCGGAGAATCTGGAGAGAACCCACGCAGACATGTGGAGAACATGCAAACTCCGCACAGAGTTGCTCTGCGGATAGCGCTACTCACTGCACCACCGTGCCGCCCCTGGTCGATTATAATTCAGACTGAATCATGCAAATGAGTCTCGTGACGAGAAACTAATGCAAGATCACAATGATGATTTCCAGGTTTGAAATTTAAGTGGAGAAATGGATAAAACGTGGAAGTGCATATAAACTTGCGTCCCAGGGACCCACGATCATGCGTCCCTGGTAAAAATTGTGCGTCAAAGACACAAGGCCGCACACAAACGAGAACACTGGAAAAATAACACAACATAAAAAAACTGAGCATCTACTTAAAGTAATTAATTAAAATACAACTGACTAAACTAACTACAAAAATAATTTGGGGGGATCTTTTACATTTGGACAATTCTTTTGCATAACTACAGGTAGAGTACCAAAATCACATTAGCTTCTCTCTGCAACACTAAGCTCTTTAGAAACTTATACCTGAATACAAGGTAGCACATAAAAAAAGAAAACTATAAAAAAGAGAGGCAGTGTTTTCATGAGCTATAAAATCATCTAGCTTCTGGGGCGATCTTATTTCTCTCTTAAACATCTGCCCATTAAATTCCCAGTTAAATGTTGAAAAACAGAAAGAGATAAAGGGAGCTCAATACAGTGAACAAGCAGCAAACTGAAATTGAATAGAGACAACAATGGTTTGGCACTTATTTTTTTATGGTTACTACTCTGACAAATCACAGAGAATAAATCTTAACAACACTCGGGTAGCAGACTTTCACCTACTGTTGACATATGGTAAATTGTTGATATTTCCAAAGTCAGTGTGACACAATCAGCACAGCACAAATATCAAACAAGTTTCATTTTGACTAGATGTGCTTATTCAGAGTTGTGCTATTAAGACAAGCTTGGTGATTGACTGACTGACTCGAGTTCATCAACTATACACAAACGCTAAGGCAGAGACAAGATGACCATCGTATTTGGATCACTACAACGCCATTGTGTCCTTCAATTTTTCTGTAAAGCACACTTTTACTTTTGTTGTAAGTTGACAACAAAAATTCCATCAGTTTACTGATGGTTTTGCTTTTGAAAAAAAATAATCATAATCAATCAGTGCAGGCAACATTTAAAATGAGCCTTTTAAAATGAGAACTTTTTTGTGACCTTATTTTTCATATTGCATTTCAAAGAATGAAATGAAACAATGAAATTAATGGGTTGGAGCACAATATAATGAAACAAATATAATGCAAGTTTTGCCTTCATATATTCATTCCAACTCAAATTTGCATCCAACTATCATGCTTGAATTGAATGAGGAGATGAGTGCATTGTCCAACAATTATTGTGAGATATATCACATTTGGGTGTATAAAAATGGACAGACATCCGCTGGTGAAATCCGGGCACTATACACACAAAAAACAAGCAACAAATCAAGTCAGAAACAATTTTTGCTCTTTGTACCCCCACCAAAATACATTACTGTACATTGTTAATTTGCACATTCTAATGCAAATACAGAGACTGAGAAACATAGAAAGGACAGAATTAGACACCATGTGTTCATAACAGCTGTACGGTTCTAATGAGGTAACAGTCTCTCTTAGATTTCTGTCTGCTTAAATGGACAAAATTTAGCAGAGGATGACCTTTTTGGACACTGATTATGCCTTGCATAATATGCAACCTACACCGGACAGTTTTATTGTAAGAGATATTTTCCGTACTACTTAAAAATAAATAAGTTAAATACAGTATGATTTCATCTTAAATTCAATAAAACATATGGCCAAAAATTGCAGAAAAAATTTCAACTCTGTGAGGCAAAAAGATTGTAAAGATTGTAAATCAACACGATATTTGGTAGTTTTCCTAAATGGGTCAAAGGCAGAGGACCTAAATTTCTCCAAAGGAATTTCACAACAGGATAAATAAAATAAAGGGAAAAACTTACAATTAAAATTAAAATATGTGCGTATATGTACTATGTGTGTATCTCTACCTCTCTCTCTCTGTGAGTGTCATGTGTGTGTGTGTGTGTGTGTGTGTGTGTGTGTGTGTGTGTGTGTGTGTGTGTGTGTGTGTGTGTGTGTGTGCGTGCGTGCGTGCGTGCTAAATATTGCTCAAACACTGCAGAAACATCACTAATTGAATTATTATATGCCTGCAATAATTAAAACATGGTATTACACAAATATTAAATATATGCTTTTTTAAGTGTGTCTACAGCATGTTTGCCATATAGAAGTAATAAATTAAATGTTTTGCATAAAAATATGTTGGCTGTAATGATAATATAAATCCAAAGCAAACAAAGCAAATTAAACACATGCCAAAATGAAAATTAAATAAAAATTATGAAAAAGAGAATAATTGCTATACCTTTGAATACATCTCTGACTCTCGTATCTTCCCCAGTTTTATAGGCACCTTTCAAGTTTTTTTTGCATAGTGCCACAATATGATACTGTCTACTAAATATCAAATTCATTCATTCATTTTCTTACCCGCTTCATCCCCTTGCGCGGGTGACGAGGAGCTGAGCCTATCCCAGCTGGGCATACGGCGTGAGGTGGATAAACTCCAGGCATGACGCCAGTGCACCGTGGAGCTACACAGAGACACACACTCACACACACACACACTCACTCCTACGGGCAATTTGGAATGGCCAATTACCCTGAAGCGCATGTTTTTGGAGGTGGGAGGAAGCGGGAGAATCCGGAGAGAACCCACGCAGACATGGGGAGAACATGCAAACTCCGCACAGAGCGGGACTCAAACCGGGACCTGCCTTGCTGTCCAGCGACAGCGCTACCCACTGCACCACCGTGCCGCCCCATATCACATTCAATAACCAATAAATTCTGACACTGATAAAGATCACCCTCTAAACACGATGAAATGCTGTTGAAAACAATAAATCTACTTCCTGTAAAAAAATCTGACAGAATGACAGAAAACACACACTTCAACAACAAACATGCTAATTAAAAGACTTTAATCCAGTTACCTTCAAGGTAATAACTATGTGTAATTACTTCATACATCAGCAGAAAAAAGGAACAATAAATCACGTAAATTAAAGGCTGACTTTGAAATAAATAGAGCTTCAGGAGCATGAGAATAAAATTCTACTTCTGTAAAACAAGCTTTCCGCCTCTTTTTAATTAAACATGTAACAGCAGGTGTTCTAATTTGTTTGAAACAAAATAGATTTAGTTTTCATTTAAAAAAAAACATGGGTTTGAAAGCCTTTGAAAATACCAGAGACAAAATGGGAATAATATAATATAATATAATATAATATAATATAATATAATATAATATAATATAATATAATATAAATGTATACCCACAGACATGTTGGGTACAATGCAAAATTTAGCAAAACATATGAATGGAAAATGCAAACATCGAAAAGCATCGCATTCTACCAATGAAAAAATTAAGTAAGAATGCATGAACGAAAGAAACAAATAAAAATGAGAGCCAATAATGCCCCATCCACACGATGCCGGAACTTTTTGAAAATGCAACTTTTTTGTTGCGTTTACGCCTTCCGTCCACATGACAATGCAGATATCCGGAACGAAAACGCAACTTTTTGAAAACGCTGGCCTAGGTGGATTTTTTAAAAAAACGCTGGGTCTGTGTTGTCGTGTGGACAGTGTATCTGCAACTTTTTAAGAACGCTGACATCTTACCTGTGACGAAAACCTCTGTGATGTCATATTTATGGGCCCGTGTGTTGTGACAACAAAACACGGAGGATTCCTATTGGATAAAACTTGACTCAATACTGCCACAACATGGTTTGGCATGCTTATAGCCGTCTTCGAAAATGCACTGGTGCGTTTACATGTGGACGGAGATTTTTTTTAAAAGCTGTTGTGTGGACGCAAATAGTTTTCGATGAATTTTCAAAAAAAATCTGTCATCATGTGGACGGGGCCTATGACAGAGACAAGAGGTCATTGAGCGTCAAAATTTAAATGAGTGGAGCTTCCAGGTCTCTCCTACTTCTGCCACACTGGGCTCCAGCCCTTCCTCCAAAGTCCCTCCCCACAGAGAAGTCTATTGCGATTGACTCATTGAAAGCATGTGGGGAAAGAAGGACTACCCACAATGTGTATATGTAAGTGACTGACATCTCATCAGCCACCCTCCTGTCTGTGACTGGGGGTTCCAATTCAGGCACTCTGATTTCTTGCGAACTGCATTGGGAGCACTAGATGTGTCTGTGAGACGTAAGTTATTTCACAGGTTATATGTCCCATGAATTGCTATGATACATTGTGACTCTTTAAGAAAATGTGACATACAGGTTTTACTGGTTAGCAGCTTTAATATTACTGCTATTACACTAAGCTAAGCTCAACAAAATTCCAAAATGAAATGCAGGGGTATCTTTGACTTTTTCACCACATTCATAACTAACAGTAAAGAAATCTGACTTCCCTACTAGCTTGTATGGTTTCCTTAATCTTGTTCCAAATAGATTTTTTGAAACACTCTTGGCCTTAACCGACACCTCTCCACACAACAGATGGAGCTGTGATTAATGTATTCTGCTGTCAATGCAGGATAGATTCTGTTGCAGAGTCTCATTATCCTGAACACCTTTCCAACACCTTTTTTTTGGGGCGGCAGTGGCTCAGCGATTGAGCAGATGTCTCATAGACGGATCGCCCCAGCCATCAGCGGATCGAATCCCGCTCCCGCCATGATGTCACCAGGAGTGTGGCCTGACACCTCCCACTGTCAGCTCACCTCCCAGCCAATGCCGAGGCGCCCTTGAGCAAGGCGCCGTCCCCCCTACAAGCTTCTCAAAATTAGGGCGTGTTCCGAAGCAGCTGCCCGTCACTCTGCCTCCCTGATGTGTGTAGTTTAATGTGATTGTGCCAACTGCATGCTTACAGCCCCCCTTGTGTGCTGTGTTCAGGGGGCCTGTATACTTGTCAACTTACCGAGTGACTTTGTAGTAGTCAATAAAGTATACTTCTCCTTTGCAGTTTGTATGTCATCCCATGCATATTTATTGCAATTAATGAGTTAGTACAGCAACAGCATATCTTTGGGAAGAATGTCATTATTATAGTTGAATGGAGAAAAAACCAAGAGATGGCTGAAATGCACAGACACTACCTCCCAAGCCCCTTCACTTTCAACTATTAGCTACTTGGGCAAAAACACAGTGGTTACGTGCCATAACCTGAAGAGGTGGTTGACCAGTGCCTCAACATTTTCTACAATGATGTGAACTTGGGAACCTAATGCAATACCGTATTTACAAGAAATGGCCTCATACTGTTTTGCAAGTTTTTTCGTGAAAGAGTCACCTCTGGATAACATCAACATGACACTAAATGGAGTGTGTGTGATGACAGGATGTACCAACTCAGTGACTCATGGCTGATGACACTGGACAAATCGAGGTTTCCAGGGAAAGATGAGGTCTCTTTTCAAATCGTCTGTAAATCCTACTCTTCAATCCAAACTACTAAGGGGTGTAAAAGAAAAGTAAGTTATTTCCCCCATAAATTGGCATCCCAGGATGCAGTGGACAGTGGAACATGGCCAGCACTAGTGACTGGAGGTGCAATCATTGAAATGACAAAACAAAGTTAAAGGCAAGTATCACTTAATACAATGGTAGGTGCCACAAGGAATAGAGGAAATTTGCTTAAGAAGGGTAATTGGGATCAAACAGCAGAGTGTGTGGACCAGATGCGAACAAGCTTTGGAGAGAAAAATCTGCTATTTAGAGTTCTGAAAAAGGAAGGCTTTTTTTTTTTTTTAGCTTTCCCGGGCACAATATTGTTTCTAGCCTAAAGGTCTACTTTTGGGGCTTGGTGAAGACTGTAGAATGTCTCCTGTACCCAAGAAGAGGATCATTTCAGCAGCTGCTGACAAATGGCTCTGGGAGATGCTTGTTATAGCTGATGGCAGGACCCGGTCCTGAAAACATCTGCACAGGAATCATACTAACTGAAAAGCAAGACTTGCCCAGGAAGACAGATCATTTCATTAGATAAAGCAGGTATTATCCTGCAGGCTCACAAAAGGATGTCAGGTAGGCTCCTGGTCACTTCTTGGAATTAGCAGCTGTGATTCCACCTGGGAATCAGCTTGTTACCAAAAACCATGACAGGGATCTCATTAAGGCCATTGTTCTAATGTCTGCAACATAAAGGCAAGCAGTCCTACTGGAGCTAACTGTTTCCTGTGATAGAGAGGCCTATGAGAACAAGAGTGTAAAGTACATAATTATAAACAGGAATGATGGGCAGGAATGTGTCACTGAAGTGGGCAGTAGTGGCTTTTCTGATCAGTCTTTCTTTAGGGTCTTCAAGCTCCTACACATTGCAGGACAACTTCTTACAAAAAGCAATCAAAGTAAACACAGAGGTGGTAGACAAGCCATCCAGATGGTTGGAAATTCAAATAGTTGGTCCATGTACTGCACATGCAGTTATGACACAAGCTAGAACATTATCAAACTTGATTTGCTTGCCTGGGTGTATGATTTCTGAAACACCAAGTGGAACCAGGCCAATGATGGGTCCACAGATGCAGTCATTAATTAATGTGAAGATTTTTTTATTGAGACTAAAAATGTGTTTTTCAACAGTGACCTCTCTTCACTTATATTCCCTGAAAGAACACATTCTGACAGTTTCAGGTCCTTCTGTAAATTATTCCAGGAAGATGAAATGCATTCATTCATTCATTCATTCATCTTCAGAACCACTTTATCCGCCACAGCGGGTCACGGGGAGCTGGAGTCTATCCCGGCTGTCTTAGGGTGTGAGGCAGGGCAAACTCCAGGCGCGACGCCAGTGCGTCACGGAGCCGCACAAACACAGACAACTATACACGCTCACACTCACACACTATGGGCAATTTGGAACGGCCAATTAACCTGAATCGCATGTCTTTGGAGGTGGGAGGAAGCCGGAGAACCCAAAGAGAACACACGCAGACATGAGGAGAACATGCAAACTCCGCACAGAGCGGAACTCGAATCCGGAACCGCCTTGCTGTGCAGTGACAGCACAGTGGATACACTTCTACACTACTACAATAGCCTGACGTTCCATTATGAACAATACCATTGCAAATATGATGCAAGCAGCTAGTGCCAACTTCAAATGCATGTCACACTCCAGCTTTCCATTGTCCTCTATTACTGTAGGTTAACCTGCCACCGTCAGACTGTATTTGATGTGTCTGTCCGACCATCTTGTACTTCCACGAGGGACTATTATCTTCCCATCAACATCTATAGAAGTGGTTGAAAACAAAAGCTTTGCCAGACCATCCAAATTTGATGAAATATCACCTGGACAATGCCTCATTATTTGCGAATAACCTGTTAAAACTATACAAACACAGGTTTCCTAACACACACAGCATGTTTCTCCATCTGTCAGCTAGAATCTAGAAAGTGGTGCTCTCCACAACTGGAGACAAGGTTGAGTACATACCCCATTCTTGAGCACCCAATTATTCCCTACCCTTAACTTGCAGCCTGACAGAACTGCTAAAGACGGACTGAACAATTTTAGTGAATACAGGGGAAAATATTTTTCACTTCATCACATACCAATACCATTTGCTTTATCCCGCAGACACAAACAAAAGTGAAAATGGTGTAAATGAAGTGTAAATGATAAAGCAGTCAAAACATGATACATAATAATAATGCGTCAGCTGTTCTGGACTGTTACCATACTGGCTATTTATTTCTTTGTGTGACTGTAATCAAGATTTAAAACGAAACAAACGCACAAACAAACAAAAATTGTATGAGAAAGTCTGGAGTGGCAGAGAAGTATAAAAACTACGCGATTTCATGAATCATTTTGTGGTGTATCACATTTAGAAGGACTACAAATAATAATTTTCTGATTGTTTCTTGGTGAAGTTCTTTTCAAAATATACTATGTTGACCTTCACAGATTCACAGTGCATCTTTAACAAAACAGAAGGTAATTACTAAGATTCATCAGAAGAGAGTAATGGGACACAAGGTGAAAATCTTAACTTAAATAAACACAATTACACCGGCAAAATATTCAAGAAAGTTTTAGATGCAAGGATTTGATTAATTGATTAAATGTTCGCAGAAGAAATGCCTACTCACTGGGATCTCTGGATACATTAAGTAAAAAAAGCGAATAGAGGGAGACAGTGACAATAATTTCAAATTTGTTCTGTCATGAACTGGGGGCAACTGAAACACCACCTGAAGACTGACGATCAGAATCATTCACAAACAAAATATATTTTAAAAAAAACCATGACTTTCAATTAGAAAGGCAGGACAAATGGTTACATTTAAAGCATTTACTAACAAATATAATTACAAAATTACACGTGTTCCCGTTAATTGCAATTAATATGAACAAATGGTTGAATTTGCTCCTGTTAATAGTTGAATTTTTTATGCAACAAGAGGCATTAACATCTCAACATATCAAGCATTGTGGAGCTGCGTATATAAAGGGAAAACAACATTGATCAGTTCTTGAGTTATGCCCCAGAATACCACTTTTAAGACAAATCCAGACTGAGCCAATGTTAAAAAAAAAAAAAAAATGGGGAAAAAATAAGCACGGGAATGAAACCAAAAAAACATTGGAACAACAATTCCTAAAAATAAAAATTCACCAATTTAGTACTTGCAAGTTTGTGGAGACTTAAACAACAACCCAAAAAAAAAAGTTTCTCAAAAGTTCAAGATCCACTTGATAGATACACGGCAGAACCTCCTCATTTTGCTCATGGTGTAATAATTAAACACATGCACACAGATTCTCTGCATACACCACTTCAAAGTTCCAGGGGTGTTGTAAGCAATGCTGGCGAAGTGGTTCACTTTACAGATAGATAGATACTTTATTAATCCCGGAGGAAATTGTATATATCCACTGCTCAGGCATTACATAACAAATAATACTGGATAAACACCAGGAGAAAAAGAAACACTGACATCACAGGACATACCACAAGACATACACTACACTAACAGACAGACACATGCAGCACTAACAGGACTTATATACTAAACTATAACTAAAATATAAACAGTATAAAATTTAAAAAATATTACAGTATTAAAATATAAACAGTATAAAATTAAATTAAATTAAATCCATTCAACCCCGTGCTGACCTCGCCATCCCCCCCCCCCCCCGCTCCTCCTGAGAGAGTCATTGTACCCCCTGATGGCACGGGGCACGAAGGAGGACCTCAGCCTCTCTGTGGAGGCGCTGTGTGACAGCAGTCTGCCGCTGAAGGTGCTTCTCTGCTGGGAGAAGGTGGTGTGTAGGGGGTGCCTGGTGTTGTTCATGATGGCCTTAACTTTAGACATGGTCCTGCTCTCCAGAAGCATATCCACAGAGTCCAGGCTCAGCCCGACCACTGAACCCGCTCTGCAGATGAGTCTGTTCAGACGGTCCATATCTCTTTTCCTGGCCCCCCCACCCCAACACACAATGGCGTATGACAGCACACTGGAGACTACAGACTGATAGAACATGAGAAGGAGCTTAGGACAGATGTTGAAGGAGGCCAGCCTCCTTAGGAAGTACATCCTGCTCTGCCCCTTACACACAGTTCGAGTTGAGTGACCAGTCCAGTCTGCTGTCTAGCTGCAGACCCAGGTACTTATAGTTTTCTACCACCTTCACCTCACTGCCTTTGATGATCACCGGCTGTGGAGAGGGAGGTGCCCGCCGGAAATCCAGAACCATCTCCTTTGTGTTGGAGACATTGAGCTGGAGCTGGTTCTGTTGGCACCACTCCACGAAGTCAGCCACCAATGCCCTGTACCCCCCCTCATCACCCTCCCGGATACATGCCACTATCGCGGTGTCATCGGAGTACTTCTGTATGTGGCATGTATCTGAGTTGTGCTTGAAGTCTGATGTGTAGAGGGTGAAGAGAATGGGTGATAGAACGGTCCCCTGTGGTGCCCCCGTGCTGTTGGTCACCATAGAACACAAACAGTCCCCCATTCGGACATACTGGGGTCTGTCCGTTAGGTAGTCCGTAATCCAGCTCACAAGGTAGGGGTCCACAGCCATGGAGGTCAGTTTATCCTGCAGGAGCCGGGGCTGGATGGTGTTGAAGGCACTCGAAAAGTCGAAGAAGAGCACTCTGACGGCACAGCCCCCGGCGTCCAGGTAGGAGAGTATGCGGTGGAGAAGGTACAAGACAGCGTCGTCAAACCCAACCTTGGCCTGATAGGCAAACTGGAGAGGGTCCATAGCACCCTGCACCTGTGGACGCATGAGCTCCAGGACCAGTCGCTCTAGGGTCTTCATTACGTGGGAGGTAAGAGCGACCGGTCGGTGGTCGTTGAGCTCAGTAGGGCGTCCTTTCTTGGGTACAGGGACAATGCAGGAGGTCTTCCACAGTGACGGGACCCTCCCCAGCCGCAGACTGAGGTTGAACAATTGTTGCAGGGGGTCCCCTAGTTCCGAAGCACAGGCTCGGAGGAGTCTTGAGGAGACCTTATCTGGTCCTAGTGCCTTGTAGGGACGGAGCCTCCTCAGCGTTGTCGTCACCAGTCATACAATCACTTTATGCTTTTGGAAATACAGTGCGCCTTTGGACATTGTCAAATTGCACATGACAGTGATGACTGTTTGATTACGATAGCAAAAAGTCAGGGAAGAGGGAAAATGTGATAAATATCAGAGATGTAATGCAGTATTCTCTACTTCATGCATTTGCACATGAAAATGTATGTCCATGCTGGTCCATGCTATCTATCTCTTCACGTGTTCCCTTGTGCATTTGAGTCACTGGGCTGAGAGCAGAGTGCAAGCCCATGTAATGGGAGACTTAAAACACACACACACACACACACACACACACACACACACACACACACACACACACACACACACACACACACACACACACACACACACCGTGCAGCGCATACACATACTGGTGTTTAAGCTTGGCTGGGCACCAATGAGCCTACTATTAATGTAACCAACCAGCCAGCAAGTGGCCTACACAACCAATGTGCAGAAACACACTGCATTTCACAGTTGGTGTTTGTGTATAGGAATGCTAATGTAACCATCCAGTCAGCAAGAGTATTACTCTTTCAGTGCTGGGTGGCAATGACCTTTTATACAATCATAAACACACAAACACATATTTTGTTTGTCTGTTCTTTATCTGAACATGGTTATGCTACAAGAATTGTCTAGGGAACAAATTAATATATTCACAAGCATTAAGTGTTACTGTCGTAATATTTTTTTAGGTATGATTCTTCATTCAAAAGATCTTTCTAAAATTTTTTTTTTTTAAAAACATCGTCACAGTCGTCATTAATCATGGATCACAATTAATCGGCTGATGTCAAGGACAATATAAGGAAATCAACTATGCTGATTTTAGTAGTGTCGCCTGTGTTTTTGGTCTTGTTCTAACATGTGAGCTCAGTCAAGCGAAAATGTCCACTGCCTTGCAGCGGACAAAAAGCCTTTACTGAATTTAATCAAATTCAATAACAACTTTGACAAGAAACTTAAATAAACAAACAATATAATCTTTTACGTTGTCACTATTTTAAATATTGAAAATTTCGATGAAAAAAGAAAATATATTTTTAGATCCATTAATTGTAAAATTTAAATATAAATTCACATAATAATTATTCTGAATTGGTATGAAAATTCACTGAATTCATATGAGAAGACTGAGAAAAAAAAGTCTAGAATAATCAGTTGATCATATATTCCAAATATACACTTGTAAAGTACTTTTTTATATATCTGCCTATAAAAAAATCATACAGTATTGGTGAAGGGCAACCTCAACATGCCATCATTCCTGACATACTAGTTTTTAGTATATCAGCAAATGCTATCAGGGAAAAAAAAAACTAAGACATCGAATGAGGCAATCACAATTCTGTGAAGATTCTCAGGCAATTTGGTCATACTCTACAGTGAGTGGAGTCGAAAATAGTTAAGCTGGGCATACACTGTGAATTTATGTGACTACTGGTAAATATTCATGGCCAATTGCACAATATATAATCACACTGGAACTTGGTCTGTTTGCCACCTTGTGACTGCTAAAAGGAATTTGGAGGAAGTGACTCATTACTCTGCTTCAGCTGTGTGATAGCCTGTCCAACAAACCTGACTCTGAAATGGGTCGTGCAGGTTAGAAATCTGGTACAGTAATATCCATCCTGGTATACTATCTTTAACATAATTTTTGCTGCTCAACAATGTCACTGTCCCCAAGTCAATATTGTAACTTTCACAGACAAAAACCTTATGTACTCTACCATCAGCTGTAGTTTGCGGATGCGAGTAGAACAGCAAAATTTATGTGAGTAGTCCGTCAGAACCATGGTG
Organism: Antennarius striatus; assembly: GCF_040054535.1. Classification (NCBI taxonomy): domain Eukaryota; kingdom Metazoa; phylum Chordata; class Actinopteri; order Lophiiformes; family Antennariidae; genus Antennarius; species Antennarius striatus. The sequence continues at coordinate 15,389,492 of NC_090783.1, read as the reverse complement.
TTCATTGTTATTCAAGCACAGATCATATAGAACTTCCAACAGTACCACCTACTCCATTTTTTTTTTTTTTTTAGATAAAGGTGTTGCCTTGTTCAAATTTTTGTTCAAGATAAGAGTACAAATCCAAGACATGAACCTTGCTTCTGGATACCACTGCTAGTTGGTGGATGAATACAACATCAACTGAGACCGCATCTAATTCTTTCCCATATGTTGGCGGATTGATGCAACATCGGCTGTGATTGTATCTCGTTTTCGGAGTAAAGACGTAGTTACTGTGTTCTGGTGACATATGAATTTATTTTTAAAATTTATCATTGTGTAAGTATTTTATATATAATTAATTATGCACAGGTAAGTATGCTAACAATTGAGTAAGTAAATTGATAATATTTTTATATGTAAAGTGCGCCCTTGGTCTTTGCAGTCAATGCGTTCCAGGAACCACACACGATTGAGGAATCCACGATCGAGATTGTGATCTATTTATTTTTTATTTAAGTTAATTTAAACATTTATGAACCCTCCCCATACTGATATTAAACCACAGTCTATTTGTATTACCTTTTCACACACTCTGATAGACTTTTGTGTCTCACGTAAGTCTGAGACTGACGAAACAAGCGCACTTCCGGATGCCGTAAGCCAATAGAATGAGCTTACGGTATCACGTGACTGCCGACCAAAAATCCGCGATAAGGTGGAGTTGCAATCGTTGATGCGCGATCGCGCGAAGGCGCACTGTACTGTATAATTTCGATGACTTTGGGGCTTTTTGACAAGGCTAGACTGGATTAAAATTATTTTAGTTATTTTAAATGAGGAAAAGTTGTTTGAGTGACAAGTTGTTTGACTTATGAGCTCAGTCATGGATCTGATTAACCTCCTATATCAAGGTACCACTGTATTTGAGCTGAGTGAGATTAAATATGAACAGCATAAAGTGACAAAAGTAGCAAAGCTTCATTCGGCATATTCAATACTTCTGTTTCAATTTGTAACAATGTCATTAGCTTGCAGTAAAGGACAGCAAAACACATCAGGAAAATACCCAAACCCCCTGAAACTACAATTAAATAAGAAATTTTGAAGATAAACATGAAGGCCTAACTCCTAATGTAATGCTTCATATATCTCTGAGTCGATCAGTAGTACAGGTACTAGTATAAGGTAAGGCAACTATATAATCTGAGCATTTACTAGTATCTACTAGTATTTTGAAAAGGATCAAGGTCCAAACCAAATAACCAGTCTTCCATTTAATTTAGACAGTTTATAGTGTGTTATGCCATCAGAAAAAAAAGATAAATCTGAACAATCTATAATCAATTATCAGAGGATGAAGCCCAAGTACACGATAAAGTCAGGTCAGAGGCATGCCATAAATGCTCTTGCAAAATTTAAAAATAAACCAAAACTAACAGAATCAAATGTATCACAGAAAACCTTAATCTCAGCTCAGACTTCTAGGTGGGCTACGAAGAGCTGACTGGATGTGCTGGACCAGTACTGCTGAAAATGGTAGTGGATACACCCAAAATGGAAGATGTGAGGTGAGAGTCAATGCGGACATATTAAGATGGCAAGTGGTAAGATGGCTGTAGATGGGATGGACTCAAAGACAGTTTAGTCTTACGACATTCCAGTCAGAGTCTCAGAAGAACTATGAGTTGAAAGATTTCTAAAAAAATAAATAAAAATAAGTATTTCTCATTAGGAATGCGATTTGGACAAGCAGAAGAGTTAGTTTCAATTAGTTTCAAAAAGCAGCTTGTGATGCGTAGTTTTTCTTCACCATAATCCACTGTTCAGTCATTACTCACAACACATGTGCAGTGTAACATGCATTTGCTTTTATTAGTATTGATTTTTAGTCCTCAACACTCTTCAATCACAAATGAAGCTTTAAACAATGTGAGCTGTTGAAACACCTAAATACCTCTCGAACCATGAAATGCCAAAGCGAAGACATGTTGAGGAGAAAAGTTTAGTCACTGTGGCATCAATCTAACATGACAACATCCAAGTTTAAACATCATTTTAATTTACAATTCAAAATAGGTACATATCTCTCTCTCATGGTATTTGTAACACAAAAGTCCCGAAATTGTAAACTTTCAAGTAGATTATCCACCTGTGCAGCATCAGTGCACAGGTTATTATTAACCGAGACAAACAAAAAGAAAGGAAGAAAAAAATTGGAATTTACAACTTTTTTCTTTTTAATTCTCAAAGATTTCTCAGCATGTTTCCACCACTGCTGCTCAACCAAAGCCTCATCCCAAATGAAGCAGCAGAGCTAGCAGGTGCCGACAGAGTCATGTTCCGACCGCCAATTACCTCATTCTGACGTATCTGAAAATGGCTATTCCAAAATAATAGTCCTGCTGTACTCTCTCTCTCTCTCCCTGTCTCTCTATCCCACTCTCTCTCTCCTGATACAAGTAGCTCTGTGAACAAAAATGACAACAGTCTGAAAGAGGCCATAGAAAAACATGATTCGCAAAAGGTAAAAAATTCCTGCAAGACACAAAAAAGTTCAAGGGAAAAAGTAGAAGAAAGTTTTTCCTGACCTCAACATGTTTCTGGATAGCATCAACTTTTATACAAAAAGTAAAACAAGAAGTGGTGAACCAGTTTTTACAGACCAAGAGTTTTATAGATTGAAAAAAGTAAAAGACCTGATCGTAGAAGGGATGATTGTGGAGAACGGAGGATTTTTTTCTTAATTTTATTTGTTTTTTTTATTTTGATAACTGTTAAAAGGTTAAATGTTTCTTTGTTCAGATGATGCACAATATTATTGAAAATCGTCTTCACATGAATCTCTTTTGAATTTTGTGTCAACGTGATTATTTTGTAATTTGACTTTTATGAATAAATGTGATGTTAAAAATCACAAAAAAAATCTCAGGAAGAATAGGTTCAATCTACATCTAATAAATTTAGGTTAAAATAATAAATATCATGGCAAATATATCACTTACCTTGAGCCAGTAGGTGCACGTTACAGTGTGTCTGAAAGGATTAAAGCAGTCCTCCAACTGAACTGTAGAGCAGAAAATAGTAAAAATAAATAAATAAATAATAAGCATTAAAAAATTGAACATTGAAATATATCTTTTGATTTAAAGTGACTTATACTTTGACTTGAGCTGTGAAGGTAACTTGGGTAATTGACGATACTGATTCCAAAAGTAAAACTAATCATCATACGATGATGACAAACAATTTAGTCTTCAATTCACCAATAGTGTGTGCCTTGGGACTGTTGGAGAAAGCCAGAGAAGACAAAGGGAACCCATTCATATTTGGGAGAACATCCTGCCCTATAATTAAAGTACAATTAAGAACTAATTTTATTAACTGAAGGAAAAAGTAAATACAATCATACAATCATAATTCACAAACCTGCAGCCCTTGGTCAGAATTATTCATATTTTAAAATTTTTCAAATGTTACAGAAAAAAATTAGTCACTCAGTGGAACAATGTTTCATCCTATTAAGAAGGTCCTGGGTTCAAATCCATTTGAGGTCCTGGGACTTTTCTTGCATGGAGAGGATTTTATGTGTGTAAACATCAGAAAGCAAACTCATCACAGATTCTGTGATGCTAAAAGACTGCTGTTAACATACACTGCACATTGTCCAGCTATTGTAACGGTCAACATTTTCATCTATGGGGTCGTTTTTGATACATCAGAACACTTTTTTTTTTAAACAAGAGAATGGAAACGATGGAGATGAGGCAAGATATGGAGGCAACTGATTGGCTGTGGCGAACTTTGAAGGGAAAAGCCGAAAAGAGAAGAAGAAACGAGAGAATGGAAAAACGTTTTGTTACAGTTTCTTCTAACTTTTTACGTACTGAAGAAATGTTAAAAAGTGTTTGCAGTGGCAGCATAGCTTGAACTCAACTTAAGGTCAAACTTTTGAATAGAGTGTGGTAGTACACAGCAGTCACGTCATACTGGGACATAATTTAAAGAAAAAAGTTTATGATGATTATTGCTTTAAGTTAGATGAATTCATGGTCCATTTTTAAAAATAGAGTTTTAGTTACGGTTACATCCATGGCATTTTTATAACAACTAATAACTCCACTGAGAGGTCAGTCCACCCAAATGCAACAAAACCTTTCTTTCTCCTGTTAAGACACATTTTTAATGTTTGCTTAATATGCCTTATCAGTTAATCCATTGTATATTTTAATTCCAGCTTGACATTATAGTCATTACTCTTCAGTTAAATCTTTAATAATCCATTTAATAATTTTATGTATTCATGATTTCTATAAATGTGAGGCATTCTCTACCACATCACAAAATACACTATTGGCAGCAGCATGGCTCTGATCTGGTTCAGAATACAAACTGCACTCGCTCATGACATTCAGGGAGCTGGATCTTTAGTCTAAGCACTCACACAGACACCCGCACACAGGTCTATGATATACAGTTTCACCAATACCACACTGTGATCATGAGCCATAGTCACACTACAGAACATGCAAAGTAAAGTAAGACAAATGAACTCCATCACACGTCACAAGTTTTTTGCTGCTTGATACAAAAGGAAAACGTTCATGGTTCTCATTTTACATGACAAATCGACAGAAGTGTGTCTGTCTGAACTTATTTAATGTTCTTGGACGCACACTGGCAATGTTATTCAGTCAGTGGGGGAGCGATAGGCTGACAATATACTCAGGCATCACGTTGTGTTGTAAAGCCTGCCACAGTCAGCAGATGGAAAAATATGATTGGCTGTGGAGTCTGTGTCAGGAGGAGGGATCAGCTGGTCAACGTGTGTCTTTCTCCAGAGATGCTGTTTATGACGGAGAAGTTCTGTGGGGATCTGAGGCAGTTTCTCTGGCTTCATTTGGCTGCGAACTAATTTTGCAGTTAAAAATTGGCCCCTTGGGCGAGTCCACCCCCCCCCCCACACACACACACACACACACACACATACATTGGACACATTTCCTGAAAACTAAATAAGATGCGGTGAATTTGTTTTTGTTTTTCAGTGTTGGCATAGCTGGCATATTTCATGACAGTGTTCAGCAAAACTATCATATACTGTACTACAATACTGTAAGTACTCAATTATTACAATTCACAGTCATTGTTTTACATCTATATCAGCATATGCAGGAAATGTGAATGTGTCAAGTTATTTTTAATGCAATTAGGCAATTAGCAGTAAAATCAACTATTACAATATTACAATATATGCACACCCAGATTATAAATAGACACACACACTCACACACAGTTACACCATATATATATGTAAATAAATATTAAAAATGACTACTGTATTTTAAATTGTTGAGGAATCTCATTTATGTAGACTCTATAGTCGACTAAGTGAAGTAATGATACTTGATACATGAATGCCAAATAAACTCCTTTTCAAATAAACTGTTGAAAAGAAAAAAAATATGTTGGAGCAGTTTTAAAATACTTCTTTTTTTGTTGAGGGGGGCTGCCTGAGCCATCTATAAAAAAGTATCAGCGGGTGGACACAATGTTACAGTGTCATGGAAACACCACTCGCACTCTATTCTGAAATCTCTACATATGTTTTGAATGAGCTGAAATTATTTACATCATAAAACAATTATTCAGCTTCTGTGCAGACAAGCCACATAATTCATTTGATCACCTCTGCCACTATGAGAACGAAGTCATGATGACTTTCATGATGATAATGATAAAGTGAACAATGTGGTCCAGCTTCTGTCTTCATCACAACAGCTTTATGAATGTCAGCTATATAGAGCAGATACAGTCAGCATAAAAAAAACCCCCACAGAAGAACAAAACCCAAGACCAACTTCAATAAATTATTTCACTGAAGGTGAGTTATACTTTTTAGTGGCCCTATCTGCTGTATGTAAAATAGCTGCAGAAACACCATTTTAAAAAAAAGGTCACAGTGTACACACACACACACACACACACACACACACACACACACACACACACACACACACACACACACACACACACACACACACACACACACACACACACACACACAATTCAGTGCAGGTTAAATTGACATTGCTATAACAATATTATATTATATTATAGTGGTTTAAAAAATCCAGTTTTTTAAATTCCACTGTTATTTCATCAAAAATAATTTCCCCCAATAATAGAAAGTGAATAAAATATTTTAAAGCCGTCTCCATTTCAGAATCCCATTGGTTGTAATATCCACCATTCAACATTTACCATGAATTACCCTACTTTACGATTTAATTTAGATCAGGTTTGGAGATTTTTAAAAAAAAATCATATATCATGAGAAGTACTTATTAATTCCAAAACACAAACAATCTACAGTTTATAATCAAATAGCTACTCATACATGTATTGAGGTTTATTTTCTCAGCATAACTTTAATTTTTATGTTTTTTGTTCGGCACACGTGAGAACCATGCCCCCCCTGCCTAATCTGAAATACTGAAGCTCCTGCATGAACTCTAGACCTCATTGATTTTATTAGATCATCTCAGCAACGGTCTCTAATGACAGCACGCTGCAATAAGTGTGCATGTGTCTTCTAACGTCAACAAAACTTCAAGTAAATAAAAAACAAGACCCTGTCACTGAAGGCTACGGTAACACCTCAGTCAATCAAGCCTCGAGAGACATTTGATATAACGGAGCGACCAATCTCTCTGAAAACCGCTTCCGAGCGTCAAGCGTTTTTAAAATGAAGTCAACTTTTGGAATTTGGTGCTCAGTTCTGGTTTGCCGTCTAACCCGGCCGAGCAAACAAATACAGTGTGTAAAAGTTTGAGTTGTTGATAAAAGCGGCGTTGTCTTTGTCTTCGGACTGGACTCTTTAACAGGAGAGATGTGATCAGAACTGGTTAATAGCTATGAAACTCCAGAAAGGAGTGACCTGCCGTTGAACCGTAGAAAACGCCATCCGCCGTGGATGTGACTGTCAGAATAATCGCCGGGTGCTCGTTGGACGACGTGTTTTATTCTCACAAACAGGGAGCTTCGTGTGAAGCCTCGCGTACCCCCGCCCCGCTCCTACCTGTTCGTCCCGGCGTGAGGATCCTCCTCTTCTAGTTTACGACCCTCGTCGCGCGTTCGTGTTTCCGTCCACTTTCTTCCACAATTAGGAAATTCTTCCACTTGATAACTTCGGTCTTAATGCTGAATGAGGCCGCTGAAAAAAAGCGCATTCACATTTAGCCGCATCGTCCTTCTCATTACTTTTGTCAGGTTTCTCGTCAATTTATTCCAAATAGATTTATTCCGAAGACAGAAAAAAAGTATGTATTTGGTGGTTCATTGCACTACAATATTAAATCGCATGCTTTCTTAAACGTAAAGCGGTGCGTATTTGTCCAGAGATCCTCAAGAACACAGCTAGAGGCAGCGCGGGGCGCGCAGCTGTTCGTACTACGCACAAGTGAAATGTCGTTTATGAAGACAGATGAAGCGGTCGATCCTCCGCTCTCCTCGGCGAAAAACTATCGTTAAACTAACGCAGACTTAATTAAACCCTGATGGTTTTTTTTTTTTTTTTGTCCATTCTTGTCGAGAATAAATCTGCTCAGGTGGTGAAACACCTTTCCCCCTTCGCTCTCTCCTGCCGGGCGCTCTACCGATTCGGGAACAACAGGCTCTGCAAAGCACAGGCGAGACGGGAGGAGAGGGAAGGAGCGAGAGAGCGCACTCCGGTGTAACGGAGAGTGTCCTCTGTTATTGCTGTCCTCTGCAAGTGTGAGCCAGCTCATCTCCTCCCGGTAAAAGATGATGATACGCCAAGCGAGGCAGAAACGGAATGCTGGGGATCCCCTGCTGCGTCCAATCCTGACGTCTCTACCGGCGTACGGGCGTATGAGTGTGCGATGGACTGACTTGCTGAGTGTTTGTGTGTGTCCGTGTGTATGTGTGTGTGTGTGTGTGTGTGTGTGTGTGTGTGTGTGTGTGTGTGTGTGTGTGTGTGTGTGTGTGTGTAGATGACTTTTTCCTGCAGTTGATTGCCTTGGGTGATGTGGGGTCAGCCCTGACTGTGACAGGTGACAGCGAAAAACCAGAGGCGCACTGGCTTAATGGAGTGGTTTTTACGCTTTCACTTTGATAGTCCTTATTCAAGTAAATATATAAACACATAAAGCGGAGGTGCTTACAGCCAGAAGGTTGTGGGTTTGAACACAGACACGGGGCTTTCACATTTTCGTTGTCTGCTTCCCTCCACTGTCTGAACCCACAGGCGTGAACCGACAACTGGAAATTGCTCGTAGGTGTGAATTTGCGGGCGCCTTGTTTTTGACGCAGAAAATGGTTGGACGGGTAAATGAAACAACATGAACATATACATTCAGATAATTTTCCATATTAAGACAAATGAGATGAACAGACATCTTGAGGAATTTTTAACCGATGGCAAAGTTATCATTTGCGTGGTTTGTGTGAACCACATTCATTGTTTACTTAAAGATCATCTCATCGCAAGAGGAGCATGTTAAAGGATGAGTGTTTGTTTTTCATAAGTGTTTTTCATAAGTGCACCTCACCCACATATCAGTCCAATAATTTCGTAATTGTGGCCAAAATACAGACAAAATGAATACTAATCACGTTTGACATGAAAAGTTTGGATGTTACTTTCTCTTTCCTAGGGTTGCTGTTGGTCTCTCTCTCTCTCTCTCTCTCTCTCTCTCTCTCTCCTCTCTCTCTCTCTCTCTCTCTCTCTCTCTCTCTCTCTCCTCTCTCTCTCTGTACAATCAAAATTGCGTAGAATAAACAATCACTACCTTACTACTAGTTTTGCAGGTATTGTTTCGCTGCAAAACTTTGCTGTAAATTTATAGTAAAATCGGAATAGTTTCCTCCTGTATTGATGTCATGCAGTGACATACTGTAGATGTCGATGCAGTCTGAGATGAATAATGCATGGTTACAGCATGGAAAGCAGATTCAACATTATTTGTCATAATGCACTGTAAACCCTACAGCAGAGCACCATGGAGAGTGAAATAAAAGCATGGAAAAGTGAAATAGTCACACCAGACCCCACTCAGCCTTTAGACCCAGACATACGTTTATACAGAAGCCTCATTGCTTATTATTCTACCATCATGCCCCCGCCATGGAGGACTAATAGGTTCACCCTTGTACACTATCTTTTGTACACTCTTGTACACCTTCTTATGTAAACTCTTGTACATCTTTCAGTTTTGATCAGGGGCACTTTCTGTCCACATATTTTAGAAAATCTGCTGGACACAATTCAAGGGACCTTGGAGGTTTGTAGTTCATATCTGGTTTCTTTATTTTGACTTGTTTTGTACATCTTAACCACATTTGTTCTTAATTGTGGTATTTTCTATTTTGTTTTGTTTTTGCTATAGTAGATGTTATGATCTATCAGCAATGCATGCTTGGAATGAAATATCCTTGTTCTGTATCCCTGTATCAGAGGAATGTTTTCCTTCGTAATGTCACTATCTATGTTAAACTATATTAGCAATTATTAATGACTGATTATTTCTATTAGTAGTGATCAGTAATATTATTATGAATAGTGGTAATTTTAGGTGTGGCTGTGGTGAAGGGTGTAATGCAGTTCATTTATTGGAGGGTAGGTTTTTCAAGCTCCAGGTCCAGCAGCCACATGTGAACTTGTGTGTGTGATTGTGTGAAAGATTATTATTCCTGATGGGCTGAAAGTGTCTTGCATGCAAATGGGTGAATGCTGGTTCTTTTTGTAAAGCACGTTGAGTGGTCAGACTAAAAAAGCTCGATATAACGTGATTAACATTTTATTGGTATTACAGTACCAGTATTAAATTGTCAGTAGAAACAGTACAGTAGATTAAAATACAGTTGACATAATGTAAATATTCAGAGATTTACTGACAAAACTGTGACCAGTATTTTGTAGTAGAATTATAATAATATATTTATGGATTATGTATTTATTTCTAGTGATATAATGTGCTTCTTCATTAAAGTATAAAAAGTAAAAATGACACTAAAGCTCCCGCTAGTCAATTACTGCAGTACAACATCCCATCATCACCCCCAACCACACCCAGAGTCAACCCCCCCCCCCACACACACACACACACACATTAAGGATCCAACATAGACCCAATAACCTTTATGCTTCTGGTAATCACACATTGTTGTGTTCATTGTTATTCACTGTGTAGATTAGCATTGATTATTTTCATATCCCCCCACCTAAATATTTGGATAAACTCACTTGAAAACCCCACATTGTCACATTTGTTAATCAGGCGCCTAACCAATCACAGTGCCCAACCAATTACGGCGCATCTGATAGAAGGATTCACGTGAACAATATGGCATAAGGCATTGGGCAGCGAGGCTTTTTGTTGCAGCTATGCCTTTTTTCCACACAACAACGCAGATATCCGGGACAAAAACGCTGGCCAAAGTGAAGGTTTTTGAAAACGCCAGGTATGCGTTGTCGTGTGGACGCTGTAACCAAAACTTTTTAGTCAGGGGGGCGTCTCCCTGCGACGAAAACCGCTGTGATGTTAGTGTGTGTGACCTGTGTCTACATGTATACACAGAATGGATGGAGTTAAAACCGGCTATTTTCTGACTTATAACAGCTCCACTTTGAAGATGCGTTGATAAACATGCTCGACAGTTGGATATTTTTTTGTCTGTTTCTTTCTTTATGAGTTTATATTTAAGTTTATATATTTATACCTTTATTTATTCATTCGTTCACGTTCCTCGCCCAAGATGCCAATGCCAGTTCTGGGTCAGACCGTGATGCGCTGCCTGCTGGTGGGAGAACTCTGTTGGGTGTGCTTGGTTTATAATACTAATACATTTCTTTTCATTTGTTTGGTATGAAGTCTAATATTGTTTTATCGTGGAATTTCCACAGGTTCCAACTAGTTGTTGTTGTTGTTTTTTTAAATAAAAAACTGTTTAGCTCAAAGAAATAAACATCAATATTGCTGAAAACCATTATTCCTTTATACAGTGATCCCTTGTTATTCGTGGTTAATCCGTTCCTGGACCACCCACAAATAAGAAAATTCTGCAATATTGGAACAAACTATTTTATTATTTACATTAATTTAAACATTTATGATCTCTCACCGAATTGATATTAAACCAATTTATATGTGTATTAACTTTTCCCACACTATTTTAGATTGTTCAAGGAACTTTTAAGGGTTTCCTTAATACACGGAAGTGCGCTGCGCCCATGAATCTTGAAACGCAGCGCACTTCAGGATGCTGCCAGCCAACAGAATTCAGGTGACTAACTACTAAAAATGAGTGACCACTCAGATCACTTTATAGCAAAAACTAACATTCAGCTATTTAGAGCATAAGTATAAAAGAGTCCTTTTGAGTCACACACGGACAGTGCCCATTGGTACTCAAAAAGTGTCAATGTGCACAATACAGACTTGACCCTCTTGTAGAATCCTCTTAATGTATAAAGTGTGCACAACAGTTACTTTGATTCCATTAACAGCAACAGATTAAAAGTGATTAGTGACTGTGCAGCCCTAGAATGACAGCTCTATAGTATGACAATGGTCTGAAAAACAAGCTGTACATGAAAATATCTATATCTATATGTATAGATTGCTTTACCGGTAAACATGACCCATCCAGTAGAAACACAATAAAACAGTATTTTACTTTGCATTGCTATTTATTTAACTTTACTCTGTTTTCCCTCAGTTCTCTGTTGATCCATGCCCAAACAAGCTTCTTTCAACAACCCACTATTTATAGCAAGCTGTTGAAGAAAGCTGTAGGGACAGCTGTAGGTCAGACTAATAATCAAACTTGTCATGCAATGGGCTACAAAAGCTCAGTGAATTGACGTTACTGAAAAAACATTAGCATTGTAAGGCAACATTTTATTGTTAATGTAGCCGCAAGAGGGCACAAGCCAGTGTCTTATTGTGCAGGTGTCAAGCCTGGAAAAATACAGACGGTTGTGTCTAGAAGGGCATCCGGCGTAAAACTTTTGCCAAATCAAACATGCAAATCAAATCTAGGACTTCCATACCGGATTGGTTGAGGCCCGGGTTAGCAACGACCGCCATCAGTGCTGTTCAACTACAGTGCACTGGTGGAAATTGGACTACTGTTGGTCGAAAAAGGAGAGGAGAAAAGTGTGTTCGTAGGAAGAGAGAGAAGAGGAACGCCAAGAGTATAGGACTGAGAGTAGGGATGTTGAATGTTGGAACAATGACAGGAAAAGGTAGAGAGTTGGTTGACATGATGCAGAGGAGGAGGGTAGACATACTGTGCGTCCAGGAGACCAGGTGGAAAGGTAACAAAGTTAGAAGTTTAGGAGTAGGGTTCAAGTTGTTCTATGATGATATAGATAGGAAGAGAAATTGAGTAGGAGTTAACTTGAAGGAGGAATTTGTTAGGAATGTCCTGGAGGTAAAAAGAGTGTCAGATAGAGTGATGAGTCTGAAGCTAGAAATAGAAGGTATGATGTTCAATGTTGTTAGTGGATATGCTCCACAGGTAGGATGTAAGCTGGCGTAGAAGAAGAAATTCTGGTTGGATTTTGATGAAGTGATGCAAAAATATCTAGAAGTAAGAGAGTTGTCATTGGTGCAGACTTCAATGGACATGTTGTGATGAGGAGGTGATGGTCATGTTGGGTATCCAGGAGAGGAATGCAGAAGGACAGATGGTGGTTGACTTTGCAAAAAGAATGAAAAGAGTTATACTGAATACTTCCTTCCAGAAGAAGTAGGAAAATAGGGTGACCTATAAGAGTGGGGGCAGGAGCACACAGGTAGACTACATCTTGTGTAGATGATGTAATCTGTAGGAAATCAGTGACTGCAAAGTAGTGGTGGGGGAGAGTGTAGTCAAACAGCATAGGATGGTGGTGTGTAGGATGACTTTGGTGGTGAGGAAGATGAAGAGGGCAAAGGCAGAACAGAGGACAAACTGGTGGAAGCTGAAAAAGGAAGAGCGTTGCATGGCTTTTAGGAAGGAGTTAAGACAGGCTGTGGGTGGTCAGGAAGTACTTCCAGATGACTAGACAACTACAACTAATGTAATCAGGGAGACAGGTAGGAGAATACTTGGTGTTTCATCTGGAAGGAAAGTAGATAAGGAGACTTGGTGGTGGAATGAGGAGGTATAGGAGTGTATACAGAGAAAGAGGTTATCTAAGAAGAGGTGGGACACTGAGAGGACTGAGGAGAGTACACAGAAGTACAGGGAGATGCAGAATAAAGTAAAAGTAGACATAACAAAGACCAACCAAGGGGCTTACGATGACTTGTTTGCTAGATTGGACAGTAAGGAGGTAAGTAAGGAGTAAGTAAGGCACTTGGTCCTGATAATATACCTGTGGAGGTATGGAAGTGTCTAGGAGAGGTGGCAGTAGAATTCCTAACTGGGTTGTTTAACAGGATCCTTAGATAATGGGAGGATGTCTGAAGAATGGAGGAGAAGTGTGCTAATGCCCATTTTTTAAGAACAAGGGAGATGCGCAGAGTTGTGGCAACTACAGAGGAATAAATCTAATGAGCCATACAAGGAAGTTACAAGTAGTTGAAGCTAGACTAAGGGCAGAAGTGAGAATTTGTGTGCAGCAGTATGTTTCATTAAAAAAAAGAAGTACTATAGATGCGGGCGGCACGGTGGCGCAGTGGTTAGCGCTGCCGCCTCACAACACGGCGGACCCAGGTTCAAGTCCAGGTCTGTGCGGAGTTCGCATGCTCTCCCCGTGTCTGCGTGGGTTCTCTCCGGGTTCTCAGGCTTCCTCCCACCTCCAAAAGCATGAGCTTTAGGTTGATTGGCTGGTCCCAAATTGACCATTGGAGTGACTGTGTGTGTGAATGATTGTTTGTCTCTATGTGGCTCCGCGGTACACTGGCGTCGTGCCTGGAGTGTCCCCCACCTCACGACCTGAGACTGCCGGGATAGGCACCGGCTCCCCCGTGACCTGCGTTAGCGGATTAAGGGGGTTAGAAAATGATTGACTGACTACAGATGCAGTGTTTGCTTTGAGGATGTTGATAGAGAAGGCCAGAGGGAGCGGCATTGTGTTTTTGTAGATCTGGAGAAAGCTTATGACAGGGTGCCCATAGAGGAACTGTGGCATTGTATGAGGAAGTCTGGAGTGGCAGAGAAGTATGTTACAGCAGTGCCGGACATGTATGAGGACTGTAAGATAGTGCTGTAGGTATGATAGAGGAGTTCAAGGTGGAAGTGGGACTGCATCAGGGATAAGCTCTGAGCCCTTTCTTGTTCGCTATGGTGATGGACAGGCTGACAGACGAGGAAGAATCTCCATGGACTATGGTGTTTGCAGATATTGTGATCTGTAGTGAGAGCAGGGAGCAGGTAGAGAATAAACTAGAGAGGTGGAGGTTTTTCCTGGAAAGAAGAGGAATGAAGGTTAGTCGCAGTAAGACAGAGCACATGTGTGTGAATGAGAGGGACCCAAGTGGAAGAGTCAGGTTACAAGGAGAAGAGATCAAGAAGGTGGATGATTTTATACTTAGGGTCAACAGACCAATAGAGCAATAGAGAGTGTGGAAAAGAGGTGAAGAAGCCTGTACAGGCAGGATGGAATGGGTGTAGAAAAGTGTCAGGTGTGATGTGTGATAGAAGAGTTTTAGCTAAAATGAAAGGACATGTGTACAAAACCATGGTGAGACTAGCAATTTTCTTTGGTCTAGTGACAGCGTCACTGAGGAAAATACAGGAGACAGAGCTGGAGGTAGCAGGGATGAGGATACAGAGGTTCTCTTTGGGAGTGACCAGGATGGATAGGATCAGGAATGAGTACATCAGAGGGACAGCATATGTTAGAGGTTTTAGAGATAAAGTCAGAGAGGCCAGACTGAGATGGTTTGGACATGTCCAGGGGAGAGATAGTGAATGTATTGGTAGAAGCAGTGACATGCAGTCAAGTGAGGCAGGTGAGACACGGTCTCACCTATCATCATGAAAGATAAAAATGGAAAATGGAATAAATAAATTAAATGCTAATATTTATCCAGTGATGTGCATTATAAACTTATTTTCCGTCACCACTTTTAGGTTATTTCTTACTGAAAATCGCTGAATTTTCACATTTTCTGCTGAAATACGGAATAGAGACCTTCGGTGAGGCACCAGCCAGCCGAGCCTCACCATGGATTGTGGAATAGCTCAGATAGCTGTGGTGGTATACCATACAGTGAGACCATATTGCTATCTCTCTATATGTTGCCACGTTTGCTCTATAAACTAAATTCCCTTAATTTAACTAATGTATATAATGCACGGTGTTTTTTTGTCAGTAGCTTCATGATTGTAACCTCTTTTTTGAGTTGAGCGGTCCTGAAACCGCTGTGAAAAGGCACTGGGTGAGTCACAAAAATACCCGGCCTCATGGACAGGGGGTGCTGATGATCCCAGGGATTCGTCTTGGGACTCCTCAGCTGAAGAATAAGTGAATGCAGGCAACGATCTACATTAAGTCAAGTGCAGCAATTTTTTTTTTTCCTGCTCGCCTATTCAAATAGAGGATTAAATATCCAAACTCAAAAATTTCTCTGAACTGGACTTTCAGTCAAAGCAGGAGTTGATAAGTAAAGGAAGACCGATGCCAAAGCTACAGGGTTTGCTTCAGACTACGGGAAAGAGGACGCGCTCGTTCCTGACGCAGTGGTACACGCGAAAAGACTGGCTGTGTGGATGTCCAACAAGACATTTCTTGCCTACTTTTCCCAACTTGTGACAATACCTGAGGTGAGACTGGATATTGTGACCTAAAGAAAACATACCGTCGGAGTAGGACTGATCAAGGATGATTTTCTTCACTGGCAGTGATCTCAAATTGAGACAGACTTTTAAAACTGAAGGAAGATATGAACCATTTCTACAAACAAGTTATTGACGCATTTGTTCAGCGCATGGACTTAATTTTCAAGCAAACCTGACATATTTACAGGTAGGTAACAACATTATGCTTTTTTGAATCAAATAGGCTTATTTGTGTGTTACAGTTTGTATGTGTAAATAATTCTGCAGTAAGACTTTAACATAACCCACTCATTGTTGCTAATTACATGGTGAATAAGCTACACTGTAGGTTCATATGTTTGTAAATCTGATCACGTGATCATGATGACGTTGGTGCCTCACCAGCCATAAACCTCACCGCACGTCACTGGGTAGAAGGATGCTGAGTTTTGAACTGCCAGGCAGGAGGCCTAAAGGAAAACCAAAGAGGTTTATGGATGTAGTGAAAAAGGTAGTTGGTAGGGAGAGAAGAGGATGCAGAAAACAGGGTTACATGGAGGCAACTAATTTGCTGTGGCAATCCATGAAGCGAAAAGCCGAAAGGAAAAGAAGGGAATATTTTATTGTTCATTGTAGTGTCACTTATGCTACATGTATTGTATGTCATGTTATTACCTATTTTGGCATTAAAGGGACAGTAAAGTCAAAATGAACCAGGTCTGTACTTGAAGTACATAAGTAAAAAAAGGCTTGGTGGCATTTTAATTTTTTTTTATGAGCAATGGGGACTTAGAGAAACTAAATGTTTCGTATGTTATGGATAGTGACATTACAGGGGAAGTGATGCAATCATAGACATCGGGGTGAATCCATATCAATGCAGATATGAGTTTATCAGGATATCGCCTAAAATCATGTCATCATCATCAGAGACTGAAGACAAGTTCCTTGTGAACCCACCTGGGGGTGTAATTATCCCCGATAATTTCTACCCGATGTATGCGGAGGATGAGTTTGGACATCTAGCGACTCATCCCAGGTGTCTTCATCTGAATCACATTCTGACAGAGATATCCAACTAGTTATAATGTCCCATTTTGGTTTACTGTGTGTATGTCAAAGTTAATCGCGCTTCCTATGCTAACGCGCTAGTCCGTCAATGGGATTTTCCATATTATTTTAGCATTGAGCTAGCCGCCATTCATTACCGTTTGACTGTGGGGAATTAACTCTAGTTTGTATTAATATGTCTTGTATTTATGAATGTGTAAGGACCAGGACCTGACATGCTGTTTTTGTATGTTTTATTTCAGTGTCACAGATCTTCTCAGTAAATTGACCCGTCTATCACTTTTGATATTGTTTACTTAATCGCACGATAATCTGGTCATATTAACATTTGTACAATACTTCCAGTAGCTCCAGAAATTAATTAATTATCCACTAAACCTGAGGAATTCAGAATAAATACTACGGGTTGTCCGAAAATGATCTTGCTTCAAATCTTTTTGGAAATCCTCCGAGGTAAAGTGCTCAGATCCTCGGATCCTTGGTCAATTTGACCCAGTTTATTTGTGCTCTACAATCCCTCCCTAGCTACCCAGAAGGTATTCTAAAGACGGATAGGTCCTTGTCTTTATGTTTTCGTCCTGTTGTGTTGGCACAACCGTTGACCTTGCAGGTAACCATGATATTTATCGGGTTTATCGCTTCGTTGATCGCATTGTGTTCTATGGCTGCCAAGCCAAGTCTGTCGACAATGACGTATGACGCCCACATGACTACTGGATGCGGAAGCTGCTTTAGCACAGATTTTAAGGTTGTCTGACCAAAGGGATGATGCTACACATATACAATTTATTTTTTCTTATTTTTATTTTTAATGATGAATAAAATATATGTCACTTAAAATTGAGTTTACTATCCCTTTAAGCTTGAATGAAACTCAATTTGTATTGTGGAGGTTTGCAAGTACCTCCCTCATATTAAAAAAAAAAAAGTTACTCTCTTTTCTCTGCTGTTTCAATGTCAAACTAGTCACAGTGCATCACTTCCATCTACATTAGTTTTTTTCTCACGGGAAACCTTTTTGTCACATTTCTTGATGGAGCACCTTGCATTTGAACACATGATGCTCATTTTATATGCCTCTGCAAAAGCTGGGACTGAAGTGGAGCCAATTCTTTTCTTCAGCCAAGTTACATTAGAGTCAAACTGTAGTTTGTGACTGCAGCAATGTGAAAGACCAAGCTCAGCTGCAGAAGATGTATCTGTGCGTGTGTGTGTGTGTGTGTGTGTGTGTGTGTGTGTGTGTGTGTGTGTGTGTGTGTGTGTGTGTGTGTGTACATGCCTGTAACTGTGGTGTGTTGTGATTTTGCAGCCTGCCCAACCAAAGCCCTGCCAGATACTATTTTACACAGCAGGGTACCCACTGTGTGGTGTTTGGCAAAATATATTAAAGCAAACACACATACACACCCACACCCACACCCACACACACACACACACACACACACACACACACACACACACACACACACACACACACACACATGCTCCAAACACACCCCGTACACGTGGACACTCCTTCTTCACATGAGTGCTTTATTTGATTGCAGTTTTTGATCGCCTACATTGATATCTATAAAACACATTCATCAGAACCATTGGTTTTAATGTCATTTTTTAAATTCTGAGTGTTGTTTTTTTTGGTTTTGAAGACTTGAGTAAATCAGTAAAAAATATTTAAATGATTATAAGTAATTTATTAATATGACTTATAACTTATAACTTTAATTGTGGTCCCACTGTGGATTAAAATATTTTACCCTTTTTCCAACAGTTCAACAATTGAGTGTCAATACAGTGTGACCTTGTTACTCGTTAATGCATTTCAGGAACCTCAAACGAAAAACAAGTTCTGCGATATCGCAACAAACTATTTATCTTATCATTTATGGTAATTTAAACGTTTATGAACCCTCCCCATACTGATATTGAACCACCTTCTATCTGTATTACCTTTTCCCACACTCTTATCGACTGTTTAAAGCATTTTTGTGTCTCACAGAAGTCCGAGACACACGGAACGTAGTGCTCTTCCAGATGCCGTCAGTTAATTGAATGCGCGTACGGTATCATGTGACTACCAAAAATCCGCGATGAGATGGAGTTACGAGTGATGATGACCGAATGCTCAAATTGTATGTGTACATGCAGTTTGCACTTAAAGTATTATCTATTACCTTCTTTGCTGAGATAAAAATTTCGTCAGTGCTCAATGAAAATCTGAATCCAAGATGTGTGCATGATCAAAAGTAATGTGCTGGTTGCCACGGTGCTAGTCAATACAAATCTTTAAAAAATGTCCCCATTAGTCATATGAGGAAGACGATCCAGGTAAAAAAATGTTGCCTTTAAATGATGACTCAATAAAATAAGGAGGGACTACAAAAGAAAGACTTCTGTCCACAGAGACAAAAAGACATTTCATCCATTTCATTAAACACACACACACACACACACACACACACACACACACACACACACACACACACACACACACACACACACACACACACACACACACACACACACACACACACACACCTACCTACACACAAAAGCATCTGCTCACTACATACAATTTTCAAGTGGTGCTTCTCGTATTTGGAAACCTAACCTTTGTATTTTCTGTTTCCATGGTTACAAGTTGAACTAAGATTTAACCCATGAGTGGAATCTTGTCTAAAATGAGGGTTACAAGGCCAAACAGTTATGTTCATAATAATAGCAGTGTGTCTAAAAATGTGAGTACACCTCAAAATTCTTGTTAATGCACCAAATGCATTGGGGAAATTTCACATTCTATTTCAAAGCAAGAAAAGTGGAAGAAGTCATTGAATATGATAATATTTTACAATATTTAACATAATGTTAAATAAATAGCAATGTTGCGCATCTTTCTTTAAAGGGACAGTAAACTCATTTTAAAGTAATATATTAGAGGGATGAGCGAGTACACCACTGTCTGTACATGTCAACCATCTAAATTATCTTTTTCCGTAGCTGTACTCGGAAAGGGTGGGGCTTAAACTGAAAGTGGGTGTGGTTTGACGAGAAATGGGTGGGGCTTAAATCACTACATTATTTTAAGTCCGAAATTGATATGGATTGATCAGACGTTGCTATAGTTATTCTTTATTTTAAAACTATTCACAGAACAGCCTCAAAGTTGAGATGCAAATCAATGTTTTTGATCACAAAAGTAGAACTTTTTACAGAACAAGTTTTTTATGAACTCAAGACATCAATGAATGCAACAGGAATATGCAACAATAATAATAATAATAATAATAATAATAATAATAATAATAAAAAAATAATAATAATAAAATAATAATAATAATAATGAAATAGGAAATTATGAACTCTCAAGTATGCATGGACAAGAATTGTCACACTCAACACAACTTTCTTTTTTTTCTTTTAATTTTTTAGAAATTTTTATGATGAAACTTTTTTTTTCAATTTTGTATTTATTTTGCTCTTGCCATTTTTTTTTCACACGACGTTAAACAATGTTGATTAACACTAGAACTCCCAAGGCAGTAATTTTGATGGCTTTCAAAATTAACAAAGTCATAACTTAGTTTTAAAAAAAAAAAATCTACCAATAGGAGCCTGATTTTTCCCTAAATGTGTGTATATTTTATTCTGACATTGTTTGATCATTGAAATAAAAATTGTTTTAATTTCAGGGATATATTTGTTTTTTTACATCACAGTTTGAGTGTGCAATTGCATTGAAGTTATGTTGTGTCAATTCAATAAATAAAACATTCAATCATAGTTTTAATTTAGTGTCCTGATTTGTTAATTTGTCCTGATCTATTTCACCAATTAATTTTTAGATATTTTCAATGATAGTCCAAATTACATACAAATATTGTTCGAGCAGTCAAAATCACTGTTATGGGAGTTTTAGTGGTTGCAGAATTCTGGGAGGCCGAGTTTTAAGGTGTTTTGTGCGTGTGCTTGCGTTTCTGTCTGTTTGTGCATGTGTGTGTGACTGAGTGACTGTGTGAGAGGGAGAGAGAGAGAGAGAAAGAGATAGAGAGTATTTGTGTGTGTGTGTGTGTGTGTGTGTGTGTGTGTGTGTGTGTGTGTGTGTGTGTTTGTGCATGCGCTATGTAACAGTTAAAATATCTATACAGTATATAAATCATTTATTGGAGCTGAAGTGAGAAAATGTCAAAGTAAGGACAAGCAGGGGAAAAAAAACAAAACAAAAACGACTGGAGTGGAGGCGGTGACCGATGTGACACAGGCAGTTTTCAGCTCTGTCTGGTTAAATGCACCGCATATGTGCAACAAAACAAAACAAGTTCACCAAGAATCCTTAAATAGACTGAAATAGAGACAAGCTGAAGAAAACCTAAGGACAGCAACGGGAGCTACAGCGCAGCCACGCACAGAGAGATCAGTCAATGTCTGCATGGCAGCGACACTGGCTGCAGTAGGGAGGTGCAGGCGCTGTGTGTGAATAGCCAGTCACTGAGGGTGACGACAGTCAGTTCTGAGGATTTTACGAGCACGAGTTTTGACGAGTTTTACTCGTATTGTACTCGTACTCGTCAAAAATTCGATATCCGTACTGGATACTCGTCTGAAACGAGTACTTGGCTCAACCCCAATATACAGTATATTTTGTTTATCATCATGAAAAAATAAAAATAAAAACATTTCCAGATGTCATCATCCGTGGTGTCAGGAAATCTGAGCTGCAGCAGCACCGTCACTTGGGGTCATACGTCATCGGCGACACCTATCACTTCATCAGTCAGGGAAGCCATTACAGTACAATATGATCAATGAAGCGATACATCTGATAAAATCATGGCTAACTGTGAGGTGAATGGATGTTCCAACACCACAGGAGTTAATCACAAAGATAAGAATCTATCTTTCTTCAAAATAACTTCTGGAAAAATTGGAGAGCAATGGAAAGCAAGGATAAACAGGGTCAAAATGACCAAAGATCCAAGAATCTGTCATGAGCACTCCACCCCGGATGATTTTGAAAGAGATTTGAAGGTAAGATCATTTTCGGACACCCATAGTATTTATTCTGAATTCCCAAGGTTTAGTGGATAATTAATTCATGTCTGGAGCTACTGAAGGTATTGCATAAATGTTTTTATGACCAGATTATTATGCCACTTGCGAAAAGCAAACAATATCAAAGGTGATAGACAGGTCAATTGATTGGGTTTGTTTCCCCCGGGGCTTGTTACTAATTTACAACAATTACCTCAGATTTTTGGGGGGTTATCACCTTGATTGGTATCATATAGGTGCTTGTATGTTTTGCAGTCATAAAGCAGTTATAACATTGGGTTGTAATTATAGCGGATAATTAAACCCCCAGCTGGGTTCACAGGGAACTCATTTTCTGTATCTGATGATGATTATTTGAGATGATTTTGTGATAAATAAATGTGTTGGCTTGTTGTCGCTAGCTTATATTTATACAATGGCGCTGATATGAATTCACCCCAATATCTACGATTGTGTCACTTCCATCATGAGGGAGCGCATTGTAACTTCTCAAAAAGTCCCCATTGGTTATAAAAAAATAATAATGCCAACAAAACGTTTGTTTAATAATGTACTACAAATAATATCCCGGGTTCATTTTGACTTAATTGTTCCTTTAAAAATCACAAATGTCAAGCAGCCCTATGGGGGCAGTTTCAACTATAGGCCGGTCCCAAGCCCAGAAAAATGCTGAGGAGTGAATTTTTAGGGGGCCGCAGTGGCTCAGTGGTAGAGCACACGGTAGAGCCGGTTTGATTCCCGCTTCTGCCAAAAAAAAACACCCGAAGGTGAGCTGACAGTGGGAGGCATCAGCTCACCTCCGGAGCACTGCCCATGCGCCCTTGAGCAAGGCGCTGTCCCCTTTACAAGTTGCTCATATGGGCACACCACAAAGGGGCTGCCCACCACTCTACCTCCCTGCAGGCCCCCTGTGTGTGTTTGTGTGTTCAGGGCATGTACACACATACATATATATGCATGATATTCAACTCACTAGAGTGTGTCACTCATTTTCCTGAGGGGATCAGAATCAGTATAAAAAATTAAAAATTTAATTAAAATTTAAAAAATGTACTGCATAAAACTAAGAAATGCTTAAAGATTCAACTTTCCTGAGAATCCTAAACTCATATTAAGTTACATAACCACGGTTTCTAATAACTGTTTTATATCTGTGGTGCATGGACTCAACCAACTTCTGGCACCGATCAACAGGAATTTTAGCCCAGAACAATTGTTCTAGGCTCAACAATTCCTCTGCATTTTTGGTTGTGTATCTTAAACAGCATTTTTTATGTCAGCCCACAAGTTGTCTATGGGATTGAGGTCCAGAGATTGTGCTCGTCACTTTATTAGTGGTATGCTGCATGTCTGGATCCATGACTTTGCTAGCTTGCGGGTGCGTTTGGGGTCTTCGTTGAAACACACATTTAAAAGAATTTCCTCCCCAGCATACAGCAACATGACTACTTCCAATATTCTGATGGACTCAAACTGATCCATGATCCCTATGTGTACGATAGGACCAACACAATAGTATTATCATGATGCTTGCATCATCATGCTTCACCATCTTCACTATTTACTTTGGCTTCATTTCAGTGTTTGGGGTATGTCTGATGGACTGTCTTAGCCCTTAGACCCAAAAAGAACAATCTGACTTTCATCACTCTACAAAATTTTACACCATTTCTTCTTAGGCCAATGGATGTCGTGTTAGGCAGATTGTAATTGCTTCAGCACGTGTTTTTTTTACAATGTGACTTTGCAGGGACTTATTGATGGTAGCTTGGCTTCACATAGATGTTATGTGATTGTTCTCTACTCAGAGACCACCTTAGATCTTCTGTGATCCTCCTATAGCTGATCGTTGGCTGAGCCTTTGCCATTTTCGTTATTCTCAAATCCATTTGAGTAGGTGTTTTTCTTTTACATCGTCACCTTTCTGGATTTGGCTACCATTTTAAATCGTTTGATATCATTTTAATTGAACACTTAACATTTTTTGCACTTCTATATGGGTCATTGTACCGAATTTGTGCAAATTGCTGTCCCACAATAAAAAAAAACCTACTTAACAAAACAATTAAAAATTCAGATTTTCAATATTTACAAAGGTTATGTTGTGATCTAGTTAAACACAATACTGTAACTAGATAATTTTTAAACTAAATAAATGCAAAATCATCAATTATACTATATTCCTTGGTACTTACTATCGGGAAGTAGTTGTCCCAATCTCCAACCCCTAAATTTCAATCCCTGAAAATAATACTTACTTTTTTTTTTCATCATTTTTACCAATGGTATATTTTAAAATATATGTTTGGTTTATTTTAAACAGAATGTAAAATATTTAGATTCACTTCGCAGTTTCTTCTTTTAAATTACAAAATATGCTTCAAAAAATCTGTCCCACACTTCTTTGTTACAACCATAACACAAGTTGTTTTACCACGTGGGTGGAAACTGGTTTTAGCCACACATCTGAATTTTTGGCCAGGAAGTTACACAACTTCCCTGGCCTTTATGGCTTCATTGTGAGTCATTATCTCTCCTAATTTTTAAGTAAATGTGTTCCAAAGTCTCAAAAATCAGTTACATTGTTACATTAATACGTGTTACAACCTTACACAAATTATCTACAAGTCAGTACACCTTTAAGGACTCAAATCAAAATATTGTGTAATCATTATTGTTACATTATACTCAAACATAGTAATAATATATATGTAAATTATTATTGAATTATTCATTCATTCATTCATTCATTCACTCATTCGTCTTCTTACCCGCTGCATCTGCCTGCGAGGGTCACGGGGAGCTGGAGCCTAACCCAGCTGGCATAGGACCTGAGGCGGGGCAATCTCCGGGCGCTACGCCAGTGCACAGCAGAGCTACACATATAAACACAAACACGCATACACAAACACTTACTCTTACGGGCAATTTGGGACCGGCCAATTAACCTGAAGTGCATGTTTTGGAGGTGGGAGGAAGCTGGATAACCCGGAAAGAACATACAAACTCCGCACAGAGTGGGACTCGAACCTTGACCCGCCTTTTTGTGCTGCGATACTGCTACCCACTGCACCACCGTGCCGCTTATTTAATTATTAATATTTATTGTTTATTTTTAAACTGTTTGTTTACACTGTTTATTTACAAAAAATATTGTTAACTAGGTTTTGAACAAAATAGGTGATAAACTAACTAGGTTTTGAAACTCAATAGGTTTTGAACTAAGTTTTAAACTAAGTAATTTTTGAACTAACAAGGTTGAACTATCTAACTAAACAACTAACTAATTAGGTTTTAACTAACCAGGTTTTGAACTAACTAGGTTTTAAATTATTATCTAACATAAACAGTGTTTTTATGTAATTATTTAATTATGATGTTTATTGTTTATTTTTACACTATTTATGTTTTTACTGTATTTTTGCACTTTTACACCCTTCATACTAACACATATTGCTACCACAATATGAAGGATCTTGCTATCTTATTTATGACACGATTGCACATACCTTTTTTATATTGTACATATGTGTTTATTGTATATTTTAGTGTTAGTGTTGGCTTGGTGTTAATTACTGTATTGGCCCGAATATGACTCTGATTATAAGACGACCCCCTCTTTTTCAAGACTCAACTTTGAAAAAAGACTTTTTAACACCAAATTTAATTTTTATACAGAAAATAATTACAGTACATCTGAAACAAATGATTATAACAATATATTCGAGAGAAAAAGCATGCTATTTTGCCTCATTCAAATCATGCAAATACTGTCACATCTTAATATCTGAACATTTAAATATGTAAACTAAAGTGTAATCACATTTGTAAATAAATGGCTTCTGGTTTTTGAAATGTAAATAAACCAATCTACTGTGATAAAACAACAAAATTGCAATAACTGCATTGACCATCAAAGTGAAGTCTAACTGTAACTGTACTCTTGAAACAAATCTTTTCTCCAGATTGTCGCTACGTTTCTCCATTTCTGTTATCTCTTCTCTTATTTTCTTCTCTTTTCTTTCCTATTTTTAATTTTTTTTCTTCGTGCTGCCGCTATTTTTATTTTTTTTCTTCCAGAAAGGGGTTCGCTTTGGCCTGGTGAGTTAAGTTCAGTATTCGCTTTAAAGATATCTGGCGCTAACTAGCGTTGTGAATGGGTATAATGTCTAGACCCCGAATGTAAGACGGCCCCCACTTTTTCAGTCTTATTTCAATGCAAAAAACACCGTCTTATATTCGGGCCAATACGGTAAGTTTTAAATGAATTATTAATAATAATAATAATAATAATAATAATAATAATAATAATATATTGATTTGTAAATCACATTTCATTCTTAAAGGGACGGCAAAGTCAAAATGAACCAGGTCTGTATTTGAAGTACATAAATAAAAAATGGTTTGGTGGCATTTTTTAAAATTTTTATGGGCAATGGGGACTTAGAAAAACAAAATTTATCGTAAGTTATGGATCGCGCCATGACAGCGAAAGTGACGCAATCGTAGACATTGGGGTGAATCCATATCAATGCAAATAAAGCAAGCGACAAAGTAACTAGCTGACATTTTCACTATTATTTTTCAGGATGTCGCCTAAAATCATGTCATCATCATCGGATACTGAGGACGAGTATACTGTATACTCCTTGACTGACTGGAGAGACACTTTGGTGTCTGTGAGTTAGCTCTTGCTTGGTTAAAATCTTATCTATCTGATAGGACTCAATGTGTCTCCTACAACGATAAAACTTCTGCCTTCTCCGATGTCAAATATGGCGTACCTCAGGGGTCTGTACTTGGTTCTCTGTTATTCTCCCTGTATGTTGCACCTTAGTCAAATTATACGGAGCTTTGGAATAAGTTTCCATTGTTATGATGATGACACACAACTTAAAATGCCCATAAAGGCAGGTGATCGATCTGAATTTATTAAATTAGAGGCCTGTCTTTCTGCCGTGAATAGTTGGATGTCCAGTAATTTCTTGCTCCTAAACCCAGACAAAACAGAGATGTTAATCATTGGCCCTGCCCGACATAGAAACCAATTTCAACAACTGAGAATATCTGTAGATAACTGTTTTATAACCCAAAGTTCAACAGTCAAGAATCTTGGAGTAACGTTAGATTCAACTCTTGCCTTTGACAAGCATATTAAAGAGATGACAAAGATCACCTTCTTTCATCTACGTAATATTTCCAAAATTAGGTCCTCTCTAGCCATGGCTGATGCAGAAATTTTAATTCATGCCTTTGTGTCCTCTAGACTTGATTATTGTAATGTTCTGTTATCGGGGTTGCCTCGGTCTAGTACTAGGCGCCTTCAGATGGTTGAGAACACAGCAGCAAGAATATTAACTAAAACAATGAAATTTGACCATATCACCCCAGTATTAGCTGCATTACATTGGCTCCCGATTCATGTTAGAACATATTTTAAGGTGCTCTTATTGACATACAAAAGCATTAATGGGCTTGCTCCAACCTATCTGTCTGATCTTGTTAAACCTTACACGCCGATTAGGGCTCTCCGCTCTCAGAATACAGGTCTCTTGTGTATTCCTAGAGTTAAAAAGAAGTCAGCTGGCCAGAGGGCCTTCTCCTATCGTGCCCCTTTTTTGTGGAATAATCTCCCTATAGGTATTAGACAGTCTGAATCTGTAGATGTCTTTAAATCTAGACTCCAAACGTATCTGTTCTACCTAACATATAAGTAATATCGGGGGTGGCAGTCTCAATGTTTAGGTTTAGCCTAGTCCTGCCAATGAGCCATAGGATTTCTTAGTTAGGCCCCTGCCTCCCATTAATCCTCTGATATTCTGGTCCCTCTGGCACCACTCTCGCCCCCTGCTCTCTCTATCTCTCTCCCTCCTTCTCCTGTTCTCTCTCTCAGGCCTTTGTGTAGTGGATCATCGGCAATCGGCTACCTCTGTCCGCTTCCGTGGCTGGCGATATCACAAGCTGCACAATGGTCCTGTTTCACCATCCACTAGGGGAGTGCTGGTTCTGCCTCATTTGGTTTTGGGGTTTTGGCAGAGTAATCTTAAACTATAACTTTTTTGAGAACAATGACTTAGGCACTGTGGTTTGTCCTCAGAGTGGTGGATCCTCGGCAATCGGTGACCTCTGTGTGCTTCATCGGCTGGTGGTGACTCACTCTACTGGATGGATCAGCGTGCCTCTGTCATACATTTATTATTGTTATTGTCATTGTTATTATTATTGTGTTGTTAATCTGTAAATGCGATATCTATTGCTTCGTCTGTCCACTCCTGGAAGAGGGGTCCCTCATCTGCAGTCTTCCGGAGGTTTCTCCCATCCATTTTTTCCCCTGTTAAAAGGGTTTTGGGGGGAGTTGTTCCTTATCCGATGTGAGGGTCATACTGCTCGCAGTGCACAAAGGTCAGAGGGATATTGTCCATGTGCAGATTGTAAAGCCCTTTGAGACACTGTTTGTGAATCTGGGCTATATAAGACTAAATAAACTTGAAATAAACTTGAAACATGTTTGGTATGAAGTCTGATATTATTGTTTTATCCTGGAATTTCCACGGGTTCCTGCTAGTGTATGATATAATAAAAAATGAATATAATGCTGATTGGGGGCAGCAGTAACTCAGTCTACTCAGTCTTGGACTGGGGACCGGAGGGTCGGTAGTTCAATACCCAGGAGTGTGAACCGACAGTGGGAGGTGTCAGTTCATCTCCCGAGCACTGCCAAGGTGCCCTTGGAGGTGTACCATGAAGGAGCTGTTATAGGTTATCATAACGTTATGAATAACTTGATTATTAATGTTCTATATTTTTGTTTCTTTAATGCACTTTCAAGTACAAAACACATCATGTTGTCATGTTGCAGTAGACGTGCTACTATGCTGAAGTAATGTAAAGTAGTAAATGACCTAATTTTATTGATTATAAACATTTGTGTTTGTAAAATTAAACTTGTAAGGCAGGTAATGAGTTAATATTAAAGAAAATGGTTGAGGGGATGCAGTACAACTTTGCAAACATAATCATGTGGTCTTGACCAAGCAGTATAGTCACTACTGTAACTGGGAGTGTTTTGTAAAATAAGAACAAAGTCATTAAATTAAATTATTGATAAATATTAGTTAAATTTACATTCAGTGTAATAGATAACTAACTCTGAGATCTTTAAGATCACTGTAACTCATTTTACAAAAAAAGAAAGAAAAGCATTAAAATTTGGATGAGTCTTGAAAAATAATCTTTGAAATTTGTTTAAAAATTGATTTCAAGTGATTTAATTGTAAAACCCTCCATAATAAATTTCTCAAAATATTCTTTAGAGGGTGTATGAACACAGTTTAAACAAATTAATTTAATAGTTTTTATTACAGTGTGTTGTTGTATTATGGTAGTGACACATTTCAGGTGCAGGAAAACATTTCAAGAACAGGCAAGGCATTAATATATTAAATTTGATTGAGCCTTGTCTAGATTTGTACTGTAGAAACATGGCACAAATTATGTATGGACAAGGTTTTTGAAAAAAAAAAACTTTTAAAAATGTGTCTCTGACTCTAAACCTTTCACAAATGTTGGTAGAATGGCCGTTACATATTTTCCCCCTTTTTATTAAAGGGACATTAAAGTTAATTTTGAGTGAGATATATGTTATTCATCATTATGTAAAATAGAAGAAAAAATAAATTTTATATGTGTAGCATCATCCTTTTGGTCAGAAAACCTTAAAATCTGCGCCGCAGCAGCTTCTGCATTCAGTGGTCACGTGGGCGTCATACGTCACTGGCGCCCAACATAGCTTGGCAGCCATAAGAAACAACGCAATCCACATCGCGATTATCTCTATAAATATAATGATTACCTGCATGGTGAACGGTTGTGTCAACAGAACATCAAAAAAACACAAAGACAAACACCTATCCTTCTTTAGAATACCTTCTGGGAAGCTAGGAAGGAAATGGAGAGCACAGATAAACAGGGTCAATATGACCAAGGATCCGAGGTTCTGTCATGAGCACTTTACCTCGGAGGATTTCCCAAGAGATTTGAAGGTAAGATTGTTTTCAGACAACCCATAGTATGTATTCTGAATTCCCAAGGTTTAGTGGATAATTAATTAATGTCTGGAGCTACTGGAGGTTTTGTATAAATGTTTTTATGACCAGATTATCGCACGATTATGGCACTCGCAAAGCATAAACAAAAGTGATAGACAGGTCATTTACTGAGAAGATCTGTGACACTGAAATAAAACATACAAAAACAGCATGTCAGGCCCTGATCCTTATGCATTCGTAAATACGAGACATTAATATATTCGAGAGTTGTTATTAATTCCACACAGTCCACCAGTAACGAATGACCGCTAGCTCAATGCTAACATAATATGGAAAATCCCATTGACGGGCTAGCGCGTTAGCATCGGTAACGCGATTAACTTTTCCATTCACACAGTAGACCAAAACGGGACATTATAACTAGTTGGATATCTCTTTTCAGAATGTGATTCAGATGAAGACACCTGGGATGAGTCTCTAGATGGTTACTGTGTCATTTCAGTAAACCATCTAGCGACTCATCCCAGGTTTTCCATTGATCGGTAGCCGGTCAATGGAAAATCCCTTTGACCGGCTACCGTTGCTAACGCGCTATCCGGTCAAAGGGATTTTCCATTTTATGTTAGCATTGAGCTAGCAGCCATTCGTTATCAATGGACTGTGTGGAATTAATATTCTAAGGAACAATAGGCCCTTCTCTTTCTGTTTTCTTGATGTTCTGTTGCCACAACCTTTCACCGTGCAGGTAACCATTATATTTATAGAGTTGGTCGCGACGTGGATTGCATTATTTCTTATGGCTGCCAAGCTATGTTGGGCACCAGTGATATATGACGCCCACGTGACCACTACATGCAGAAGCTGCTGCGGCGCAGATTTTAAGGTTTTCTGATCAAAGGGATGATGCTACACATATACAATTTATTTTTTCTTCTGTTTTTCATAATGATGAATAACATATATGTCACTTAACATTAACTTTACTGTCGCTTTAACTCCTCAATTAAAAAAACACTCTTCTTCTAAACAATGCCTTGAATGGCCCATTTTACTCAGTTTTTGAAGTACAAATGCACAGTCTGCATCTACGGCACCAGTTGCCTTGATCCTTAATTATGGATCAAGGCAACTGGTACCTACTTTTTTATTTTTTTATTTATTTTTTTATTTTATATACTGGTTTGATCCCCGAAGGGAAATTAAGAAAGCACACTCTAGCTACTGATTACAAACGCATGCATATATGTGAGTACAGGCCCCTGTATCACACACACACACAAGGGGGCCTGTAGGCATGCAGGGGAGGTAGAGTGGCAGGCAGCTCCTTCTTGGTGCGCCTCAAATGAGCAATTTGTAAAGGGGACGGCACCTTGCTCAAGGGTGCCTCGGCAGTGCTCCGGAGATGAGCTGACACCTCCCACTGTTAGCTCACCTCCGGGTATTTTTGGGGGGGCGGGAGCGGGAATCGAACCGCCGATCTTAAATCATAGGACGACCCGCTCTACCGCCCGCTTTACCACTGAGCCACTGCCGCCCCTTAACACCTTTTTTTTCTTCTCACATAATCAATGACATCACTAATTGAACTCGGCACTGCTATTTTTTTAACATTATGTGTGTTGACTTTCTGCAAAATATTATCATATTCAATGACTTTTTTGACTTTTCTTGCTTTGAAATATAATGTACAGTGTCCGCAATGCATTTGTGTGCATTAAAATAAAAAATTATTTGAAGAATTTTGAGGTTTATTCACATTTTAGACACACTGCTATTATTATGAACATAACTGTAACTCAAAACCTGTTCAAGATTTTATCATGAAAGAGGTAATGCTTGTTTGAAAACTGAACTCATATGAATTATTAAAAAGGACAACTTCAATACCTGTTTGTGTCTTTCTTCAAAGAATGCATCTACAGCAGGGGATCCTGAGCACTTTGTGGTTGTTCATGGCCATAGTTATATATTGAAAGTTGCATTTCAGAGAAAACCTCCATGTCTGTTGGCCCAAATATCTGCTCGTAGGAAATCATAATCAATACACAATCAATACAAAAACTTCAGATGGCAAGCAAGTATAAATAAATAAATAAGAATAAATGTTGTGTTTACAAAAAGGTGATAACACTCAAAGATAAGTTTGGATTGTTTCAATTATACACTGAACATTTTACTTCACATCCACTGTATATGAAACTGTATACTGTATTCCTACATATGCAATGGTTTTTAATATAGCAATACAGTCATTGCATTTACATGCCAGGACACAGAAACTGATGGACGTTCTCATGACAGCTGACCTACAGACAATCTAATCAGGGCTCTCCCACCAGCTTCATGTTTTCTATACAGCATGGTTCCTTGCTCCATCTCTGCATGGGCCTCAGAACGTAAGTTTAAGCTTGAGGTGTTCTGAGACTGACAGCTTTTGCAATTTTTCTACACTTGCCCAATTTAAAGCTGCAGTGAGTGAGGACATCAAGGCTTTCACTCGCAAGCCACTGAGTAACCAAACATTGGTCATGTTAGCCCACAGGAAAAAAAAATCATCTGCCCCCAATAGGAAGACTAAAACAACTAAAACTCTATTTAGATATTGGGCATGGATTTTTCTTAGGTTCACCTACACAGATTATTGCAATTCAGTCCAGATACACATAAAACTGCCAAACTCGTGACAATAATATTTTAGAATATTTCAAAATAAAGTTTAAAAAAAAAAGAAAGTTTACCAAGACCTCAGAAATTATAGAAGACTTTAAAAACAAGTACATGTATTATCTTGATTCATATATTGCTGTTGTAATCCTCAATCCAGCCACAGGAGGCTGAAGTGCATTGTCACACCATGTTTTAAAAGCATTATTTTTACTTTGCAAGTGAATGAAAACTTTTCCCTGCACTCATGGTACATTAATAGCATAACAAAAAGTTATGATCATGTCTTTCTCTTGCGAATGAGTTCACATAAAAAACAAATCCATATATTCAAAAGAACACACAAAAAAGTATGACAATATGTAGAGAAGAAGGTTCCCACACACATACGACAATCTGACTCACTGACATACCACATCTGGGGACATTTCTGAAGGAAAATCATGCAGATTTATTCCTTCATTGGGTCACAAGAGACAGAGTCCTGGGGGGAGGAAGAGTGAGGGAAGGACGGAGGGGAGCATGACAAACAGCGAGCATCCATCAAAAAAGAATGAGTGAAAAAGAGAACTTATATATATATATATATATATATATATATATATATATATATATATATATATATATATATATATATTAAAAAAACAAGATATGAACAGAAAAAGTATGGATGTTGTACAGGACCTTGGTTCTGTAAGGAGTGGTCCATGCACATGGCTACCCTGGGGGCTGTTTCATGCACGCAGGCACGTGCACACACACACACACACACACACACACACACACACGCACACACACACACTGAGTATGGCCTGTGGTCAGGCTGTGTGCTGTGTACCATAGAGCAAAAGGACAGGTGTGTATTGAAGCGGAACCTCTCTCTGTGTCACTGTCAATGTGTTTGTGTGAGTGTGTGTTGATGTGGTTGGTGTGTATGGCTTTGGCTGAGGGTTGTACTCTTTTGCACATTCATTGCCAATGTGCACTCAACGATGTGCATGCATTTCCCTCTGTCAGCCAGTCACGAACGTGTGGCAAACGTGGATTCAAAAGCTTTGTCATTGTGTCAATAATGTCTGGCATATCTAACAACAGTATTCACATTCTGTCCTTGTGACACACGCACGTACACACAAACACACACACACACACACACACACACACACACACACACACACAAAGAGGAGCTTTCACGTAACTGGAGAAGTGTTAGGACAAGCCAATGTCATCTCTGCCTCGGTAACGCTCCCTCCCTACAGGCCTAAGAGGATGTCCCCATGTCATGCCAACTCGGACATACTCCATCATACATACCGAGTGACACATGCTTTCCAGATGTGTGACCATCTGGAGTAAATGAATAGCTTTTGAGTAATAATACTTATTTTGCAGAAAGTAGTTTGAGAGCTACAATCTTTGTTTCTGACAGCCAGTGAAATAATTGTATTTTGCCTTCTGCGACGGGAATGGACACTTCATAGTGTCTTACAAGGCATTGGACTGAGAATATAGTTTTGGGTTGAGACTATAGGAAGGCTACTGACATCGTGAAATTGGATTAATCCCCCAGTGCGGAATTTTGTGTTCAGTATTTTTTGGCAACCCTGCCATTTCACTATCCTGTATCTTGTTTGCAGTCATGACTTATTGGTTGATAAATCACTTTCAATTAAAAGTGTGTTGCATAAAATTAAATGCAGTATATAATAAAATGAAGGTAGCAAGGTTAGAAGTTTAGGAGCAGGGTTCAAGTTGTTCTGTCATGGTGTAGATAGGAAGAGAAATGGAGTAAGAGTTATCTTGAAGGAGGAGTTTGTTAGGAATGTCCTGGAGATAAAAAGAGTGTCAGATAGAGTGATGAGTCTGAAGCTAGAAATCAAAGGTGTGGTATTCAATTTTGTTAGTGGGTATGCTCCACAGGTAGGATGTGAGCTGGAGAAGGAGAAATTCTGGTTCGATATGATGAAGTGATGCAGAGCATAGACGCGAGAGAGTTTTCATTGGTGCAGACTTCAATGGACATGTTGGTGCAGGAAACAGATGTGATGAGGGGGTGATGGGCAGGTTTGATCCAGGAAAGGAATGCAGAAGAACAGATGGTGGTTGACTTTGCAAAAGGGATGGAAATGGCTAAGAGTACTTGGTGAGTCATCTGGAAGGAAAGTAGATAAGGAGACTTGGTGGTGGAATGAGGAGGTACAAGAGTGTATACAGAGAAAGAGGTTAGCTAAGAAGAAATGGGACACTGAGAAGACTGAGGAGAGTAGACAGGAGTACAGTGATATGCAGCATAAGGGAGCGGACGTCTTTCTTCTGTCTCTTTTTGCTATCTCTCTAACTCATACTCATACCAACTCTCGCTGATTCTCTGCAAAATGATGAGAGGAAGAGGAAAATCGGAGGATACTCTCGACAAGATCGTCTCTTCTATGAAAGAGATAAAGAGCGAGTTAAAGAGCGACTTTGATAAGTTAAGGAATGACTGTGATAAGTTAAGGAGTGACTTTGATAAAAAGTTGGAAGAAAAGCTAAAACCGGTGCTAAATATAAAGGAAGAAATGAAGGACAAAATGAAGAAAATGCAGAAAGACATGGATGAAAAAGACTGAAGAATTGTTGTCTTAGAACAGGGACAACAACGAATGGATGATTTGGAAGCATTTGTATAAACGATGTAATCATCACTGACATCAAAATCAAGCCGAGGAATTACACACATGCTGTGGCCAGAGGTAAGGGAACAGAGCACAGTGGTGAGAATGGACTGATGGACAACACCTGGACAAACAACTGCAGGATCTTCATCAAAATAAAGGGGCTCAGTCCGGAGCAGATGAAAACAATGGTGATAAGGAGTGCAGAACAGTTGGTGAAATACGAACAGAAAGGATGGGCAAGAGTTGTTACTACACCAAAGATCACTACAACAGAATCACTTCAATAGTGGGAGCTCTACACTCAATTTGGACATGACAAGTATTATATGGAACAGTTGAAAAACAATTCAACAAAATTAATGTCAGAAACATGGATTAATGAACAAAAAAACATGGATTTCTGCTTGGAGGGATAACATTAAGTTTGAAATTTCAAAGAGCATGTTGATATCTTTTGAAAATGTAATAGCATGTGTAACTGTTAAAATGTCTGTAACAAACTGGTTAATTCTTTCCGACGTGGCTATGCCTGGCCTCTCTTTTTACGGGCGCTCACTGGACCCTGTGGACTCCTGGCTGCTACCTGTTGTCGGCCCAGATGAGGTGTTCAAGCCCCACGGCATCTGCTTTCCTCGTCCCTGCTGGTGCGGGGTGAACAGCCCGCAACCTGCAGCTCCTGCACTGGGCTTCCCTGACAGCTGATGCCGCGGATCCGCCGATTCCCGCCAGGATTGGCCTGGTGAATGCTAGATTGCTAGCGAACAAGACCTTCGTTCCGAAGGATTTCTTTACATCCCGAGAATTTGATTTTCTCTGTGTGACTGAGACGTGGTTAAGTGTTGGTGAGTCCAGTGCTTTCACTGAACTCTTACCCGACGACTGTTGCCACTTTAAGCAGACGTCTAGCCGAGGAGGAGGAATCGCTACTGTTTACAAGAGTCAACATAAATGTAAGCAGTTATCTCTATTATCCTCGTTCACCAGCTTTGAACTGAGCCTATTTGAAGTGGGTCGCTCTCACACTGTGCTGTGTGCCGTGGTCTATCGACCTCCTAAATACAATAAGGACTTCTTAAATGAATTTTCTGTTTTCCTGGATGAAATTACACCTAAATATGACTGTGTCCTTATTGTTGGTGATTTTAATGTTCACGTGTGTTGTCCTGAAAAGCCAATGGCAATTGACTTTTTAAACTTCATTGACTCTTTTAATCTTGTGCAGTCTATGTCTGGACCCACACAAGAATATGGACACACACTCGATCTTGTTTTAATTTAATTTAATACACTGTTATAATCCCCGATTGGAAATTAAGAACACACACTCTAGTATTTGTTAGTCAATCAAATCAAATCACATGCATGCATATTAGTGTGTATGGGCCCCTGTAATACACACACCACACACAAGGGTGTCTGTAGGCATGCAAGGGAGGTAGAGTGGCAGGCAGCTTCTTTTTGGTGTGCCTCAAATGAGCAATTTGTAAAGGGGACGGCACCTTGCTCAAGGGTGCCTTGGCAGTGCTCCAGAGGTGAGCTGACACCTCCCACTGTCAGCTCACCTCTGGGTATTCTTTTTTTTTCTTTTTTTTGGGCGGGAGCGGGAATCGAATCACCGATGAATCATGGGACGACCCGCTCTACCGCCCGCTTTACCACTGAGCCACTGCCGCCCCAATCGTATTATGGTATGGTTTGCCTGTTTTTAACCTAGAGATTTGTGACGCAGTGTTTTCAGATCATATGCCTGTGCTATTTGAGGTTACTCTTGTTGGTAATATAGTCAAATCTGCCGCTGCTTCTTGGAGCTGTCGCGTCATAAACCCTTCCACTGCTGTTCAGTTTTTGGCCGCTTTTAATCATTCCTGGGTCTGTGTGCAGTACAGAGGAGCTTAGCTCATGGTTTCCCTCCACCTGCCAGACTGTTTTAGACACTGTGGCTCCATTAGAAATCAGGCAGCCTAAAACAAAATCTGAGCCCTGGCTAAATGACATGACTCGTGCTGCTGGACGTGAGTGCCATGAAGCTGAGCGCAAATCGAAAAAGGACAAACTGCAGGTGTCTCTTCAAATGTTGAGGAACTGCTGGCGTCATTATCAGGCAACAAAATTAATGCTAAAAGAGAACATTTGTCTAATATTATCCTCTCTAATTGTCAAAAACCACATGTTTTGTTTAAAACGATTGATTCAGCTCTTAATGCCAAGCAGACTGTTGGTATAGAGACTTCTCTAGTTGTCTGTGAAAAATGTCTTCACCTTTTTATTGACAAGGTCTCTTCTACAAAGGCTCTAATCTCACCTCCTGCTTATGACTCCTCAATCTCTGTCACCTGCTCTGCTGTTTTTGACCAGTTTGAGCCCGTGACCCTGTCCTTTTTACAGGAGATTTTTGGTCAGTTGAGGCCCTCAGGCTCTCCAAATGATGCTGTCCCTCCTCGATTATTTAAAGAGGTTTTCCCCACTGTTGGAACTTCTGTTCTTGCAATTATTAATAGCAGTCTCTCCTCAGGTGTCGTCTCTGTGTACTTTAAACATGCAGTAGTGCAACCCCTAATGAAAAAACCTGGGCTAGATCCTACAGCTTTTGCCAATTTCAGGCTGATCTCCAAACTGCCTTTTCTTTCAAAAATCATCGAGAAGATAGTCTACAGTCAATTAATGGCCTTTCTGAAAGACTCCAATATTGTTAAGGTTTTCCAATCCGGTTTTAAAACCCTGCACAGTACAGAATCAGCTCTTTTAAGAGTTTTTTAATGATATTTTTTTAGCTACTGACTCTGGTGACTGTGTTATTTTATTGCTTTTAGACTTAACTGCTGCATTTGATACAGTGGACCATGAAATCCTGATCAGGGGCATAGCACTGGAGTGGTTCAGGTTGTACTTGGCAGATCGAACGTTCAGTGTCAGCCTTGGCCACTCGGTGTCCTCCTCTGCTCCTCTCTTGTGTGGGGTCCCACAGGGCTCAGTTCTAGGCCCTCTTCTCTTCTCTCTCTATCTGCTCCCGCTTGGCTCTATACTTAGGAAGCAAGGGATTCATTACCACTGTTATGTGGATGACAGTCAAATTTATGTTATGATTTATGCCAAATCACTGCATTAGTTAAGTGACTTGATGACATTAAGGTATGGATGGCTCTGAACTTTTTGAATTTTAACGAGGAGAAAACTGAAGTGATGGTTTTTGGTGGCACTGCTGGAACACCCCTTCCAGATCTGGGTTCTTTTGCCCAGCATGTCAAACCAACCATCACTAATCTCGGGGTAAAAGTGGATTCAGATCTCAAGCTTGACAGCCAGATCAGGGCAGTAGTTAAATCAAGCTTTTATCAATTGAGGCAGCTGGCCAAAATAAAACCAATTCTCTCAAGGCTACAGTTTGAAATAGTAATGCACGTCTTTGTCACCACTAGGCTGGTCTACTGTAATTCCCTTTATGTGGGCGTTAGTGCTTCTTCCATCTCCCATCTGCAGATGGTCCAAAATGCTGCTGCACGTCTTTTGACCAGCGCCCGTAAACATGAGCACATTACCCTCATTTTAGCCTCATTCCACTGGCTGCCCATACATTTTAGGATCCATTTTAAAATTATTTTATTTACTTTTAAATCCCTAAATGTTCATGCCCCGCCCTACCTCTCTGAGCTTCTACACCCTTACGTACCTGCTCGCTCTCTAAGCGCAGCTGTGAGTGTGCCCAAAACCAAAAGGAAGCTCAGAGGGGACCGTGCCTTTGCTGTTGTAGCTCCTAAATTATGGAATGATCTGCCTCAGAAAATCAGACAGGCCTCTTCTCTGTCTGTTTTTAAATTGCTTGTGAAAACCTACCTCTTCTCCTTGGCTTTTAACACGTAGCTAGACATTGGATTTCAATTTATTTTATTTTATTGCTCTGATTGTATGGCTTTTTCTTTCACCCATGTTTATGTTTTTAATTAATTTATTTTAACTACAATATTTGAGCCACACTCACTCCTATGGGCAATTTGGGACCAGCAATTCAACCTGAAGCGCATGCTTTTGGAGGTGGGAGGAAACCAGAGAACCCGGAGAGAACCCACGCAGACAAAGGGAGAGCATGCAAACTCCGCACAGAGCGGGACTCGAACCCGGACTCACCGTGTTGTGAGGCGACAGTGCTACCCACTGCGCCACCGTGCTGCCCTGTGATAGAACAGTGTCAGCTAAAATGAAAGGAAAGGTGTACAAAACTGTGGTGAGACCAGCGATGTTTGGTCTAGAGACAGTGTCACTGAGGAAAGACAGGAGACAGAGCTGGAGGTAGCAGAGATGAAGATGCTGAGGTTCTCTTTGGGAGTGACCAGGAAAGATAGGATCAGGAA
This sequence comes from Antennarius striatus, assembly GCF_040054535.1. NCBI lineage: Eukaryota > Metazoa > Chordata > Actinopteri > Lophiiformes > Antennariidae > Antennarius > Antennarius striatus. Next base: position 15,349,898 of record NC_090783.1, on the reverse strand, counting down.
TGAGTACATCAGAGGGACAGCACATGTTAGAGGTTTTGGAGATAAAGTCAGAGAGGCCAGACTGAGATGGTTTGTACATATCCACGGGAGAGATAGTGAGTATATTGGTAGAAGTATGCTGAGTTTTGAACTGCAACGCAGGAGGCCTAGAGGAAGACCAAAGAGGACGTTTATGGATGTAGTGAAAGACGGCATGAAGGTAGTTTGTGTGAGAGAAGAGGATGCAGAAGACAGGGTTAGATGGAGGCAACTGATTCGCTGTGGCGACCCCTGAAGGTAAAAGCTCAAAGGAAAAGAAGAAGACATATCTCAACTCCAATTTTTTTTTGATGATTCTTTTCGGAAGGAGCTGCACATGGACTTCATTTATAAGTAAAAGTAACATATATACAAACATGTACGAAACAACTTGTTTTTTTTAATCAAATGTGCTAATTGTGTGTTAGTTTGTATGTATAAATAATTCTGCTGTGAGACTTTAAAAAAGACCTGTTGTAAATTAAATGGTGAATAAAATAAACTGTAGGGTCATATGTTTGTAAATCTAATTATGATGAAATCAGTGCCTCACCAGCTATGAACCTCACCACACGTCACTGAGTCTGATATATTAACAGGTCTAGGAAAAAAACAAAACAAAACTAAAGTAGAGGTAGCAAAGGCAAAACAAGGGGCTTATGATGACTTGTATGCTAGGTTGGACAGTAAGGAGGGAGAGACTGATCTATACAGGTTGACAAGACAGAGAGACAGAGATAGGAAGGACGTGCAGCAGGTTGGGGTGATTATGCATAGAGTGTATTGACAGGTGCAAGTAGTGTGATGGGAAGATGGAAAGAGTACTTTGAAGAGTTGATGGATGAGGAAAATGAGAGAACAGACTAGAAGAGGTGACTGCTGTGGACCAGGAGGTAGCAAAGATTTGTCAGGATTAAGTGAGGAGGGCATTGAAGTGGGGCATGAAGTTATGGGAAAGAGTCGGCAACCTTAAACATTCAAAGAGCCAAATCGGACCAAAAAAACTTGTCGGGAGCCGCGTAAAAAAAAAAAAAGGGCCTTATTTGAAGGCAACACAAGCTCTAAGTGCCTATATTAGCTATATTAGCCTTCTATCAAATTGACTAACTAGGCTACAAATGCATAATGAGATTCATGATTATTTATTTTCCATGAAGCTCATCCTGGAGAGAACGATGCACCGTGTGACTACTCTTTTGTACCATATTCGGTGCGTTAAGTTTAACTTCCATAACTATATTACTGAATTATTTTTTGTTGCATTGATGAACTCATTAAATCTGCTCCCAACTGCAGCTCACTTATCAACGATCACTCCTAAATAATCCCTGTTCAGTCTGTGATGGTGATGGTGTCTCTGGACTCTTTCAGGGAAGGAAGTGAGAGAGCCTCGCTGTGCATCCGTAGTGAATACAGTCAGCTTGAGCTCCAATGACAAAACATTGTTTCCACTCCAGGGTACTTTTATCGAGCATGTTTAGGTAACGTATTCTGAACAAGCAGTGCTGTTAATTCCATCATTTCTTCTTGCGGCTCATCGGAGTTTGCATATCTGCACAACAGCGCTGTTTGTTCAATATCGATCACTCACAGGACTCGTCACATTTAATTGATAAGGCAGGAGTTGAATTAATGTCCTTGAGTTGCTGATTGGTGATGTTGTGTGTCCTTTTCTTCATTGTCTTTGCAGAGAGAAGCATGTCTAACTTTTTGTATTATCTCTGTTTTGTTTTCATTATTTTAATGAATGAGTCCTTCGTGTAATCACCATCTATTGGAAATATAATTATAATCGGGGGACAGTGATTGTGTGTTGGAACCACCTTATCCACAACGGTAACTCCAGTCAGACAGCAGGCACTACACAGGGAACAGTTGATTTCTGGCATTTAATCAGTAACTTGAAGCATTACAGAACATAATTTTGTGAACGACTCAGTTTTGTAGTTCACTGCGCTCTCCAGAATCACCTCCATCCAATGGATGTGTCCTCCTTCAACAGAGCAACCGGCGCTTCTCTGGTCCTTAACCCAGTCCCAATTTCACCCTCTACCAGAAAAACCTGACCTGCAGACAGGTCATACATACATAATATTACACATAATAAGGTTGAACAAACCTAAACAGGAACACACACTGGATTAATGATAATAATAACTACAGTATTCACATCGCGATTATTAACAGTACAATTAGCAGCCGGCATGGCTAGAGGTTCATGTGACCAGCATATCTTGCGTGGCTAACACGACGAACCTCACTAGCGCAGTCTAATCTGTATGAAGTTATATATATGCGCATATATTTGTACCAACAAGCAGCGGACCTTCTCCACTTCCCACTGAATTGCCGCAACGCTGCTGTCCTTTATTAAATAGAATGTGGAATCCTCGTGGCTCTTTCTCTTACAACTTGGCACGGGATGGCAGCATGTGTTCCAGGATAAAATGGTACTGCCGCGGCTGACAGCAAGGATTAGACCCAACCTCAGGTGACCAGGGATGATGGGAGTCTCACCTGATTGGTCAGGATGCATGTCACAGCCCTCATCACCCACCCACTGTGCTGCCAACCAAATACCACTGCTTTCTAGAGCCAGGGCTACAATCACCTAGGAACGCATCTGAGCTGTCCTAAAAGGTGCCTGACAAAATTTTTAAACATGATAACGTAACAAAATGTCGGAGATTTACAACAATAAGTTCTGTTTGTAAAGATTTTAGCTTTGAGTAGAATATCTGTCTATTTTTTTTAATTTAAGTATACTTTTTTATGATGTGATTAATCTCCAGGGAGCCGCACCTGGAGAGACACCCTGAACATATACAGAGAAGAGGCAGAGAAGCTTGGCCTTCAAGTGAGCTGGACTAAAACCAATTTCATGCATGTCAGTGATGGACCAGATCCACCTCCCCCGCAGCTCGGTGATGACATGTGGAGCCTCTCAAGATCTCTATGTATCTGTGGTCCATAGTGATGGACAATGGGGACCTTAAACCAGAGATTCTACGCAGAAGAGCTCTGTCAGCATCAGCTCTGCAGTCTCTATGGAAGCCACTCTGGTGGCACCACTCTGGTCTGGTGCCATTCTGGCGGCACCAGACCACGCAAGACGAGGCTCCAAATTTACAACTCTGCCATTCTCTTCATCCTGCTTTACGGCTTGGAAACTTGGCCCTTAAACAAGACCCTGGCTGCCTGCATAGATGGTTTTGATAGCAGGGCTCTCAGAACCATTGAAAACATCAGGTGGCTCCAGCGGGTTTCCAACAAAGTGCTTAAAGCCCGCACTTGCCAGCCCACAGCTTCTTGCCAGGCAGTGCAATGTCATACCTGCTGGTTTGGTCATGTCCTCCGCCTTCCCCCTGATCACCCAACATGAGCCACTCTCTAGTTTGACCCTAAGGCCGCAAGTTGGAAACAACCTCAAGGCAAGCCCCGCACCCGATGGCTCAAAATCATTGCGGGCGACCTCCAACAACAGGGAGTCGCTGTGGAGGATGCAGAGCAGCTGGCACAAGACCGGCAGCGTTGAAAAAAACTGACTCATCTGGTTGGCTCAACGCACATGGACGGGACACCTTCCCATCGCAAGAGCCCTACTGACTGAGACCGATCAGAAGTTATAAACAATGGTGAGCAGATAAGTCTCTAGATTTACTTTAAATACATCAACCGAACATGCCTAACTTTTGTCAATATATAGGGAACAGGAATGGTGCGTGAACAGAAAAAGCACACTCACATATGATCTTCCTGTAGATATTGAGTACACTCGTGAAAAAGACTGCACCTGTAGAGCTGTGTTTCAGTCTCCCACTGAAGCTTCATTATGACCTCCACAATAGGTGCTGATGTCAAATAGTATTTAATTGCTGCTGTCACTGATCTTAGGTAGTTATCACCAGGTTAACAACTCCAGTTTAATGTTACTTATTGTCAGTAGTTCTGACACCACAGGGCACCCCTTCATTAATCCAGTTCACCATGTGAAAACTCATTTTGTGACATAATCCTGAGCTCATGCCATAGCTGTTTCTCAGTAGAGGAAATGCATGTTTGAGAAAGAATGATGAAAAATCAGCATTTCATAAATCAAAGTGTATGAGTTCTGTGAAAGACGCCAAAATTTTGATAATGGAGTAAGAATTCTGAGATTTAGGTCAGATTTCAGACTTTTTTGTCTGACTTGTAATTATTGCAAAAGTAATGTGTAACATGACATTGAGGTCCACTGCTGGACACATTAGTGAGACATTATTGAAGTAAATGCCTGATTTTATTTTATTTAACTAGATGAAGAACGCTTAAAAAATATGCTCTATAATGTTTATATATATATACAAATATTATTGCAGTGTTATTAGTCAAATGTGCAAATTTTTTAACCTCAAGGTGAGTCAAGAGCGGCGTGGTTGCAGTTGACCCAGAAATCAGCAGTAGTACCATCTGGTTTTGGTTGTCAGGTCTAATTTTCATAATGTCATATCTAGCTGCTCATGAAAAATTAAAACATATAAGTCCAACACTGAGGAAGCAAGTGTCAAAATGGATGGTGATTGAGAGTTTATCAGGTGTTCACTTAAAAATTCTAATTTTACTCGTCGTTGTTAATTCCATACATGTATACTCAGCCACTGACATTTCCAGCGGTATTTCTGTTTCAGCATGTGTGTGTGTGTGTGTGTGTGTGTGTGTGTGTGTGTGTGTGTGTGTGTGTGTCTGTCTGTGTGTGTCTGTGTGTGTGTGTGCATTTGTCACTTTTTATAATAGGGAGATGTGCGGGCATGTTGGACAAACACTTGACCCCTCTGCATAAATGTGACCTTTGAGTTAAGTACATAAGCTCAAATGTATGTCTTTTTCAATGTTTACTGAATACTTGAACTGTTTGCACAAAGTTCTGGAAGAGAAATGGTGTGTGCTGTCTCCTGAAATATACACTCTGTAAAGGAATTTCATACAGTCCTCACACATCTTTTATCTTTCAATAAGTGGCTGACTTGAACCTAAAAGCCCACTGGTGATGACAAGAATTTAATTTAAATTTAATTTGTACGTTGGGACTTTTCATTTCAACAAATGTGTCCTGCAGGAATTACCTGTCTAAAGGAAGTCATATAGGTAGGTGAAATTTTATCTTCTTTATTTTGTTTCCTATGTACAGACTGACTCATGTGACTGCAAACCACTATAAGTCTGTCAGTACACACACACACACACACACATGCAAACACACACACACACACACACACACACACACACACACACACACACACATACATGCAAAGCTATGAAAATATTCTTGGAACCACTTGGGGAAGTCCCCGTGTCAAGCCTGGTTATTATGTACCAATGCAGTTATACACACATCCTGTACAAATCCCCATTCACAGATCGGTTTACAAACAGCTATATGAACTGCCATATGAACTTGTCTGGACTTGCCTTGAGGGGGGATTAAATGTGTTTTCGTAGCTGTGCTTGTGAATACGTCTGATTTTATTGTGGCTGTCTTCCTTTTATGGTTTTCTTCTCCTTCTCTTTGCATTCACTTTGCTCCATTTCTCATAAAAATATTATTCAAAAAGACTCACTTCGATGAATCCCTTTGAACAAGTGTGTATCCATAATTTACTACATGACACACACCCTGAGTCACTGCAACACACTGTTTTGATTGTGTTGCCTAGCAATACTTCATTGAAATATCTCAAGAACTATGTTGTCTGGAGTTCCACACTTTGGAAGAAAAGGGTCAGCTAAGATGCAAAAAATGAGACAGGACAACTCAGATCCAACAACAATCTCAACAGTACGGATGGTTGGGTTACACCAGATACAGCAGCACTGAAGGTGGATGGAAAAAATGAAAGTTCCAATTTATCTTGGTTACAATCTTAACAGGGTATTGGTCACCTTTTACCAAGAACTGTAGGGTACTATATACACCTCAGCACCCTCATGTTAAAAGATTACTTTCGGAATTCAAAATGAAATTTCTGTATTGTTCAGAAAGTGCTGAAAAATACATATTGCTCACAGGACTGAGGTCCTATTTATGAATTGCCTTTGTCTGGACCACAATTGCCACTGTTATTCTGAAACTAGGAATGTAAGCACCTTCATGAACATCCAAATTCACTGATCTACCATGTGATAAGTGGTTTTCCATTAGCACCACCAAACTGTGGAGAATTCAGCTTGGTAAGTGTTGGCTGACCAAAGGCCTTAGATAGACAAGTTAAAGTTGAGTGGCTATTCCAATTCCAAAGTTGAGTGACTATATTGAGTGGCTATTTAGATAATGTATATCACTAGGCTAGTGTACTCCAGGGAGGAGTTGATGTCTCTGAGGGTCAAAGGAGACCCAGCAACACGTAATCTCATCCCCGCCGAGCTCCGACGGAGATATCGCGGCTGCCGAGCGAGTCAAGTTGAAAGGGCTAGACTAACGGCTAGAGCCACTAACCGGAGGAGGGTCAAGCACTCCGTCCTCTCCGTCATCATGGGGAACGTGAACTCACTACTGAACAAGTTGGATGAACTGACGGCACTGTGCAGGACTGAACAGCGCTACCGGGAAACCAGCTTGTTGATGTTCTCAGAGACATGGCTAACTGGCAACGTGCCAGCTGCTAACATCGTACTAGCCGGCTTCTCCTCCGTACGAACGGACCAGGACACAAACACCGCCGGTAAGAAGAAAGGAGGTGGATTAATTATCTATACCAATGATAGATGGTGCCAAATTGACGCTGTGTAACCGCGATCTGTAGCTAACAGCTGTTAGCATCAGACCCTACTACCTGGCGAGTGAATTTTCACACGTTATTGTTCTCGCCGTGTATGTCCCTCCACATGCGGACCCTGAAACTGCGCGTGAGACCATCTGTGGGAACACCTCTGCTCTTTGGACCCGGCACCCGGAGGCGCTCGTCATTATCACCGGTGACTTTAACCACGTCACCTTGGACTCATCTCTCCCCACTATGGTCCAGTGTGTAGACTGTCCCACACGGAAGAACAGAACCATCGATCTGTTCTACACTAATGCTAAGGAAGCATACACTGCCACCCCCCTCCCTCCACTAGGTAAATCAGACCATAACCTAGTGTACCTACAGCCCACCTACATTCCGCTGGTGAAACAGCTGCCAGCAACAACACGGCAGGTCAGGAGGTGGTCCCTGGAAGCAGAGTAAACGCTGAGGGACTGCTTCCAGACCACTGACTGGGATGTCATCGTGGGCTCACATGGGGAGGACATTGAGGGGGCAGCTCAGTGTTTTACAGATTACATGAACTTCTGTGTGGACACAGTGGCCCCTGTCAGGACAGTAAGGTGTTATCCCAACAACAAACCCTGGGTCACAAAGGAAGTCAAGGCTATCCTGAACAGGAAGAAGCGGGCGTTCAAGAGCAACAACAAGGAGGAGATGAGGAAGGCCCAGCAGGAAGTGACACTCTGCCTGAGGAAGGCCAATGAGATGTATGGGAGGAAGCTGGAGAAACAGCTGGGGCGCAACCAGGTGTGGGAGGTCTGGAATGGGATGAAAATCATCACCGGACATGGGAAAGGGCACAGCACTGCGGAGGGGAATATTGAACGAGCGAATGAACTAAACAGCTTTTTCAATTGTTTCAGCTCCCCCACCACTTCCGGCTCCTCGTCCCAGGCCTCTTCTGGCCCTGCAGACCGCTCCACTGATGCTCCCTCCTCCTGTGCGTCTTCTCCTTCCACCCCTGCCACTCCTCCCGAGCCCACTCCAAATGTTGCGAAGCTCAACGGCCCCACCTCAACCACTGGACTTCCAACCTCACTATGACCTCCTGCTCCCACCACGACTGAGACAGTCATCAATGTAGACCCGGTGACGACAACACTGTGGAGGCTCCGTCCCTCTAAGGCGGCTGGACCAGATAAGTCCTCCCCAAGACTCCTCCGAGCCTGTGCTTCGGAACTAGGGGACCCCCTGCAACGATTGTTCAACCTCATTCTACGGCTGGGGAGGGTCCCGACACTGTGGAAGACCTCCTGCATAGTCCCTGTCCCCAAGAAAAGACGCCCTACTGGGCTCAACGACCACCGACCGGTCGCTCTTACCCCCTACATAATGAAGACCCTAGAGCAACTGGTCCTGGAGCTCATACATCCACAGGTGCAGGGTGCAATGGACCCTCTCCAGTTTGCCTATCAGGCCAAGGTTGGGGTTGACGACGCTGTCTTGTACCTCCTCCACCGTGTGCTCTCCTACCTGGACGCCAGGGGCTGTGCCTTCAGGGTGCTCTTCTTCGACTTTTCGAGCGCCTTCAACACCATCCAGCCCCGGCTCCTGCAGGATAAACTGACCTCCATGGCTGTGGATCCCTACCTCGTGAGCTGGATCACGGACTACCGTATGGGGGACTGTTTGTCTTTTATGGTGACCAGCAGCACGGGGGTGCCATGGGGGACCGTGCTCTCCCCCATTTTCTTCACCCTCTACACATCGGACTTCAAGCTCAAGTCGCCACATACAGAAGTACTCCAGTGACACTGCAATTGTGGCATGTATCCGGGAGGGTGATGAGGGGGAGCACAGGGCATTGGTGGCTGACTTCGTGGAGTTCCAGCTCAACGTCTCCAAGACGAAGGATGTGGTGCTGGATTTCTGGTGACCACCCCCCTCTCCACAGCCAGTGATCATCAAGGGCAGTGAGGTGGAGGTGGTAGTTAACTATGAGTACCTGGGACTGCAGCTAGATAGCAGACTGGACTGGTTACTGAACTCGGACTGTGTGTACAAAAAGGGGCAGAGCAGAATGTACTTCCTGAGGAGGCTGGCCTCCTTCAACATCTGTCCTAAGCTCCTTCTCATTTTCTAAAGTGTGCGTAGTCTCCAGTGTGTTGTCATATGCAATTGTGTGTTTGGGTGGCGGGGCCAGGAAAAGAGATATGGACTGTCTTAACAGACTCATCCGCAGAGCGAGCTCAGTGGTCGGACTGAGCCTGGACTCTGTGGAGAATCTTCTGCAGACCAGGACCATGTCTAAAGTCAGGGCTATCATGAATAACACCAGCCACCCCCTGCACACCACCTTCTCCCAGCAGAGAAGTATCCTCAGTAGCAGATTGCTGTCACACAGCGCCTCCACAGAGAGGCTGAGGTCCTGCTTCGTGCCCCGTGCCATAAGGGGGTACAATGACTCTCTCAGGAGGAGCAGGGGGGAGGTGGCGAGGTCTGCACGCAGTTGAATGGAGGGGATGAGATGTCAGCCTGTGCTGCAGTTTAGTGGGGCCAAGGTTTTTTGTGATGTTTTGATATTAGATAGTGACGCCTTATATTTTTGACCATTGTGAGATAGATGTTGTGACATTAGATAGTTGTGATATTAGATAGACTCTGTGATATTAGATAAATATTAGATGTTGTGATATTAGATAGTAATGCCTTACATTGTAAGAAGGCTGTACCTTACCCACCATGTGGGCCTCCTGCTAATTTTTCACTTGCACTTTTATTTTTATTTAAGTTATTTTATTTAAGTTTAATTTTATACTGTTTTTATTTTAGTGATAATTTAGTATATGTCCTGTTAATGCTACATGTGTCTGTTAGTGTAGTGTCTTGTGTCATGTCCTTTGGTGTCTATCTATCTATCTATCTATCTATCTATCTATCTATCTATCTATCTATCTATCTATCTATCTATCTATCTATCCTTTCTTCTGGAAAAGGAAACCAGTGTGAGATCAAATGGAGAGCACATAATAAGCAATAAAGGCACCTCTATGGTTAGGGTGTACATTTCTTCTCCTACACTTCATAAAAATTAAGAAATTAAAGAGATGACATTTTGTCTTTAGACATAAACAAGATTGTGGACCTTAATACCAGGGTTGACATACTCCATTCTCCACTCAAAGCTCATCACTTGGCTGACATCAAACTTTATAGGCTTTGCTCAGTATCCAAAACTAAAATACAAAAAGTTATTCTAGTCTATTGTGGAAGAACCTTTTGACACCCCCCCCCACGCACACTCACCCCCCCCCACACACACACACACTTGTATGCTCATACAAGTACACTCAGCTTATTATCGTCTACAGAGGTTCATGCCCTTTATCACCAGCTTCATGTTGTCAGGAACACTGGTTTAGATCATCATTACAGTAGTTATACTGTTTATTCTAATTCTGCACTACGACATAAATTTCTATGCAACTATGTGATTAGACAAAGCATCTCCAACTCTGCCAGAAGAAGACCATGAAAATCAATTTTTAAGTTGCAGACATGGCAATTCTAAAAAGTCTTGTAATAATGCTATTAGTGTACAGTGCATACTCTAATATTGAATGATTCTAGAATATATCTAAATAATGCAAATATATTTAGAAAATATTTTTATAAATCTTTGTCTTGAAATTGCATATTGACATTCAAATACTGTATATTGTCATAATAACACACCCACTACATATCACATATTATTCATTTTTACCTCATTCATCAGATAAATCAAAAATGATGCAGTTAAAAAACAAGTGCTTTGCAGCTTTGCAGATCTAATTTTTATTGTGATGTTCAGGTTGTCTGTGGTGCATTTTATTACAATCTGTGTGTGGATGATATACTTTGTATTATGAGGTATGGTAAAACCACAAATACACACACACACACACGCACACACGCACGCACGCACGCACGCACGCACACACACACACACACACACACACATATATTCAATCTACTTGATACAGTTGATACAGTTGAGTTGGTAGGGTTTTGAGTTGGTCTGTGTGTGTGTCACAAACACACACACACACACACACACACACACACACACACACACACACACATACACACACACACACACACACACACAAACACACACATTCAATCTACTTGATACAGTTGATACAGTTGAGTTGGTAGGGTTTTGGGGGTGTTTTGTTTGTTCATGTAACTCGATGAACATAGCATAGTCTGTGTGACAGCCATGCCACCTGCCACACATCAGGCCCCGTCTGTTGCTACAATCCCTTAACCTTCCCCACATGATACCTTCTGCATCAGTTTTGTTTTCATGCATTAGCATTCATCACTAGTTTAGCCTTCTTCAATTGAAGGTGCAGGCTCAAACTTTCCTTGCCCCTGAGCCACCCTTTACCATTTGCATCTGTCCATTCCATAAGATATTCAGGTTAGTCTTGGGCCCGTCCACACGATAACGGATATTTTAAAAATGCAACTTTTTTGTTGCATTTACGCCTTTTGTCCACAGACAACTCAGATATCCGGAACGAAAATGCAACTTTTTAAAAACGCTGACCGAGGTGGATTTTTTAAAAAACACTGGGTCTGCGCTGTCGTGTGGACGGCGTATTCGCGACTTTTTAAAAACGCTGACGTCTTGCCTGCGACGAAAACCGCTGTGACGTCATATTTATGGGCCCGTGTGTTGTGACAACAAAACACGGAGGATTCCTATTGGATAAAATTTGTCTCAATACTGCCACCACATGGTTTGGCATGCTTATAGCCGTCTTCGAAAACGCACTGGTGCGTTTATGTGTGGACGGATATTTTTTTTTTAAAACGCTGTCGTGTGGACGCAAATCTTTTTCGATGCGTTTTTAAAAAGTTCCGTTTTTTAAAAAATCCGTTATCGTATGGACGGGCCCAAGACTAACCTTGGTTCACACAGACACCCAGGACAGAGCCCCAGACAAAGACTGGCAATTGTGCACATTGTCTTATAACCTTTGAATAAATTGAAGTAGCATATTGGCAATGTGGGCAGCACAGTGGCACAGTGAGGAGCACTGTTGCACACCCAAAAGATTCCGGGTTCAATTGCTTTCTGTGTGGAATCTGTATGTTCTCCTCCTGTCTACGTGGGTTCTCTCTGGGTTCCTCCGCTTCTCCCCACCTCCAAAAACCTGCTACTGAAGTGAATCATACCAAATTGACCGTAGGTGTGAGTATATGCATGATTGGTTGTTTCTCTTTTGTATGGCCAGGCGATGGACTGGCGACGCATTCAGGGTGTACCCAGCTTCTTGCCCTTGTCGAAGAATTTTGTTGTACACTTGTGTATAATGACATTAAAGGCATTCTATTCTATTCTAAACCAGCTGGGATAGGGTCCAGCAACACCCATTGACCACAAAGACGAAAGGCGGCCATCTCATCTTCAAAAAAAAAAAAGATGGACGGATACTGGCGAGGTAGAGCTGATTGAGCTTTGTGTCTCATTCCTTTACTAGCTGTTGAAGCAGAAGTTCCTACGTGCATCAGGATATGAATGATTTTCTTGTTCATCAAGTTGTCAAGAATGTTATCTTTAAGAAGTACAATATAAACCCTGAAACACAGATGTTTTGGTCGCTGAGGGTTTCCTCAGATTAGACTGGATATGTATGTGAGTTTGAAAGAGTTTTGTAGCATGTGGGTCCATCTAAATGATATAAATACTGGAGATGTTGATCCTTTAACAATATATGGACATCTTCTGAGCTACTGGATTGACTGAGCTTCAGGACTGGCACATGACCCTGTGACTAGCCTGAGGTTAGGGTTATGTCATTTGTATTAATGTCTTCATCATCCAGATCCTGCTTGCATGTGGATTTAATCTCAGTACCTAATAACAATTAATTTACTCTTGGCTTACATAAATGAGACACTGTTGGATTCAGTGCGACCCTACAATGGTAAGCCTCCAAAGAGTATCACTAACCCATCGTCAAACCTGTCATAAAGGATGATATCACAGTTTTTAAAAAAAACATTCACCATGGCATTTCCAGACTTGTTCACACTTGTCACTTGTGCTCTATTGAACCTGCTCTCAGTTGTGAAGAAAACAGGGTGACAAAGTTAGACCTGCAACTGGTTTCTCCAGTGGCTGCATGGTGCTGGGGTGTGACCAGAGTACACCAAGTCCTCATGGAGCATGTGCTTGACAGTTTAGTCACAAGCATATCACCATACCAGTAGACCTTGACATAATCCTTATCTAATCCTACGTTGCTCTCTTTGTATACATAATATCATTCTCCTAAATTATTTTATGAGTCTTTATTGGAAATGCTGGCCCTGTAGGAGCTGGACTACCTGTAGAAGTTAATTGTTCTGCAGGTACCACCTCATGCTATCGAGAGAAAAGGCACTAGCAAAATGTTAAACTGGAGAAGAATAAGCCAGAAAGGTTAAAAAGAGAGCAAAAGTCCTGTTTTGGCCTCTTTTTAACATGCGTTGTCACTTTCATTCACACCAACACAGGTGAAATTTATTAACCACCATGTGCACCTGACAGATTGAAATCCATGAAGGTTAACTTAGTGTGTTGGTGTGATGATTATTATTTTTATTAAAACATACAGTATATACTTGCATATTGCACAATAATGAAGAATTGCATTTCCTTCCAGCTTAATACAGCTAATCAATGTGAAATAAAGTAAACTTTTTTCTAGTACTGCTCATTCTTCCTAGTGCTAAACAGCAATTATTGTAGCTAAAGATAAACTTGTTCAAAGTGAGATATAACTGAGATAACTGAGTAGCAGCAGAGCGTGTGTTACAAAGACGAAGTAGTTTAAGTTTTTTTAGTCTAATACCATTGCAGGAATTAACATTAAGTAATATAACTCCATAGAAATAGTGAATGGGTCCACTGATGTTCCTCTATCTTGTATCAAGTAAATTGAGACTGTTTTACGAATGTTTACAATTCAAATATTATATAGAATATGTTACTTAGACTGTAGCCACTCTCATATGACCTTGAATGCACTTAAATAAATAGGAGGGGCATATTTTTGATTTTCCATGTATGTGTTCCCTTTTATGTGTTAATTGACCAGCATATCGTTAAAGAATGACACACAGCATGCTGGAAACATTGGGATAAAGCTCTGTACACAATGATTATCACCCTGGAAGCCAAGGCTGGTAAACTTATCAGTCATGTTGGAAGCCACTACAAACAAAGAGATGACACATTTTTTAGTCCTGACCCATCACCAAAGGCCTCTAGGAAAGAGGATAGAATTACTTTGAATATTTGAATGGAATAGAGGGCTATCCTCTGTGTTATACTGTATATTGATTTCTAAGCCAAGCCATTTAATAGCTGCCTTATTTGAGGAATTGCAGGAGGGGGCTGCTTGAAAATCCCCTACTGTGCCAGGTCTTTAAACTTTCTCAGCCTGCGACAGAAATAGAATAAATTTTGTTTTTTATCCATGGACTCAGGCTCATTAGGAGGCTGTCTTGTTATGGTAAGACTTGCCAAAAAACAGGAGCCATGACCCACTTTTGGAGTCTCCAGTCATGATATAAGGAAATAATAAATTTTGGGGAAAAAAAAGAGTTTAAAATATAGCTGGTGGAGGTGGGACTGCATCAGGGATCAGCTCTGAGCCCCTTCTTATTCACTATGGTGATGGACAGGCTGACAGACGAGGTCAGACAGGAATCTCCATGGACTATGGTGTTTGCAGATGACATTGCGATCTGCAGTGAGAGCAGGGAACAGGTGGAGGAGAAGCTAGAGAGGTGGAGGTTTGTCCTGGACAGGAGAGGAATGAAGGTTAGCCACAGTAAGACAGAGTACATGTGTGTGAATGAGAGGGACCCAAGTGGAAGAGTGAAGTTACAGGGAGAAAAGATCAAGAAGGTGGAGGATTTTAAGTACATATGGTCAACAGAGCAATGGAGTATGTGGAAAAGAGGTGAAGAAGCGAGTACAGACAGGATAGAACAGGTGGAGAAAAGTGTCAGGTGTGATATGTGATAGAACAGCTTCAGCTAAAATGAAAGGAAAGGTGTACAAAACTGTGGTGAGACCAGCGATGTTGTTTGGTCTAGAGACAGTGTCACTGAAGAAAAGACAGGAGACAGGGCTGGAGGTAGCAGAGATGAAGATGCTGAGGTTCTCTTTGGAAGTGTACAGGAAGGATAGGATCAGGAATGAGTACATCAGAGGGACAGCACATGTTGGAGGTTTTGGATATATAGTCAGAGAGGCCAGACTGAGATGGTTTGGACATATCCAGAGGAGAGATAGTGAATAAATTGGTAAAAGGACGCTGAGTTTTGAACTGCCAGGCAGAAGGCCTAGAGGAAGACCAAAGAGGAAGTTTATGGATGTAGTGAAAGAGGACATGAATGTAGTTGGTGTGAGAGAAGAGGATGCAGAAGACAGGGTTAGATGGAGGCAACTGATTTGCTGTGGCCGGAAGGAGAAGAAGTATTATATGGCACATTTTCTAAGTTCATATTCAAAGTACAGTATTTAATTAAAATTTGCATGGAATTTTCAAGCATGAAAATTTTATAAAAATTTGGAAGTAGTTTTACACCCCCAATCAAAGTGATCAAAGGGATCAGTTTGATTCGTGAATCATGTTTCATGGGTTTAATAGTTTATGGATGCTTATATAATAGTGTTACATTTTAATCTACAAGCTTTATTTGAAAAGCTTGTAAATTGAAAGCTTGTAGATTGAAAGCTTTATAAATGTCATGTTTAGATTCCAACTTTGCAGTTATTAATTTCATGTTCAGTTATACACTAGTTTCTATCCCAGAAGTCCATCCAGAAACACAGAAGAAGTTGTAGCCAGGAAATAGCCAAACATGTCAATTTTACAAGACAAAATGTTTGTAGATAATTTCATATGATTCATGTTAATATATCTGTCTAACACAGTGGTTCTTAACATTGTTGGAGGTGCCGAACCCTGCCGGTTTCATATGCTCACTCACCGAACCCTTCCTTAGTAAAAAAAAAAAAAAGTACTGTATATATTTTTTTCAAATTTAAGACATAATGTCACCTTTCTCAAAGAACAAAACCAAGACAGAGCATGAACTCACGTGAAATGACCTATCTGCAAATCAGTGTGACTTCTGCTGTTGTTATTGAGAGACCAGTTCAGATACATGTGGATTCACCTTGGCAAGTGCTACTCTTTTTTTCATTTTTGTGTTTTTATTCAATTTTCAATTTTAACAAATACAAAAACAACAACACAAGGGGGAGAGGAAAAAAAAAACAATTAAAAAAAAACAACAACACATAAACGGGGAGTTTCACTTGGGGGTCTTCAGCAGTCCTTCATACGCACACCTACAACTTGAAATAGGCAATCAATCGGGCTACAGTGTATGGCAACATTCCGGTCAGATCTTACAGGTTTCAAATATTCTGTCCATTTGGACCAAATCTGGTAAAACTTATCTTTTTGGACTTTGAGATTAAATGGCAATTTTTCCATGATGTAAATATCATATATAATATCCAGCCATTCATCAACAGTGGGTGGTTCAACCCTTAGCCATTTTCTTGTTGGTTTTTTTACTTACTGCAAGCAAGATACCAAGCAACTTCTTATCGTTGTTACAAACATTTTCATTTGATACATTTCCCAAATATAACTTTTCACATTTAAAAGAAATGCTTGATCCAAATACATTATTTATGTGTTTATGGATCTCTTTCCAGTAAGGTTGTATGATGGTACATTTCCAGAAGATTTGAGAGTGCTTGGCTTCATTTGTCCCGCAAAGTCTCCAACAGGCGTCTCCACTACCCTGATACCGTTTCTGAGTTGGTGTAATAAAGAATCTCACCACATACTTCCAACAAAATTCACGCCAAGTATTTGATCCTGTTGCGGTCCACTGCAAACTGTATATTTTGTCCCAACTCCCCTCAGAGATCTCTATATTTAATTATTTCTCCCATTTCCTTTTTATTTACTCTGTACTCGCAGTATTGGACTGTTGGATACCATTATATAACACAGAAATTATTTACTTACAAGTTTGAGACTGAGTAAATGCTAAGAATGCCTGTAGGAATCCTGTAGCGAGTTTTACCCCAGTCTTTTCCAAGTTGTGAGTGAAATGGTGTCTAACTTGCAAATATCTATAGAAATCTTCTTTTCCCAACCCATTTTACTCCTGTAAGACCTCAAACCCCTGGACCACCCCTTTGTGGAAAAAGGAGTAATATGAAGTTAAAGCCTTAGAAATCCATCTTTTAAATCCAATATCACTTTTGTTTGGTTTAAAGTCTGAGTCAAATGCACACCACCTCATGATCTTAACAGATTCTCCTAATTTGCAAATTTTAATTAATTTTTGCTGAGATTTTCGTATAATATCTAAGAAAAGTTCCTCTGAGACCATCAGTTCATCTTGTAGTGACTTATCTGCTATTATAGCTGCAATAGGTATTCCTCTAATAATTTTATTTTCAATTCTCTTCCAACCTGCAGTGTATGTTGGGGAGCATAAACAGACTAATGGTCTCAGCTGAGCTGCCAAATAGTATTCCTGCAGGCAGGGAAGGCCCATTCCACCGCGATCGTATCTTAGCTGCAGAGTTTTAAATTTAATTCTGGCTCGTTTACCTTGCAATATAAACCAGGATAGTAACCTGTCCCATTCTATGAATTGTTTAGAGGGTATTCTGACTGGCAAGCACTGAAATAAATAAAGCATTCGAGGGAGAATGTTCATCCTAATTGACTCCACCCGAGAGTTCAGACTCAGAAAGGGGACAGTTGTCCATCTTTGAATTTCAGATTTTATTGTTGTATTTAAAGGACCATAATTGAGTTCAAATATTTCTGAGTAATCTTTAGGTATCAGTACACCCAGGTATTTGCTCGACTGTGCTTCCCATTTCCAGGTGTATAAATTTCTGATTTCAGTTGGAGGGTCATAGTTAAGTGCTAATATCTGAGTTTTATTAACATTAATTTTGTACCCAGAGAGAAAGCCATATTCTTCTAATATATTCATTAATTTTGGGAGTGTCTCTGTGGGTTGTGTTAAATATATTAACAAATTGTCAGCAAATAGGGCCAACTTCCCCAGATGTCATTGTCACCCCCCTGTCCGAACTCTCCCCAATCCACTGACTAAGAGGTTCTATGAACAATGCAAAAAGGAGCGGGGATATAGGGCACCCCTGTCTTGTTCCTCTTTCCAGGATGAATAAGATGGTTAGATCTCTGTTAATTTTGATTTTGGCTGTAGATTTATCGTACAGTGCAGCAATAGTCCTAATTAGTGACCTGTGGAATCCAAATTTTGATAGAACTTTATACGGAAATGACCACCGTACCTAGTCAAAAGCTTTCTCCGCATCTAAACTCACAATGAGTGTGTCCAGCTTTTGTTGAGTTGCCTTTTTTATAACACGTAGTGTTTTCCTGATGTTATCCTGGGTCTGTCTATGTCTAATGAATCCTGTCTGGTCGTCATGTATTAGCTCTGGTAAAACCAGCTCTAATCTTTTGGATAGTATGGATGTGAACAATTTATCATCAATATTCAATCCATTAATTGGACGATAATTCCCGCATTCTGATTTATCTTTCCCCTCCTTTGGGATGATGGAAATTATTGCCTCTCTCCATGATGGTGGGATAATGTTCTTCTCTAAGACAAAGTTAAATGTTCTTAAGAGTGTTGGGGCAAGTTGGTTAGACATCACCTTTTACCGTTCAGAGGTGAAACCGTCCGTCCCCGGGGACTTGCCTTCTTTTAGTCTCCCAATGGCCAACTTTAGTTCTCCTATTGTTATTTTAGATGTTAGTCTACGATTTTGTTCCTCCGTCACCTTTGATAAATGTAGTGAAGATAAAAAGGCGTCAATCTGATGTTCCTCTTTCAAATGTGGTTGTGAATATAGTTTTTTATAAAAAATTTCAAAACATTCTTCTATTTTTTTACAGGCTAGTCTCTAGTGCATTTTTTCTAGTGTTTTTTTTATTTTATGTATAGTTCTATCTGCTTGCTTTTTCTCAGCTTTTATACTCGGAGTATAGCAGCTTTCCCTCCTGTTTCATAGTATTGTTGCTTTGTAAAAAGAAGCTTATTGAAGATTTCATTTGTATTTTTATTTTGATCAATTTTCTTTTTTAATATTGCCATTTTAGATTTTGTCCCTTCACTTTGTGTTGTCGAGTGCACTCTCTGAAGTTTTTTCATTTTGTCTTCCAAAATTTTAAGTTTTAGTTTCCTGAATTTTTTTTCAGTTGAGGTTATTGCTATTATCCTACCTCTAATAACTGCCTTTAAGGCATCCCAGAGGACAGAAGGCGTCACCTGTCCGTTGTCGTTCTGTTCCAAATGTAAATTAATTTCGGTTTTAAGTTTCTCTTTAATAATTTGCTTATTTAGAATGTTTGAATTTAGCCTCCAGTGAGTTGATGCTATTCCGCCACAAAGAATCAAAATAACATAGGCCCAAGTTCAACATCATGTTTTCTCTTTCGAGTACGAGTCTCATTGTGTTCCCGAGTGGCTGCCCTGATCTGTAGGGGTTGAGGGGGGATCTCTGTGGCGGTGCTTCCTGTGGCTGCGGACTATGGTGCCTCTTGGTGTGTATGGCCCCCCTGGGTGGCTTCTCCTCACCTGGATCCTCAGTGCCAGGCCATGTCAACAGTCTGCTTACTTTATGTGTGACTGTGTGCAAATGTTTGTGTGTGTGTGTGTGTGTGTGTGTGTGTGTGTGTGTGTGTGTGTGTGTGCGTGCGTGCGTGCGTGCGTGTATGTGTGTGTGTGTGAATGGGGGGGGGGGCTATACAGCATACGTCACTTTTTATTGTTGTTTGTTTCCTTACTTTTTCACATTTTATCTTGTGAAGCACTTTGAGTTGTATGTTTTATGTATGAAAAGTGCTATATAAATAAAGTTTGATTTGATTTGATTTGATATCAAGGTGTAGTCATGGTGAGGAGGGGTTACAGAATGGTGGGCTGAGGATTGCATCGCTGCTTTTTGCAGATGATGTGGTCCTGTTTGTGTCATTGGCCTGTGACCTGCAGCACTCATTGGTCCAGTCTGCAGCAGTGTGTGAAGTGGCGGGGATGAGGATCAGCACCTCCAAATCTGAGGCCATGGTCTTCAGCAGGAAGCTGGTGGACTGCCTTCTCCGAGTGGGGAATGAGGACCTTCCACTAATGAAGGAGTTCAAGTATCTTGGGGTCCTGTTCACGAGTGTGGGAACAATTGAGTGTGAGATTGGATAGAGAATTGGGGCAGCAGGAGCAGTATTGCAGTCGCTTTACTGCACTGTTGTCACAAAGAGGGAGCTAAGCTGAGAGACAAAGTTCTCTAACTACCGTTCATTCTTTGCTCCTACCCTCACCTATGGTCATGAGCGATGGGTCATGACCAAAGAACGAGATCGCGGATACAAGTGGCAGAAATGGGCTTTCTCAGGCGGCTAGCTGGTGTCTCCCTTAGAGATAAGGTGAGAAACACTGCTGTTCGCGAGGGGCTCAGAGTAGAGCTGCCGCTCCTTCACATCGAAAGGAGTCAGCTGAGCTGGTTTGGTCATCTGGTGCGGATGCCTCTGGGGCGCCTCCCTAAGGAGGTGTTTCTGGCACGTCCAACTGGGAGGAGACCTCGGGGCAGACCCAGGACCAGGTGGAGGGATTATATCTCAACACTGGCCTGGGAACGCCTTGGGATCCCCCAGTCAGTGCTGGTGGATGTGGCCGGGGAAAGTTTGGGGCTCCTTGTTGAAGCGGATGCCCCCTCAACCTGATTCCGGATAAGCGGTGGAAGATAGATGGATGGATGGACTCACACAAGTTTGCCATAGGCTTCTAACATAACTATAGTTTGTGTCACTTATGCCACTTTTCAAAGGAGTTTTTCAAAATATGACACAGTGTTCGAATCACGTGAATAATGCATCCCCGCTAGTACGATAATGACTATGGTCAGAAACACAGCGCCTGCCATCTGATTATAACAATAAAAGAAGCCATTTGAACCGCTTGTCTTGGATTAAATGTAAACAGTCATATCTCCGGTTTTCTGTGGTCAATCGGCTCCAGATAAAAACCGGAAGACAGTTTCACATCTACACTGTTGCGTAAACATGCACAAAGCAATCCATGTGACAGACCTTATTTGTTACGAATGGTTTAAAGTATAATGTGATCTGAACGCGGGGGCGCCTCTATAGTGTATTAAGGTTTAAAGATCTCAGGAGCAGCCAGTAGTGTCCTACAGGTTACAAAAATTGACTTGGGACTGAAGACGTACCAAATGACCTGCCACGTGTGAAGCTCTGCTTGAACCCAGGCAGCCAATCCTTGGTGATGTCCTCGTCCATGTGTTAACCTTTTAAAGCCTGAACGATTAAATTGCCAGAAAAATACAATTTTAGAAAATAAGGCCTTAATGGGGTCGGCACAGTTGTGCAGTGGGTAGTGCTGTTGCCGCACAGCAAGGCAGTTCTGGGTGTCCTGAACTGTGCGGAGTTTGCATGTTCTCCCCGTATCTGTGTGGGTTCTCTCCAGGTTCTCCGGTTTCCTCCCACCTCCAACAACATGCGCTTCAGGTTAATTGGCCGGTCCCAAATTGACCCTAGGAGGGAATGTGTGCATGTGTGTTTGTCTGTCTCTCTGTGTGGCTTCGTGGTGCACTGGCGTCGCACCAGGAGTTTCCCCCGCCTCATGCCCTAAGCCAGCTGGGATAGGCTCCAGCTCCCCACGACAGCAGATAAAGTGGTAAAGAAAATGGATGGATGGATGGAAGGTCTTAACGGAAGAACTAGACTGGAGGAGGCACGCTGATGCCCTCTACAAAAAGGGCCATAGCTGCTTCTTTCTTCTGAGTAGAATGCGGTCTTTTCACGTCTGTAACACCTTGCTGAGAATTTCTATCAGTCTGTGGTGGCCAGTGCACTCCTCTATGCTTTGGTGTGCTGGGGCAGTTGTCTGAGGTTGGCAGACACCAAAAGGCTGGACAAACCAATCCGCACGGGAGTAAAGTTAGACTCTCTTACTCTCTTACTGTAGTGTTGGAGAGAAGGATATTGACTAAACGAAGGGCCATCTTGGACAATGAGTTCCACCCACTGTACAGGACAGTGGTGGGACAAAGGAGAACCTTCAGTAGTACTATGACCCTTCCTTAATATACTACTGATCACCATAGGAAAACGTTCCTGCCTGTGGCCATAAAGCTGTATAATGCCTCACTTTGACATGCAGTGATGGTGAAATGCTAATGGATTTTGTGTTATTAATTCTGTATCTACAATTTCTAAAAATGTTATCTTATTAATGTACTGTATATCAATGACCTGCAGCTGTA
Organism: Antennarius striatus; assembly: GCF_040054535.1. Taxonomy (NCBI): domain Eukaryota; kingdom Metazoa; phylum Chordata; class Actinopteri; order Lophiiformes; family Antennariidae; genus Antennarius; species Antennarius striatus. The sequence continues at coordinate 15,327,746 of NC_090783.1, read as the reverse complement.
GCTCAGTGGTCCAGTACATGCATCACCTGTATGCTGCCCTGTGTTCAATCCCTGACGTCTGCAACCCTACTGGAGCACAAGCCAGTGTCAACTGTAGGCCAGTCGCAGGCCCAAATAAATCCTGAGGGGTTGGAGCAGGAAGGACATCCAGCATAAAAACTCTGCCAAACAAATTGGTACAGCGATGTATTAAAACAAAAAAACATGTATGGCAAACTATCTGATTGGTACATGCTCACAGTATGTGGAAATGGATGACTTGACGCCTTGCAGCTGTACTTTGTCATTAATTATCTTTACTCTTTCTCATCGATCAGGGTTTTTGTGACACTGACAGCAGTTTCCCCTGGAAACAAGGAGTAAAATGTCATTCTCTCATCAAGCAACATGGACCCACACACAGCAGTGTATTTTTGTTGTGTTAATGCTGAGGTGTCTGCGTCTCTTCCTGATTTTTCAATTTGGTACTTTTGCCCTCACTGGATCTCTTCATTCCTGGCTTTCTGGTTGGGGATTGAAATTGTGATTGAAACATTATTAACATATAGTCCCCAAGACTGATGTGGTTAAAATAGGTGTTGGTATCTCTAAATAATGAGCATATCCTGATTCTCTTTCCTCTCTTCCTAACATGGCAACATTATTTTGGGTGACATTTTGGTGAAGTTGGACCGGCTGGGCTGTCAGAGAATCAAATTGGTCCCTCCACCTCCCCATTGTCATGATCATCATCATCATCATCATCATCATCATCATCATCATCATCATCATCATCATCATCATCATCATCATCATCATCATCATCATGCAGGCATCTAGTCAGGTATTTATCCTCCTGCAGTTTAGGACAGACACCCTTCAATCATAAAACCCCTGTAGAGTTTAAAGTGTGAAAGACTGTCTGACACTCATTATCACATGTCATCAGCTGCAGCAGACATTATTTCTGCTCCTTTTACTTGTCTTTTCTGACTGAACTATAATGTCAAACTCCAGATGTTGTTTCAAGTCGACCTTACAACACTGCTGTAAAGCTGACAGGATTTTTACTTGATATATAGGTACTTTTAAATGGGTCATTGAGTATTATGGCATCTGTGCACACAGGCAAAAAAAAACATGTTTCCAAGTTTATTGTCATTGTCAATGTTCTTTGTCAGCCATGGTAAACAGCGTCTATTTTGTAACCCTAACCCAAATTCTTCTTCTTCATGGCAAAGCGTGACCCAAACCTAATTGTATTATCAATGAAACATTTATTCGGATGAAAAGAGGTTAACTTTCCCAGTAAGTCTGCCTCAGAGATGCTTCAAACTGGTTATTTTCCAGAATAATTTGCTGTGGAATTTTCAGATACACAAAACATTTCAAAGCAGTGCTATGGGTTGGCTGTCAACTTCTGATTCAATAGAAACAGTTAATGTGTGTTTGTCAGTCCATACAAACTATGTGATTTGTATTTAAGTAATGCAGATTTTTCAATAATGCCAGTAATATTTTTATTTATTTGTTGTTGTTGGGGCGTTGTATATTATATTTTATTGTTAGAATTATATATTGAAGACATGCAAAGGTTTTGCAGGATTGATAGAGGATTAATATGCGTGTTCGTTTGACGCTCATGACACAAAAGTGTCCACAGATGCCATTATGTGTGGGTGGCAGCATTAGCAGCTGTAATAGTACATTATTTCTGTGATCAGGTGGATGGAAAAATTCTGACATATGAAGCTGGAAATAGAAGAATGAGATTGACAGGCCAGACTTTATTGTGACTACTAGGTCCTCAGGGGCTGGTCAAAAATTCTGTGTCTCCAATATGCTGACTGCATTTCCATATATTTTGGACCAATCATAGTTTTCCTACTATTTTTGGGACAAATTATTTCATTAAAAGATCTGTTCGAGAGTGTGAGAAAGACAGCCAGTAAGCCGGACCGACAGACATACAAAAAGACACTACCCTCATAATGTTTGTAAGTTCAATTGTATAAATTTAAATATCTAATTGTTTAAATATAATATCAGCTATCCGCAAAGATATTAATTTTCTTATTTCTTAATATCCATATCCCCACAATGAGCTGGTGTCATATCCGGGGTGTACCCTGCCTTTGTCCATATCCAGCTGGGATAGGCTCCATCAGGCCAGTGACCCACAAGGTGGATAAATTAGACCAGACAATCATAATTGTCTTGTCTCTGAGACGATTGTCTACACGACAAGTGCTGACTGGTCCAGTGAGTAGTTCAGGTAGATTCAATGACATCAAAAAAGTAGATGTCTTGAATTCAGGTCACAGCACATGCTGAGCCAGCAACGACAGCAACAGGAAGTGAGCTATGGGAGTTACCTGCAATATTTAACCCCGTTTTTTTTCCATTTTAAACTTAAGAAAAAGTATAGAAATGAGTGGGGGAGATGACCAAATAAAAAAAACAAAACCTTTCATACAAAATTGGAGGACTTTTATTTTTCACAATGACATTTTCAAAGTGTGTTTGCCTGTTCACCATTTCAATACCAAAGAAGGGAAACATGGAGCGGCATTTTCGGACTCCTCTCAGAAACTACAACAATGACTTTCCACTGAAAAGTGAGCCGAGAAAGAGAAAGTTGAAGGACTTAAAAAGCCAGTTGTCAGGGACAGCCGTTGTTTTTCTCCCAGCCAACTTCAAAAGCGAAAGGTGCCTCCAGATTCTCCAGATTGTCGCTACATTTCTCCATTTTCTGTTATCTCTTCTCTTTTCTTTATCACCGCTATTTCTTTTTTGTCCCTGTGCTACCACTATATTTATTTTTCTTCTTCGTGACAGGGATTTGCTTTGTCTGGGGAGTTTAGTTCAGCATTCGCTTTAAAGATATCTGGCGCCATCTAGCGTTGTGAATGGATATAACGTCTAGACCCCGAATGTAAGACGACCCCCACTTTTTCCAGTCTTATTTCAATGCAAAAAAACACTCTTATATTCGGGCCAATACGGTTATTTCATAAATAAACATGTGTTTTGCATTATTGTAGTGGGTACAACATTTTGATTTCGTCATTTTATAAGCAGCTCACATGCTGGAAAAGTGTCAGCACCCAGCTGTACACAAATAGCCAAAAAATTCCCAAATGTAATGTTTAAAGGCAATGTGATCTCTTCCTAGATTAATATAGATAATTTTTACTTATTTTTTATTTAATTATTATTTGTTTATTACATTTATGAACATAAGGTAGTTGTTAAGAGAGGCAATTGATTTACATATGGCCTTATACTGATACATAAACGTGTTGTGAGTGACCACTTATGTTGGAAACATAATTAATCGACAATATTTATCCTCTGTTGCTAATTAATTGTATAATACCAGCATTTTCACGTCATGGCTTGCTCTGCAAAAAAAACAAAAGAAGCTGAAAAGTTGAAACTGCTGCCCCCGCGACCCAACTACGGATAAGCGGGGGAAGATTGATGGATAGCTTGCTCTGCAGCGCTAATAATACAGCTGCTGATTATATAACACAGGTAAGAACAGGTTCAAAGTGGTTTCAATGGAAGATGGCTGTTTATTGTAGGTAGAGTTTTCAGAGATTCTTCTTCTTTTCCTTTCGGCTTTTCCCTTCAGGGTTCGCCACAGCAAATCAATTGCCTCCGTCTAACCCTGTCGTCTGCATCCTCTTCTCTCACACCAACTACCTTCATGTCTTCTTTCACTACATCCATAAACCTCCTTTTTGGTCTTCCTCTAGGCCTCCTGCCTGGCAGTTCAAAACTCAGCATCCTTCAGTATTCACTATCTCTCCTCTGGACATGTCCAAACCATCTTAGTCTGGCCCCTCTGACTTTATCTCAAAAACCTATAACATGTGCTGCCCCTCTGATGTACTCATTCCTGATCCTATCTTTCCTGGTCACTCCCACAGACAACCTCAGCATCTTCATCTATGCTACCTCCAGCTCTGCCTCCTGTCTTTTCCTCAGTGACACAGTTTAGTACAGGTTTCCTTTCATTTTAGCTGAAACTCTTCTTTTACACATCTCATCTGACACTTTTCTCCACCCGTTCCATTCTGCCTGTACACTCTTCTTCACCTCTTTTCCACACTCTCCATTGCTCTGGACTGTTGACCCTAAGTACTTAAAATCCTCTACCTTCTTGATCTCTTCTCCTTGTAACCTCACTTTTCCATTTGGGTCCCTCTCATTCACACACGTCTCTGTCTTACTGTGGCTAACCTTTATTCCTTTCCTTTCCAGGATAAAACCTCCAACTTTCTAGCTTCTCCTCCACCATTCCCTGCTCTCACCTCAGATCACAATGTCATCTGCCAAAATCACAGTCCATGGAGATTCCTGTCTAACCTCGTATGTCAGCCTGTCCATCACCATAGCGAACAAGAAGGGGCTCGGAGCTGAGCCCTGATGCAGTCCCACCTCCACCTTGAACTCCTCTGTCACACCTACATCACACCTCACCACTGTCTTACAGTCCTCATAGATGTCCTGCACCGCTCTAACATACTTCTCTGCCACTCCAGATTTCCTCATACAATACCACAGTTCCTCTCTGGGCACCCTGTCATAAGATTTCTCCAGATCTACAAAAACACAATGCAGCTCCGTCTGGCCTTCTCTGTACTTTTCCACCAACATCCTCAAAGCAAATACTCGATCTGTAGTACTCTTTTTGGCATGAAACCATACTGCTGCTCACAAATGCTCACTTCTGCCCTTAGTCTAGCTTCCACTACTCTTTCCCATAACTTTGTTGTATGGCTCATCAGCTTTATTCCTCTGTAGTTGACACAACTCTGCATGTCTCCCTTTCTTCTTAAAAATGGGCACCAGCATACTTCTCCTCCATTCGTCAGGCATCTTCTCACTATCTCAGATCCTGTTGAAACTCTACTGCCACCTCTCCTAGACACTTCAAAACCTCTACAGGTATATCATCGGGACCGACTGCCTTTCCACTTTTCATCCTCTTCAATGCCCTCCTCACTTCATCCTGACTAATCTTTGTTACTTCCTGGTCCACAGCAGTCACCTCTTCTAGTCTTTGTTCTCTCTCATTTTCCACGGTCATCAACTCTACAAAGTACTCTTTCCATCTTCCATATCTTCATTACTGGCACCTGTCAATACACTTTCATCCTTATCCTTAATCACCCCAACTTGCTGCACGTTTTTCTCATCTCTGTCTCTCTTTCTTGCCAACATGTATAGATCAGTCTGTCCCTTCTTACTGTCCAACCTAACAAGTCAACATACAAGTCATCATTAGCCTCTTTGGCATTTGATACATCTATGTTCACCTTACGCTGCATCTCCCTGTACTCCTGTCTACTCTCCTCAGTCCTCTCAGTGTCCCTCTTCTTCTTAGCTAACTTCTTTCTCTCTATACACTCCCGTACCTCTTAATTCCACCACCAAGTCTCCTTATCTACTTTCCTACTCTCCTACCTGTCTCCCTGATCACATTAGCTGTAGATGTCCGGTCATCTGGCAGCACCTCCTGACCACCCAGAGCCTATCTTAACTATTTCCTAAAAGTCATGCAACACTCTTCCTTTTTCACCTTCCACCATTTCGTCCTCTGCTCTGCCTTTGCCCTCTTCATCTTCCTCACCACCAAAGTCATCCTACACACCACCATCCTATGCTGTTTGGCTACAGTCTAGCCTACCACTACTTTGCAGTCACTGATCTCCTTCAGATTACACCGTCTGCACAAGATGTAGTCTACCTGTGTGTTCCTAGCTCCACACTTATAGGTCACCCTATGTTCCTGCCTCTTCTGGAAGAAATTATTTACTGTAGCCGTTTCTTTCCTTTTTGCAAAGTCAACTACCATCTGTCCTTCTGCATTCCTCTCCTGGATACCTAACCTGCCCTTCACCTCCTCATCACCTGTGTTTCATGCACCAATGATAACTCTCTCACTTGTACGTATGCCCTGCATCACTTCATCGAAGTCCAACTAAATTTCTCCTTCTCCTCCAGCTTACATACTACCTGTGGAACATACCCACTAACAACACTGAACATCACACCTTTGACTTCTAGTTTCAGACTCATCACTCTATCTGACACTCTTTTTACCCAGGACACTCCTAACAAACTCCTCCTTCATGATAACTCCTACTCCATTTCTCTTCCTTTCTACACCATGATAGAAGAACATGAACCCTGCTCTTAAACTTCTAACCTTGCTACATTTCCACCTGGTATCCTGGACCCACAATATGTCGACCTTCCTCCTCTGCATCGTGTCAACCAACTCTCTACCTTTTCCTGCCATAGTTCCAACATTCAACATCCCTACTCTCAGTCCTATACTCTTGGTATTCCTCTTCTCTTTTTTCCTGCGAACACACTTTCGTCCTCTCCTTCTTCGACCAACAGTAGTCCAATTTCCACCAGCACCCTGTAGGTCAACAGCACCGATGGCAGTCGTTTTTCACCCGGGCCTCGACTGATCCGGTATGGAAGTCAAAGGTTTGATTCGCATGTTTGATTTGGCAAACATGCGAATCAGAGGTTGAACACAACTACCGTACTGTAAATACAACGACATGGAAAATTGAAATTAGAGTCCAAAATTTTCAAAAGTGAAAATTTTTTTAGTGAAATACTAATAGGTTCATTAAAAATCGCAGCAAAGTTTGGTAGTAGCGATCACTTTCTATCACTTTACATGGGTTTGAACATTTCAGCAAAAAGATTGATGATCCACTGTAATTCAGAAATATAATGACATTCTGTGTAGTAGGCAACCCCCCCCCCCCCTAAAAAAGTGTCAAAGCAAAGGTCTGACATTTACGCTGCAGGGAATCCACTCATTTTCCCTCTTCTAGTTTCTTTCAGCAATGCAAACTTGATGAAAGTCAGATAATTTTAATTGCTGTTCTTGTTCTCCTTTTTCAACTTTGCCCTTTTCCCTCTCTTCCACACTTCTTCGTTAAATCTCTCTCTGACAAATGTTCAGAGTTCACCCACTGTGATGCTGCTGCGTGTGGGCATGTGTGAGTGCAACGGACAGATCACAGATCAGACGGTGCCTTGCAGATCATGCTCTTTGTGTGTGCCATTTGCCATGGTAACTGGTAGTCAAGTGGAATGCACTGCAGTTATACAAAAGCTGACAGAAAAGATAAAGAGAAATGGAAGGAATTGAACAAGAGGTAAGACCGGGACACCTGAAGAACCAGTCACCTTGTAAGGTCAAGGAAGTACTCTTCTCTGTTCCTGATAGATAGAATGATTGTGGAACAGGAGGAGAGAGGATCAGAGTGTTTGTGAGAGACAGTGTGTAGCATTTGTGATGATGTCTCGTAGAGTGAAGACTGTGTTTATTTGACTAGAACACAACAACTAAAGCTTTGCATCAATTTATGTGTAGCTCTGTGTGTGAGATTGTGTGAGCATCTGTCTGGGTCAAGCGTCCTCTCGCTCAGCATGCAGTCTCAACGCCGCTCCCTACCCATAATCCTTTTCTCCCCAGGCACTCTCCAGCAAGTCGCCCCCACACTGAGATGAAGATTTTGCACTATCCACAAGACCCTTCCCTGTCCAGCTCTGTATGTATGTGTTTCCACAAGATGGTGTGTGTGTGTGTGTGTGTGTGTGTGTGTGTGTGTGTGTGTTGTCTTCTTAATGTACAAGGAATATGTAGTTGAACACACCATATAAACACACAGCTATACAAACAGCATATTTTTGGACGATGCTGACATTTATAACCCCTTTAATGCATTGTGCACTAGAACAATGATTTTAAGATGTTCATTTTAAATATTAATATATAATATATAAAAATGAATTCTAAATTTTGTAATTTAGTGAAATGTCGAGTAAATATTACATGTTAAATCAAATTAATTTAATTTTTTTTTTTTTTTTTTTAGTTTGTTTTCCCCCACAAACAAGGAAGGAAGGTGTAAGAGTGAATGTACTTCTACTGTATGTCTTTTGGTGAGGTGTGATATCAACATTGATAGTGTCCTTGTTGTATCCTGTTGTTATGTCTGTACATGTGCTATCTTGTTCTTCTTCCTCAGCACAAGTTGTACTGGGCTCATGTCGAAAGCACATTGTCAAATGTCTGTTGGAGACATGTATTTACAATGCACTCTTTTGCTACTTAAATGGGTCATTTATCAGGACAAAAGTTTGAAGGGATGTTTGTAGGGGTTTTAGTTTCACAATTATTCACAAGTGTGTTTGGGACACAAACATTTTTATATCAATCACAGTGATATCCCTTATTCCTTTCAAATGCAATGAGTGCCATTGATAAATTCATCATCAGTTAGGATAATATAAATGACATTATCCCCCTTTTGAAATTTCATCCTGCCATTTACAAAGGAGGCACAGCAGTTTAACTTTATTGATTATCTAAATAACCTGAAACATAGACAGGATCTAATGTTAATTAATATTGCATGCTAAATGCCAGTCATATATTAGCATATTGTTTGCTCTTTATATCATCTTAGTTAAGTATGTTTGCATTTACCTGCTAATTAACTATGACTACAGAGTACAGACAATGATGATGTTTATGAAAATTCACTATGAGGGAGAAAAGAACATTTCTCCAATTATTCATGGCAATCTATCCAAGAGTCGTTAGGATAAATGTCAATCTCAGCGTTGAAATACTTGAAAAATGTGTCAATGTCATTATCAAGGGATCATAAGATATATGCCGGGTATTAATCACAATCCAATTACTAGATATCTAGTAGATGAAATATTTTAGTCTGCACCAAGGTGGTCGACATTAGGTTTCAGATCAAGTGAAAAACTGAAATTTATTGGCTTATTTATTTATTTTTTATTTATTTATTTAATTAAACCATTATTCTTTTAATGTTTTGCCTTTTGCAGTCAATCTGAGGTGGATAAATAATCCAAATGTTTAGTCCTGATCTATTCATCCATTCAGTCACTGTGAAAATATTTAATTGCTGTAGTGGTCATCTATCTGTATTTGCTATCGTTGAATTTATAAATAACTGTTTTAAAAAATGTGCTTGCGCAGACAAATGAATGCAGAATGAAGTTATTAAGTTATAATTTCAGTTCTTAAGACAGCTGTCAGGAATAAAGAATGTAGGGAAGTCTGATTTAAAGAATCCTCGAGGAAACAAACATACCAAAGGATGCAAGGATAAGAATAGAAATTCTGAGAGGAACTCAGGAGATTTGCTGTGAATGCCAAATGTCACTACTGTATCTCTAAAGCTTTGGTTTGTCCTAGTTTAGTTTGAGATGCAAAATACTGCACTGAAAAGCGGCAACAAGCTTATTTATATGTGAAAGAAGGAAAAAAAAACCCATCTCAGTAGAACCAAAAAGTTAGGCTGCAGCAGTGATTAGCAGCATATTCCCAGCTACATAAGATGTTAAAAATGACTTCTATTTCCTCAAATTTTGGTGATTTGACAAAAAATAATTTTGGGCAGCTTCAAAGAAAAAGGTAATGGTTTCAAATAAAATTCTATCCATCTGACATATTGTTTTCACCACAAGCAGATCTTACAATTTTTTTTTCTAACAGGCTCTGGTTGTCTATGGTATGAATCATCCACTCTCAAGTGGTGGGGAGCTTGCACTGGTATGATCAACTGTATTCATGCATATTCATTGTAGTTTTTTTCACTTCAGTTTGTTATAGTCAAATTGCTGCCAAAGCAGTCTTTAAATTGAACATGAATTCAGTACCTTGAAGAAAAACTCACATTTATAGAAATTTTGATCTCATAAGGGTAAGATAATCAATCTGAGATTATAGCTGCAATGTTTACATTGACTCTACAAATGATCATAATATGCGCAAAAATGTGAGGAAAAGAGGCGTCTCACCCTGTTTACAAATCATTCCATGAGGACATACAACATATCCAAATTAGACCAGACAGCCTCACACAAAGATGTCCCAGGTTCCCCGGTTTGATTTAAATCTTATTTTGTGGTATATTACAGAAAGCATATGAAAACACACTGCCAGGATAGACACATCAAAAATTCTATTATTTTGTCAGTAATGGATGATATTAAACTAAAAAAAAAAAAAAAAATCTGCTCTGCTTGGGACCTCCTACAACCTCCTCCAGGACTCCTGAGGATCCCTTGATCCCAATTAACAGACCACTTTTTTAATACACTACATCAAATTGTGCCATCTTTACTCACAGGACACATTATACGTATAGAAGAAGTCAAGACATAACAAGCTAAAGCTGCTGACAAAAATAGTTAATGCAGTGGTTTTTAACCTTTTTGGACGTACTGAACTTCACCAGTGTCATATGCGGAGCAATGCTGTTAGGATTTGTTTACTGATGGGCACAAAGCTGGGAACAGGCAGAGTAGCTTTTTCATCAAATGTGGCTCTCTTCACTTTCAATTCAGTGAGTGTTGTGTTTCTGTATTTTCCAGCTACATGCAACTTAAGAAAGTGGTCACTTAGTTTTGCTGGAGCTAGAATTGCTCAATGTCGCATTGCAAATCATGCAGTTAGGACACTGACTCCCATCACCTTCCATTGTACGTGTGAATGCATATTGTTCATATTCGTCCGACCGCTTTGTCTTTTTGCTTGACATAGTATAAACAAATTAAAATATTAAGAAAGAAATCACGCAACATACCATCACAACAGTCACAATTCGACTACTGAGCGCACCAAATTCCCTGCAGCACAGATAGGCCTAGAGTCAATGATGTCCAAGCGAGACGTGTCATCACGAATCATATGAGTCGGGTGTGTGTTTTTAAGAATGACTCACCGAACCCCTGGAGTTTGATCAAACCCAGGTTAAGTTAACGTGAGGAAATTGTTGTCCCTTTGTATATACAGTACACTCTAAGCAATGATTCAAGGACCTAGTAAATGTGGCAGTAATATATAGAAATGCATGCTCAATAAAAATTCTGAATATCATCATGATGAGTATTTGATTTGACTACATCAAAATTAATTAGCAAAACTCAAACAGGACCATTTGTGTGAAATAGACACATGCAAATTAAGTTTACTTACTTAAAATAAATTATTATTTGACTCACAGATTACATGGTTTAAATGTTTGTAATAATAAGTGTATGTTTCACCAGCATTTTTGAGAATATATTAACAAATATCAGTTATTTTTAATAAATGCAATTATTAAACAAGTCAACTCAATTTTATTGGAGACATAACTAACAACTTAAAAACATCAAGTAAACAAAAGGTAACCGATCCTGCCTTTTTAAGGATTTGGGGGTGCTGGTCACTCACTCTGGAGTTGGGTGACCATGCAGGTGGATGTTCGTCTCGTCTCTTTCGTCTTGGCTGGATTTGGAATTTTTGGGGTAAGTCTTTAATGATAATTGGTATGTGTAGTTTACTTTCACCATGGTGTAAGCCCAATTTATTCAAATGATTATGTATTCAAATAATTACAGATATGGGCTCAATTAGTTCGGGTGGTTAAGCTAGCCATGTCAAGATGTACTAGCTTGTTAAAGTGACTGATACTGACCTATTTTGGCCGTTTTTCGGTACTTTTGATGTTTGGCTATATATACCACATTAAAAAATATTAAAAATACCCATGCTTGGTATGGTTATCTTCAGCACAACTTCAGCTATATGAAGAGATAGTTTATATTCCCCTATAACTTATTATATTGACGTATTGGGGCAAAATAGACACACAGTCAAATTCGAAAATGGAACAAATTATATTTTATTGCACATAAAAAACAAAAACGTGGTCATCAATTTGATTTTGAACTCAAAAAAGGTTGCCATAGGCTTCTAAAATAACTATACAGTTTGTGTCACTTGTGCCACTCTTCAAAGGAGTTTTTCAAAATAAGACTATACGCACGATTTCCAGACAAAAATGTGTGAATCGTGCGCAAAATGCACCAATCACGTTACATGTTTGCATCATGTGACAAAATGCACGACTCGCGAGACATGTTTACTTCACGTGAATACATGCGTCACAGCTTGTACGATGGCGAGTACATGGACAGAAATACGACGCCTGCCTTCTGATTAAAGGTTAGATCGGGCCTAAAAAGTCCGACCCTACCCGAGCCCGCGTGTATTAAAGCCCGAAACGACCGTAATTACTGAGATTTTGAGCCGACCCGTCGGGCTTGGACTTGGGCTCGGACTTAAGATCTTACCTCTACGTCTGATTGTAAGGAGCTGTTTGAACATCTTGCCTTAGAGCAAATGTAAACAATCATATCTACGTTTTTCCGGGATCAATCGGCTCCAAATAAAAACCGGAAGACAGTTACACATCTATATTGTCACGTAAACATGCACACAGTAATCCACGTGACATGCTTTATTTGTTAAGAATGTTTTAAAAACATCATGCGATCTGATTACGCAGGCATGATCATAGGGTTGTAAGAGTTAAAGAAGACAGAAAGGGCTACCGTCAGTGAATTAATGTCCAACACTTTTGCCCATCAAAGACAGGACGTTACCAGTCTTCAACTGAGTGTCAAAGAGATCAAAGAAAGGTGGCCCGCCTTGTTCGACGTGTTACAGGTGAAAAAAAAAAAAAAGTTTAACGCATATGCACCTTGGCCAGTTTTTTTAAAATCTAAGTCTGTCATTTGGACCCTGTCCCTTTTTGTCTTTTCTGTTTTTTTCAGGTCAATGCTGAGTTCCATCGAGTTACCACTGTAAATCTTGAGGCCAAATCCATGTTCATGTTAGACCACTACACCCCTAAACTGCTTGCCATCTTCCAAACCAAAAAAAGGTGCTGCTGGAGAGAGGCGTTGTGCAGAGATGAATATTCTACTCTAGGTATTTGAGTTTTCTCCTCTGTTGAGACAATTATTTTTCCCACCTGGGTCACCACTCTTCTTTCTTCTGAACCTCAGTACTCTTGAATTCAACACAAGATCATATGCTTCATGCATAAGGAGGAGAAGGAGAGAAGACAGACGAGGAGAGTAGAAAGAGAAAACAAAGGGAGGAGGAGAGAAACACAGAGAGTAGAAGAGAGGTATGGTAGCTTTATGTAACCTGCGTGCACTGATGAGGTCACTTGGATAAGACCCAAAATGTCTTCACAGACATTATCTGTTTAAATTTTCAGTCTTCCTTTTGAAAAAAAGGGCTGAATGATATGATCAATTGCGATGATTGACCAACCGCTTCACTGTTAAAATATTTAAAGTTAAAGGATCAAAATCTGTACTGAGAGTGACTACTGTATCTTATCAGCTGTTTAAATAAATGTTCTCCTTAACAGAGTGAAATTCCCATTGAGAAGACTAGAGAACTTGTCATCAGATGTCTCGTTGAACACCTTGGAGAAGATGTGGGGGCCCTAATTAAGGAGTTTGAGGTGAGTGCTAAAAAAAAAAAATGCCTTTCACTATTCTCTGTACAGTAATTTGAAAATTTGAAGGTGTTTCCATTTAGCAAACCCAATACACAAATATTATTCATTCATCGTCAAACCGCTTTTATCCGCTCTGGTGGGTCGCGGAGGGCTGGAGCCCATCCCAGGAGACTGAGGGTGTGAGGCGGGGGAAACACCGGGCGTGACGCCAATGCAGCAGGGACACAACTATTATCTAAATCTGAAGTAATTCCATATTGGCATGCCATTCAATTCAAATCTATTTTATTTATATGGTGCCACTTAACAACTGATGTAATCTAAAGGCAGGGAGAGAGGGAGGGAGAGATATTCAAAAGCGCGCTCAGCGGAAGACAATAAATGCGATGTCCAATACACAGAGTGTGATGACCCATTTATTTTCACTTTAGCACAGGTAAGAGACATTTAGGTCAACATATCTTCTCAGATAAGTTTTCATTTAAGTAGTAGTGGTTGAAAACTGCTACACTGACGTGTCACCTGTGGCTTACCTGTATTCTTTTTGAAATCATAATACAAACTATTTACTTTATTATTTATGGTAATTTAAACATTTATGAGCCCTCCCCATACTGATATTAAACCTTATATCTGTGTTACCTTTTCCCACACTCTGATAGACTGTTTAAAGCACTTTTAAGTGTTTATTTAATACACAGAAGTGTGCTGCGTTCTGTGAGTCTCAGTACGCAGTACACTTAGGATGCTGTCAGCCAATAGAATGCATGTACGGTATCGTGACTGCTTACTAAAAATCCGCAATGAGGTGAAGCCGGGCATCTTGATGCGCACATGCGCAAGGAATTGGTGTATATGCTAGATGAAATACAACTTAGAACAAAATATTTGTAGAGCTGATTTATGTACAGTAGTTTGGTAATTAATTTTATTCTGGTGACAGTCTGCTTGCTCTAACCACTTTACTTTACAATGTCTAAAGACTTCTGATGATTCAGCAATCAATGTGGAAGAAGAGCTGGCAGCATATATGATGGCTCTCTACCTTGTGCGAATTCAAAATGGACAAGTCAGGGATGTTGGTATTGTCAGTGAGGGTTCCATCATATTCAACCACCTTGGAGATCTCAGCAGAGCCTGCTGCTACTTGCTTGGGCTAACTTATGCTTTGGACCTTAAATACCCCGAAATTCAAAAATAAACTTTTGAGGTATTTCAAAAGATGCTTCTTTAAGTGGATGCTGGAAACCTGTCAACAAAGGTGCAAAGACTGAAAAACAATGTGATGATACATGTAGTTGTCTGTTAGGTAGATAAGTACAGATAAGACTCATCCCCAACTGATGTTTTTTTTACACATTTACATTTTGCATTAATGTCCTTTATTTTCTTAATAATTCATGTGAGGCATGAGGCTTCAAATTTTAATTTAGAGTTAAAATTTTCACCAGAAGTGACTTAAATACTGTGCTTCTGAAGGAGACGGTAGTAGATTTGTATATTCAGTTTGAAGTACCTGCAATTGTGAGAAATGTATGTTTTAAAAAGCACAAGAGTTGTCTTGTCACATCTAAACATGAGGCCACATATGCTGGGGATGATCTTCGCCTTCATGTTCCAAACTGTTATAGGCCTAGCTACTAGTCATCATTATGTTTTGTGTGAATACTTCATCTTGTGAAAATATGAATCTGTTTTTTTTCATGGCCGTTTGGCACGAGGCATTTTAGTTCAGAAACATTTGATCTTTGGTATCCTGAATTCCCTGACCTGTAACAGCTTTGAATGTGCTGCTGTAGATTATGGAAAAAATGTTTAAGAAAATAAAGCTTTCATCTTTTGTGAGCTCTTGGTCATATTGGTTGAACCAAATCAATTCATTCAGACATGAAAATATTACTTAGATTTACTCATTACTCGGGTTTTGTTTTAACAAATTTGAGAGCTTTCATATCTACTCAATATTTTTAAGTGCAAAAATGTTTCGCTAATTGAATTAAGTAACATGCAGAATTATTTTTTTGAGTTTAGGCCAGAGATGTTAAGCTGCTCAAACTCTCATCACCGTGTTATGTGGAAAGATTTCTTACATAGAAAACAGTTGGTTTGCATGCTGACACAAGTGGATGGCTGCTGTTACATGTTGCTACTCTGTTATTCACATCATGTTTCAGTTAACAAACTTGATCAAAGAACAAATTGGACTCTTTCCCATTTGGCCTGCTGACCATCTGCTTCACATGTTACTTCTCCTATTATGTTGTAGCACCTAAAAACAACAGTCCCTTGATAGTTTGACCCCTATAATGACTCATGGATGAGGAAATTGTACCTCTAGATCTGGAATGACATTTGTTTTATTTTAGTTTGATTGTTATTGAAGATTCGTTTTTTTTAATATCTATTTTTCGGACATGTTAATATAACAGACTTCACACCTTCATCACATTTACAACATCAACAACAACATCCGGACAATAAAATGCTGACATTTAGAAGCCAACAGGCTTGTAAAATTCTCGTCCCCCAGAATCAACAAACATTTCTCTCATTACAATATGTTGACAACCAATTCAGACATTAAATGTTTTCAGCCAGTTCATTCATTGAATTTTGACAGACGTTCACACCCTTATCCACTTCCAGATATTAGCCTTTGTCCCAGATATAACCGAGAACATAACCGTTTTTGCATTCTTCCTAGGAACAACAAGGTTTGTTAACATCATGGATAGTCAAAACAAGAAGTTTACCTTGCCAGTGTTCTCTATAAGAATATAATGATCATGTTAACCTCCCTCAGCAGACAAGTGTTAATCCAAGAATTAACCAGTTTGTTACAGACACTTTAACAGTTTCACATGCTATTGTATTGTCAAAAGATATCAACCTTCTCTTTAAAGTCTCAAACTTAATGTGAACCCTCCAAGCAGTAATCCATGTTTTTTTCGTTCATTAATCCATGTTTCTGACATTGATGATGTTCAATGGTTTTTTAACTGTTCTATGGAATCCTTGATGTGTCCAACATTTGTGTAAAGCTCCCACTATTGAAATTATTCTGTTGTACTGATCTTTGGTGCAGAAACAACTATTGTCCATCTTTATTGGTCATATTTCACCAACTGCTCTGCGCTCCTGATCATTGTTTTCATCTGCTCCGGAGAAAGCCCCTTTTCTTTGATGAAGTTCCTGCAGTTGTTCGTCCAGGTGTTGCTTATTTAGTTGTTGTGCTTATTTAGCGATATCAACATTCTTTTTGGTGAGATTCTCATTAGTGTAGACATTTTTTTTTTCCCTTTCAGTTTGAAGCCTTGTTTCAGAAGAGCAATTTTGTGTTTACGATTGTGGAATTTTATCACTTCAGGTGGTCTCCTACCTCCAGATAGTAATGGATAACATGTCTCTATCTGGTCAGGATCTATAGTTATGTCCAGATCCCTCAGTTGAAAACTTACTTGTTGCTCCATTGTTTCGGTATCAGCGTTGTACTCTCCCCTGGCCACAGCATGTGTGTAATTCCTCGTGTTGATTTTGAATATACGAATGCTTTATTCCAAATCATCCATTCTTTATTGTCCTTGTTCTAGGACAGTCATCCCTTGTTCTTTTTCTTCCGTATCTTACTGCATTTTCTCCATGTTGTCCTTCATTTTTTCCATGTAGTCTAGTACCAGTTTAAGACTTTCTTCCAACTTTTTATCAAAGTTGGTAGTCCGTTTTTGCGCCATGGACCGGTTTCATCCAAGACAATATTTTCACAGACCAGCCTTCATTTGCTCGAAAAATCGTTATACAGCTGAAGTCTAAGTATATATCATCGGCTATTGTCTTATGTAAAATGCAGACATCAACAGACAATAGACAACCTTTTTTTTTCATAAACTGATAATCAATATCTCTGTAAACAAAATAATTGTAAGAAATAATTATATTAAAAATTTGATTCAAGTGACCCTCCTTGAGTCGTCACCTTATCGTGGTGGAGGGGATTGTGTGTCTCAATGATTCTAGGAGCTAAGTTGTCTGGTGCTTTCTGCCCCTGGCAGGTTCACCCATGACAAACAGGTCCTAGGTGAGGGACCAGACAAAGGACAGCTCAGAGACCCATAATGATGAACACAAACAATGGACCATGTTTTCCCTTGCCCGGACGTGGGTCACCGGGGCCCCCCTCTGGAGCTGGGGCTCAAAGGCAAGTGCCTGATGGCTGGGCCTGCACCCATGGGGCCCGGTCGGACGCAGCCTGAAAGGAAATCGTGGGTCCCCCTTCCCGTGGGCTCTCCACCTGTGGGAGGGGCAATAGGGGTCGGGTGCATTGTGAGCTGGGCAGTGGCCGAAGGCGGGGACCTTGGCAATCGGATCCCTGGCTACAGAAGCTGGCTCTTGAGACGTGGAATTTCACCACTCGGGCAGGGAAGGAGCCCGAGCTGGTGTGTCAGGCTGAGAAGTTCCGACTAGATATAGTCGGGCTCACCTCCACACACAGCTTGGGCTCTGGTACCAGTCCTCTCGAGAGGGGTTGGACTCTCTTCCACTCTGGAGTTGCCCATGGTGAGAGACGCCGAGCAGGTGTGGGTATACTAATGGCCCCCTGGCTTGGCGCCTGTATATTGGGGTTCACCCCGGTGGACAAGAGTGTAGCCTCCCTCCGCCTTCTGGTGGGAGGATAGGTCCTGACTGTTGTTTGTGCTTATGCACAAAACAGCAGTTCAGAGTACCCACCCTTTTTGGAGTCCTTGGAGGGGGTGCTGGAGAGCGCTCCCACTGGGGACTCCATCATTCTGCTGGGGGACTTCAATGCTCACGTGGGCAATGTCAGTGAGACCTGGAAGGGCATGATTGGGAGGAACGCCCCCCCCCCAATCAGAACCCGAGTGGTGTTCTGTAATTGGACTTCTGTGCTCATCACAAACTGTCCATAACGAACACCGTGTTCAGACATAAAGGTGTCCATATGTGCACTTGGCACCAGGACACCCTGGGCCGCAGTTTCGATGATCGACTTTGTGGTTGTGTCATCGGACTTGCGGCCGCATGTCTTGGACACTCGGGTGAAGACAGGGGCGGAGCTGTCAACCGATCACCACCTGGTGGTGTGTTGGCTCCGATGGTGGGGGAAGATACCGGTCCGACCTGGCAGACCCAAACATATTGGGAGGGTCTGCTAGGAACGACTGGCAGAATCCCCTGTCAGAAGGAGTTTCAACTCCCACCTCCGGCAGAACTTCACCTATTTCCCGGGGGAGGCGGGGGAAATTGAGTCTGAGTGGAACATGTTCCGTGCCTCCATTGTCGACGCGGCTGACCGCAGCTGTGGTCGTAAGGTGGTAGGTGCCTGTCGTGGCGGCAACCCCAGAACCCGTTGGTGGACATCGGCAGTAAGGGATGCAGTCGAGCTGATGAAGGAGTCCTATCGGGCCTTTTTGGCCTGTGGGACTCCTGAGGCAGCTGATGGGTACCGGCTGGCCAAGCGGAATGCAGCTTTGGTGGTTGCTGAGGCCAAA
This sequence comes from Antennarius striatus, assembly GCF_040054535.1. Taxonomy (NCBI): domain Eukaryota; kingdom Metazoa; phylum Chordata; class Actinopteri; order Lophiiformes; family Antennariidae; genus Antennarius; species Antennarius striatus. Next base: position 15,308,869 of record NC_090783.1, on the reverse strand, counting down.
ATTTGGGCGTGGAAGGAGTTCGGTGAGGCCTTGGAGGACATCTTCCAGATGGCTTCGAGGAAATTCTGGTCCACCATCAGATGTCTCAGGAGGCGGAAGCAGTGCAGCATCAACACTGTATATAGTGGGGATGGGGCGCTGCTGACCTCAACTCAGGACGTTGTGACTCGGTGGGGAGAATACTTCGAAGACCTCCTAAATTCCGGTGACACGCCTTCCCATGAGGAAGCAGAGTCTGGGTTCTCTGAAGCAGGATCTCCTATCTCTGGAGTTGAGGTCACCGAGGTGGTTAAAAAGCTCCTCGATGGCACCCTGGTTGACACGCCTCTGCAACATCGCGTGGACGTCGGTGACAGAGCCTCTTGATTGGCAGACTGGGGTGGTGGTCCCCCTTTTTAAGAAGGGGGATCGGAGGGTGTGTTCCAACTACAGGGGGATTACACTCTTCAGCCTCCCTGGCAAGGTCTATTCAGGGGTTCTGGAGAGGAGGGTCCATCGGGAAGTCAAATCTCGGATTCAGGAGGAGCAGTGTGGTTTTTGTCCTGGCCATGGAACAGTGGACCAGCTCTACACCCTCCGTAGAGTCCTTGAGGGGGCATGGGAGTTCGCCCAACTAGTCTACATATGTTTTGTGGACTTGGACAAGGCGTTCGACCAGGAGGTCGGGAGGTTCTGTGGGGGGTGCTTCGGGAGTATGGGGTACCGAACCCCTTGATAAGGGCTTTTCAGTCCCTGTACGACCAATGTCAGAGTTTGGTCCGCATTGCCGGCAGTAAATCGGATTTGTTTCCAGTGAGGGTTGGACTCCGCCAAGGCTGCCCTTTGTCACCAAATCTGTTCATAACTTTTATGGACAGAATCTCTAGGCGCAGCCAAGGCGTTGAGGGTGTCTGGTTTGGTGGCCTCAGTATTGCGTCCCTGCTTTTTGCACATGATGTGGTGCTGTTGGCTTCATCAAGCCGTGATCTCAAACTCTCACTGGAGCGGTTCGCAGCCAAGTGTGAAGCGGTTGGGATGAGAATCAGAACCTCCAAATCTGAGACCATGGTCCTCAGTCGGAAAAGGGTGGAGTGCCCTCTCCGGGTTGGGGATGAGATCCTGCCCCAAGTGGAGGAGTTCAAGTATCTTGGGGTCTCGTTCACGAATGAGGGTACAATGGAACGGGAGATCAACAGGTGGATCGGTGCAGCGTCTGCAGTGATGCGGACTTTGTATCGGTCCGTCGTGGTGAAGAAGGAACTGAGCTGAATGGCAAAGCTCTCGATTTACGATCTACGTTCCTGCCCTCACCTATGGTCACGAGCTGTGGGTCGTGATCGAAAGAACGAGATCCCGGATACAAGCGGCCGAAATGAGTTTCCTCCGCAGGGTGTCCGGGCTCTTCCTTATTGATAGGGTGAGAAGTTCGGTCATCCGGGAGGGACTCAGAGTCGAGCCGCTGCTCCTCCGCATCGAGAGGAGCCAGATGAGGTGGCTCAGGCATCTGGTTAGGATGCCTCCTGGACGCCTCCCTGGTGAGGTGTTCCAGGCACATCTTATAAGGAGGAGGCCCCAGGGATGACCAAGGACATGCTGGAGAGACATTGTCTCCTGGCTGGCCTTGGAACGCCTTGGGATTCTCCCGGAGGAGCTGGAAGAAGTGGCTAGGGAGAGGGAAGTCTGGGCTTCCCTGCTTAAACTGCTGCCCCCGCGACCCGACCCCGTATAAGTGGAAGAAGATGGATGGATGATTCAAGTGACTAATAATGAGGTTTATTTTAAAATACGGCGACTTACAATCAGTGCATTCAACGTAGGAGAAGTACCGATTATTTCCAATAGAAGGGTGAACAAGTCAATCAAATAATAATAATTACAATGATGAGAATTAGAGGTTGGGGACCGCTGACCTAGGTGGTAACGGGATAATATGACACCTGAAGTGTTTTCCGGACATCCGGTCTACTCCGCAGTCTGGTTTTCTTTACAGTCAAGGCAGAAAATCCCGATTCACAAAGACAGGAGGTTGGAAATGGAAGCAGGGTTTTGATACTTTTTGGGAGATCTCAGGATGATCTGCCTGGACTTTAATCCAGAACACTGGCGCGATTATGGGCACTTAATTTAGGGGTAACAGCTGATAACCTGTCACATGACTGAGACCTGTCAAGCAGGACAGACACATGCATTTGTCTGTGCGTCATTCCGCACAGACTTCACTTTTCAAAATAAAACATCTTAAGACTGGTAATCAATAAAGAAAAGAAAGTCAAACTTTCTGTGCCACCTATTAGGACCCCATGGTTGGGGACCACTGATGTAGATGGCTGGAACAGTGAATCGGGTAATATTTCCAAATAAAAAATCTTTCAGACTCCGAAATAAATAAAACGAAAGTAATGTAAATTATTTTTTCTTTCTGTGTGGCCCAGTACCAAATGACCCACGGACCGGTACCAGTCCGCGACCCAGGGTTTGGGGACCACTGCTCTAGAGAAGACATGCTTTAAGTTATGGATGTGCTGTTCTACATGAGATTAGAAAAGCTGTTTTCATGATTGATGACTTACATGGAAATATTCAAAAACCGGGTTTCTGTGAGGTTGTCCTGTGACTTTAAATGCATTAATATTGAAAGTGTCACATTTCCAAACTGTGCTCTATTCCTTTAGCTGCAAGCAGCTCACATGTCAAGTTTAGATGAACAGTTTTCAAGGTAAGTGAACTGCAGACAGACAAACAGGCAGTCTTTGCATTATAGATAGAAGCTAAGAAAGGAAACAAGTACGGACAAGAAACCGAGGTCATGAAAAAAGGCACACAGTTTTTTTTACACATGGGAGTTTCTGATATAACAACGTCTTCAGAGGTTCAGATAACAGGTGCCAAACTCCATTGCTGTTGGCCTAGTTTGTCATGAAATGCAGCTGTATACTCTGTCATAGAGGTGGCAAATAAGCGCCAGAGGGGCTTTGATACCCACGCATTCATGCACACACCATGCACATGCACACGCAAGGATTGATATATACTTCCTGTAATTAGGAGGCTGTACACAAGTGTAATTAAGCTGGATGCGAAGCACGTAGAACAGACCAATGGGTATAAAAGCTTTTCCAGCATATACATGTGAATTAAATTCCAAATCAAACAATTATATTAGCAAACATATTCACCAACACACACATGCACACATAGGTATCTACCCACATGTGTTATGCCACAGCCAGAGTTCATATCAGAAACTAAGACAGTGTGGCAATATCTCCATTGGTTGTTGGCGGCAATGAGGCCACTGCTTTCGAGGGTCCAGCAAGTGCTCAGCCTACCCAGATTTGCATGTGTGCCCACCCATTTGGAAGAGAAGATGGTGGTGTAATATCAGTATGGGGAGGGTTCATAAACATTTTAATTTGTGTAAATAAGTTACATAATTTGTTGTACTAGCATGGAATTTTTCAATCGCGTGCGGTTCCTGGAATGCATTAACCGCAAGTAACGACGGCACACTGTATATCCATTGTCTATTTGTGATGCTGAAATCGCTTTCAACCTGGAAATTAACAGAACACTTGAAGATGTATGGGTGTCAAAACTAAATAAAATGTTTCATTTTTTAATTAATTTCTGTTTTTCTTATTTTACAGAAACAGATTTAACAATAGTGTGGAACATTGTGGATGTTAAACTGTTTAAACGTGTATTTGAGTGTGTGCAATTGAGTGTAACAACACTGTCACTGCTTTTGTCATATCATGTATGTCCTTCTTGTGTCAATTTCTAAATTTTCAATGCAAGAAAAGACTTTCAAATCTTCTGCATATATATTTACATATCTCAGTTAAATAGACTGTGTATTATGGAATGAAATTACATAAAATATGTTTAACTGTATACTTTTGAAAGCTTCCTTATCATTGATGATATAAGATCTGTACACTCACTCTCTAGTTGCTCATACATCGCATGATGTCAAGAGAGTGTGAGGTCAGTTTCTTTTCCAAACATGCCCCGGCTTCGTCAACCTAACCGCCACTCCAGGGTACTGACACCAAACATTCACCAAACCCGAACCCTTCACCATAATCTTCTCAAACAATTGACGTAGCACATCTGGACACACGCCACCAGGTATTGTGATTGGGTTAAGTTTCCTGCTACTGATTGGCTGACCTCCTCTGCATGCAGCATTGTAATTAATTGTCGCATGCTGTGGTTTTCAAGAAGGTCTTGTGCAGTAAAATAAGCACTTGAAAGGCAAATCCATGTTGAAATGTTTTCATACTGCGCAAGGGGCTTTCTCATGGCAACATCCAGCAGCCAATGAGTATGCATAAATACAATTAAATAACATTCCTGCATACTGACATCACTTCCTATTATAATTCTTGGTACTACAACAGCACCTAATACAACCCTGACAAGTCTTGGAGAGAATCGATTTTGCAACAACAGAATCTATTCTCACTCAGTAACACTTTGTCAGTAACACTTTACTCACATAAAGTGTTACTGACATTAAAACAGAAGTGTTGAAGAAAAGACCAAATATTTCAAGCAATAGAATGAAAACACATCCGATAATGCCTCTGTTGTCATAGAGGCCAGAACTTTAGCTGTTATGATTATCTATCGTAATTTCCTTAAGACAGCACCTGTCAGCCCTGGCCTGAAAAACATACAATAATAATACAAAGAGGCTCATTCAGACAGACTACCTAAATTCATTATTTTCATGCTGCCACTGATCTGTCACAGCGAACATTAGAGTCAGGTTTAACATTAGATGTACGGTGCACCCTCGCGCATTCGAGCATCAATGCTCCCCACTTCACCTCATCGCAGATTTTTGGTAGGCAGTATGTGATACAGTACGCACATTGCATTGGCTGATGGCATCTGGAATTGCGCTATTTTCCCTGAGTCTCGGACTTACGTGAGACACAAAAGTGCTTTAAACAGTAAATAAGAGTGTGGGAAAAGGTAATACAGATAGAAGGTGGTTTAATGTCAGTATGGGGAGGGTCATAAATGTTTACATTACCGTAAATAATAAGATACAGTCAATAGTTTGTCATTCTATTGTGGAATTCGTTAATCACGTATGGTTCCTGGAACACATTAACTGCGAGGAACAAGGGCGCGCTGTATTTGCTTCAGCTTGGCTTGTAATATAATTACAAAAAAGACCAAACTGCTCCGATATGTCTGAATCTGAAATATTGATTTGCAAGCTAGAAAACTAAATTCTTACCTGTGTGTGAGAAGGGAAAAAACAAGCGTTTGTTGTTCTGTTATTTCGGCGCCTGCAAGATAGATGAGAAAGAAGGAGATGACATCATATTTGAACTGAATCATATGATCTTCTTCCAATTCTTTACTATCCAACAATCACATTCTCTGGGTGCAAAGCCCTGGATTAAATAACTAATGCAAATAAATAACATATCCTGCCAATATATATATATATATATATATATATATATATATATATATATATATATATATATATATATATATATATATATATATATATATATTTATTTTTTTTTTAAATACTGTGGAAAGTGAATAATGAAGACAGACTGTGGAATAGAGCTTTCCATCTGACTTTGAAAGGACTTGTTCTACAAAAAAGTGTAGATATTGTGAGATGGAAGCAGACTTAAAGCACTTCACTGTACTGTTTTATCTCGGTGTGCTTTGTCCTTTGTATTATGCCTTGGCCTTCATGAGCCATCATATATCTAAAAACTAACGGTCATGGGAAACTAAGTAAGTAGCGCCACACACTCCACAGGGAAACCCAGCCCTCTTGGACCCCCCATGGACGAGCAGTGTATCTCTGTCTCATTGTGTTCCATGGCAGAGTTTCATCCCCAGGGGATTTGTTCACGTACCCCAATGAAGGGAGTTACTGCTGAGGTAGCTGAGCTTCATAATGACCAATAATATTTTCTGACATCTGGCCCTCTTTACTCATGGATTATGGGATTTCATCTGAATGTCTCATCTACTTATATTTACAGCTTTGTACACAAAAATAATTTTAAAATGACATTAATAATCACCTCAGTGTTGTATATTTGTTGTACTACCAATATTCTTTGAAAATTAATCAGGGTCATTTAAAAAAAGTCCATGTAAGTCAAAGTCTCTGTGTTGAAATTCAGCTAAAAAGGAAAACATTTTTTGAATTAGAAAAAAGGGTTTTCGGGTATTGTTGGTTAAGTTGGTTTTGAGAGAAGCATTAATGTCAGGGCTCTGCAGTTGGTAATGTCTGAATATGAATGTGTCCCAGTTGCTGCCTTATACAGTAAAGATGATCTGATCATTATCACCATATTGTGAAAACAGCATCAAGATGTCATGTCATATATCACAACATATGCACGATAAAAAGAGATGAGTTTTTGTTCACTGTTATTCATCCATCTGTGGAGTTGCACAGTATGACACCTTATAGTCATCAGTGTATCCCTGACAAATGTCATTTCATGCCAGAACCTCTCTGCAGTCAGCCATTTTGTGTCATAGAGGCTGATCACAATAGTTCTGCAGCTTCTGTCTGAGGAGGTGTTATTCTACAGCCCCTGCTAACTCTGTGGGGGGTACATTGTGTCCTACTCACTGAATGGAGTTCAAAGCATTAACCCCCCTGTGGCCTTCAGATGTCCCCCTGTCCAACGTCATTCCATGCCCTCTTGTCTCCCACTAGGCGGCCATTTTGTATTAAATGGAGACGAAACAGCTGACGCCTGCAGCGCCATTGGCATCTGCAGTGTGTCCTTTCCTATTTCAATGTTGCTTCACTCTGCTATATTACCAAGCTATTTGTATTAAGGCAATTCACATTTCAGTAGACACCAGTGAACCATGAACTTTTGGTATTTGGTTTGTTACTTGTGTGAAAGAGGCCATTTGTTTTCTTATTGGTTGGTAGGCATGAGTAAATTTTCCCAAACCTTTAACTGTTGAGTTACGGGCATGGAAAAACCCTTTCGATTGTGTTACTAATCTGAATAAAGAATAACGTTTTTTTTTGGTTTTTTTTATTCAATATTTTTGCCACCATCCTTTATCTGCACAATTTCCTCTGGGATTGATAAAATATATAGTTATTTATTACATGGAAAAAAAAAACAACAAAAAACAAAACCTACTTAATTTTCAGTTTTCCTGAAAATTAATCTGGAAAGAAACAATATTTTTTAATTTTGTTTTTCAGAACGAGGTGGAATGGTGGATACAGGAGTTGAAAATATGCTAAACATTTTTGAATATTTTATGTCACTTATACAAAAATTTCCAAACCATATTTCATAAAACTTTGCTCCAGGTAAGCTTACTGGGTATGTGTAGGGTGTTTTGGGTGTTTTGACATTTGGAGGTAGTATGTATTGAATGTTTATTTCTGGTACTTGTGGTTTCTATCAAAGCTAAATAATAAATTTAAGATACATTTTACATGTTTTTCACATGTTTTTCTTAAATTGTGTTGGCTAAATTTAAATTTAAATTTAAATTTTATTGTATTTTGTTTATATTGGTTAACTTAAAGAAATAAGGGTAAGGAGGGGTGATTATAGTGGAAACACCAGGGAAAGTGGGGGTGGAATTTCACTGGAGTCAAGAACAGCTCTGGACTAAAAAGCCACATTAACATTATTTAAAATATTAGTGGATGTAGAAAAAATAGTTAACAGTGTAAGGAAGGGTGCAGGATGATGGACTGATGCAGGGCTGGAAAAAGAAAAGAGAAACCGCTAAGATCAAGTGAAGTGATACCATCCATGCACAGATCAGAGTATAGCAAAGTGTATATGGGTATACATCTGTGTGTGTGTGTGTGTGTGTGTGTGTGTGTGTGTGTGTGTGTGTGTGTTTACAGATTGTGTGGCTGACATCCTTAGACCACATGCAAGGACAGACAGAGCCAGGGGTGGTGCGTTGTTGAAGGTTGTTGTGGCGTGGGTGTTTACATAGACACTGGTTCACACATACACACGGACCCCCACCAGTGCAGATGGAGCTGGAGCTGGATCTGTGCTGGTTGATAAGCAATAACAACCCAACTCCCAACAGGGAAGTTGTGTTTCCAAAAGAAAAACACACTCCTAATTTGAGTGCGCTATGCCCGTATCCAGAGTCAATAACCAGCAGGAAAGCATGAATACCAAGAGACCGGACCTAGACTCGATACTGAGCCCAAAATGTATCTGTTAAAACCACAAAAAAATCACATTTCTTTCCATTTTAAGTACTTAAATATAGTTTCCATAATGGACCAATGTGTTTTTGAACTATGCGAGGAAAAATGTTGTTTCAGGTGGGTCACACTGTTTAAACTCTTGAACACAGTGTAAGAAGTCATGAAAAGAATCCATTCTCTTAGGTGTAACTGATCCTCTAAATGTAGTGTAGCTGGCAGAGTGCTCATGAGGAATCAGGTGAGAATGAACACACGTTACATGGCGTCAATACTGATAAGGACATTGATTTTTTTTCATTATAAAATCAAATGAATAGATTTAACTAACCATGGCATCACAATTGCAACATAACAAAAATTTGCAACTGTATCACTCTGCTTTTTTTTCCCCCAGGTTGATTGGGAAGTTCATAATGTTTATGTGCAGTGAGAAAGAAAGAAATGAAAAAAAAACAAACAAACATTATATGAACACTAGCCCCGAGACTGCAGTTCAAAACCCTAGAATAGTTTTAATAGTGAACAGTGAACTCGCCAAAGTTTTTGAATTTATGAGCCATGATCAGCAGTGGAAGGTGCATGCATATGAGCATTTATGGCTTGTAGCTCTCAGTGCTTCCTGTCACTCAGCATCAATAGTGAGTCAACACCAATCAGTGATCAATACATAGATCATAATTCCTACTGACATACATGTAGGATTGGTCATTGTTAATGTTCGTAAATGTTCTGTGTACTTCCCAATCCAGGTTCAAACAATGAAATTCTTTAGGGCAAAGCAGCCGTCCTCCAGATAATTCCTGAGGAATATACCTGACGGGGACCGGGTGCAGTGAAATGTTCACATAGCTGCAGGTCTCTAAAACTGAGAAAATACTAAGTTCAAATGGGTTGCAGGTGCATGATTATGTAGACCTAATTACCCATTATGCCTTAAATTTGAACTAATTTGCTTTGAAGATGTTGCTAATGATACAGTGTGTATCAGCGTGGATTAGTAAATGTGTTAAATGCATAAATCCGCCTAACCAAAAAAATAATGTTTTGGTTAATATTCAAGCCTGACATATTTTACAATGATTTTGCTTCTTTTAGTTATGTGCAGGAAAGATTTATTCTCTGTCTCAAAGCATTGCATATCAATGCTGACCAACCAGTCATTGAGTAATTTAAGGCAAATGAGAGAATGAAAAAAAGAGAAACTACTATTACAATTTTAATGTGTTCTGGCTTCACTTTTCAAACTGACTGAAGTCAATACATCGTTGGCGAACAGACGGTTGAAATATAATTTCGCTCCAAAATGTTACATTGCTTGATTCACTAGCAACACAGCAGGTCTTGAAAAAACTGCTCATCAGCTTTTTAGTTAAGATCAAATCAGTATGAAGTGTAATAGTCAAAAGATGGGTAGAGGAATTTCCCCATCTAAGTTTAAAGATTAACATATTTAATATAGTGTTTGTTTACAAAGTGCAAAATAGTAAAAATATTGATTGGTGATTGGTCGCTTGCTTTTTTATTTCACTCTGTGACGTACTTGAGACACCAGGGTTTATCCCACTCCACTCCTGATGTTTGCTGGGATAAGTTCCTGCCACACAATGACCCCACACAGGAGACACAGCCACAGACAATCCCACTTCCTAAATTGATGCACAAAAAAGTTTTGAAAATTTCATATGAACATTTGTTTTTTTTCCTAATTAATTATTTTCCAATTGATTAGTATTTCAGTCAGCTTGTAAAACCTCCATACATTCCAGTCTGGAGTGAAGTGATGATTGACTATGAGACATTAAGAAATGACATTGGTTACAGAAGGTGACCATTGTATACTACTTTAAGATCGATACCTAGATGGATGAATGGAGATAGATAGATAGATAGATAGATAGATAGATAGATAGATAGATAGATAGATAGATAGATAGATAGATAGATAGATAGATAGATAGATAGATGAATGGATATTGGGTTTGTTTGCAACACTAAATGATGCCAAAACTAAAAGAAAGACATAATTGATTAATTGATTAATGATTGGTTAATATTTAACAGTAGCAGACAATAAAAAGGTCTTGTTTCTGGTGGTTCAACATTTGCATATGTAGACCTACAGAAGAAATAAAGAGTGAGATGAAATTTGAGAGGGAGTAAAAGGCAGATCCAAAGAGACTAGAAAAGTCATGACACCTCCCACTCTCTTGTTAACTAAAAGCCAAAAGACATACCCATATCTAACCCACTCCACATACTTGGCCAGAGAATTAAAGTGATATATTAGCTGTTAGCCGTTCCCTCTCTCGTTATTAGAGATGTGGGCCTCACTCATGTTAGCGTGTCCTGCTCCTTGTTTGCTCTGGAATGATACACACCAATGGGAGTGTAGAGTTCTATTCACGAAGGACATGAACTCCCAAATCTGCTCCTAATACATAATTAGATATCACATTTCTGTGGAGGCAAAAAGAATCTCTTAGTCCACCTAGTTCTTGTGTAATACACAATGTTATTGGATAGTCCTTATCATTAACTTTCCGTCTTAACAGTTAACAAATAACACATTGAAAAACTGTAATACTGTGTGCCGCCAAATTAAAAGCACTGTCTATCACAAAGACATACACCAGATGTGTGGATTAGGGTAATTTAAGCAAAGCCTTGCCTTGGCAAACATAAGATAGAAAGAAAAAGAAAGAAAGAAAGAAAGAACCAATGAAAGAAACCAGGGAAGAAAGAACGAGGAAGAAAGAAAATACATTAGAAGAGAGTGAAGGCAGAATAGACATAAATAAATGGAGTACAATGCAAAGTGAGTCTCCAATGCTTTCATGTCCGTGTCTGACTCACACACCTGGTAGCAATTGAAATGTAACCTTATTATGTACAATATGCTTCTCTCTTTCTCTGTCTGACACACGGTCACAAAACAACGCACACACACAAACACACACACACAACACACACACACACACACACACACACACACACACACACACACACACACACACACACACACACACACTCACACGCCACAACCTATGGAGACTAGTTGTGACCATATTTAGCACGAGCACACGCTCAGCTGCATACACGGCTAAAGTTACTCAATATATTGATGGTAAATTTTGTCTGACAAATAATTTGACCTGATATACAATAGAAATGTAAAAAAAAAATAATTAAAAGGCACTTTGAATTAAAAAAAAAAAGCTAAACCACATGAACATTCAGTAGCGACAGGAGACTTGAAACCACACACATGCACGCCCGCACGCACTCACGCACGCATGCACGCACGCACGCACACACACACACACACACACACACACACACACACACACACACACACACACACACACACAATTTACACCAACTGTAAACATTTTGATATAATTTACCAAGGTTAAAGGTGCTAAGCAGAACTAGAATGGTTAATATATAATGAATAATATAATGTTAAACCCCACATGGAATCAATGTTCTTCAATATAAAGCACAGCATTTTCTTCTCCATTAACACGGGGCTTTTCTACAGTGCAGCAAATAGCCTTTGTCCTGAATTATGATTTTGTGGTGTGAAGTTATAGCAAAGAAAAGTCGATTCATATTTACATTTATATTTCCCCAGTGTAGCCCATAACTATGAAGAAAGAAAGAGGGACTCCTCTGTTTTTCGTCTTTGTTAACATTCAGTGCGTTCTTTACAGCAGTTAAAGGTTCAACAAAAAAAATGACTAAAAAACACATTTTCTTGCCAGTGATGTGAGGTCAAAACAGGCATAGTGCCTCACCACACCAAAAAAGGAATAGCTGAGAAAACTGTGTCTATTGATCATTTCTTTATACTACCAATTATATCAATAATTAATGATTTTTAAATTGTATCTCCAAGTTATATATACAGTTAAACTAGGGGCACTGGTATCTTCTAGCAGTGCCTCTTTTAGTCCAAAAGGCCTTTGGTTTGTGCTTTGTTTTGTCTGATCTCCTCAGGTTTCTTCGGCTATTTCCCTCATTCTAGTTTGATTTATGTATGTCTGTTGTATTATGTGGTGACTCACCAATCAAGTCAGATCCCTAGTTCCTCCTTCAACTCCCTGTCCTGTGATTGTCCTGATCGTCTGTCACCTGTGTCTCGTTAGTTCCCGCCTCCCAGTGTATTTATTCTTCCCTTCATTACGAGTTGTTTAGGTCTTTTACCTTGCTTAACCCTTTTTTTTGCCTGGTTTATTGTATATTTGGATCTTTTTCCACACTATCTCTATTACACCTCTTCTGTATTTGATTTGTACTTTTAAGTCCTGACGTTTAGGAGTCCGGTTGTAATGTCTTATTTATGCATGGTCTTACATTTTAATGTGGTTTAAGTTGTATATCCTATTAATGGTTGACATTTCTGAATTATTTGTAGTTCAATAAACACTGAGCTATAAAGAGAGAATTATTATTTTTATCTGCAAATAAAGTCACAATTGCCTTAACGTTTTAAAGCCCACTTCGCAAAACCTGGTTATTATTCTGACATCAAGTGAGAGCAATAAGATAAAAATTACAGAACCTTGAGAAATCATTACCAAACTCTTACCCTCCCCTATAAATAAAACATTTTTTTTTAAAAACTTTTTCCATTAGTATCATGTCTCAATGTCTTATTAATACTCATTTTCCAGCAGCACACAAATTTGGTTTCATGAGAAAACCAACAAACAATTAAACAAATAACTATATGCTATCTACCGGTCTGAGGAGCAGCCAGTGCAGCAGTTGACTGACTAATATGTGAGAAGTGAGTTATTTTAGAAGCCCTAATTAAGACCAAGATGGCGGCACGTGGACATTGCGAGGCCCGGCGTCTCTTCCAGTTTTGCAACTTTATAATATATTTCCTGCTCATCTCCGGTCTGTTCGTACGGAACAGCTTTACTTTAACATCCTACACCCGAGAGGAACTTTTGGAATTTTCGGACACAGGATTACACCACTCCGACAATTTTATCACCAATCTACGGCTCATTCCTGAGGTTCCTCAGAACAATGGAGGCTACGCACTCTACCCAGCCGGGTGGAAGTGCTCGCAGGCGGCGCCGAGATCGTAAACAAAAGAGGGAAGCGCGGTGGGGTAAGAGCGAACCTGAAACTAACACCGTACCGGCTCTCGCTACCCAGCATTTTCCTCGCCAATGTGCGCTCTCTGGTGAATAAAATGGACAAGTTACGACTCCGCATCACCCACAGCAAAAGACTTGCAGACTGTAATGTCATGATTTTCACGGAATCATGGATAAACAGCAGACTACCGGACAGCGCTATCGAGCTAGCCGGTCGCCACACACTCCAGGCAGACAGAACAGCAGATGACTCCGGCAAGACCAGAGGCGGAGGATTGTGTATCTATATTAACAAATCTTGGTGTACAGACTCTGTTACTGTTGAGTTTCTCATGGTTAAATGCAGACCTTTCTATCTGCCACGGGAGTTCACCTCAATAATTGTAACCACAGCCTACATTCCTCCAGTTGCCGATGTTACGGTTGCTATGAAGGAACTGTACACAGCCATCAGTAAGCAACAGTCTGCTCAGCCGGAGGCTACTTTTATTGTTGCAGGTGATTTTAATCACTCAAACTTAAAGACAGTTCTCCCTAAATTCCACCAGCATGTTTCCTGCAACAAAAGAGGAAACAAAATTTTAGACCATGTTTACACCAACATCGCAGGAGCCTACACCGCATCTCCCCTCCCCCACCTGGGACAATCAGACCATCTTTCTTTGTTCCTCATCCCAAAATACTCCGCACTCATCCAACGTGTGAAGCCAACAGTGAAAAACATCAAGGTGTGGCCAGCAGGGACAGACTCTCTGTACTGCAGGACAAGTTCCAACACACAGACTGGAGTATGTTTGCTTCTCTGGCTACCTGTGGCTCTCACACAAATATTGACACTTACACCTCTTCTGTGCTGGACTATATCAACACCACCATCGACAGTGTGACAACATGGAAGCAGATCACCATGTACCCTAATCAGAAGCCATGGATGAACAAGGAGGTGCAGCTCCAGCTGAAAGCTCGCAATGCCGCCTTCAAATCTGGAGACGCACAAGCCTACAGTACATCCAGAGCAAACCTGAGGAGGGGCATCATCAAGGCCAAGCACTGCTACAAGCTGAAGGTGGAGTAACACTTCTCCAACTCAGACCCCAGATGCATGTGGCAAGGCATCCAGGCCATAACAGACTACAAACCCAGCAACTCCACCCCAGCAACCACAGATGTCTCCTTCCTAAATGAGCTGAATCACTGTCACGCTTTGACAGAGACAACAGGGAGACCCTGACCATGACTACACCCCCTGCAGACAACCAGCCTTTCTCTCTCACCTCCACAGACGTACTGTACATGCTTCACTGAGCCGTATCAACGCACGGAAGGCTGCTGGCCCAGATGGCATCCCAGGGCGTGTATTCAGAGCATGTGAGGACGAGCTCACAGCGGTTTTTACGGACATTTTCAAACTGTCCCTTGCCCAAGCAGCTGTACCAGCATGCTTCAAATCCACCTCCATTGTTCCAGTGCCGAAATACTCCAGCCCGGGGTGCCTGAATGACTACCACCCTGTGGCACTCACACCCATCATCATGAAGTGTTTCAAGCGACTGGTCCTGGCACATCTGAAGAGCTGCCTCCCACCCACACTGGACCCGTATCAGTTTGCCTACCGCAGCAATAGATGTACAGAGGATGCAGTCTCCACTGCGCTGCACTCTGTGCTCACACATCTGGACGCACGGATGCTGTTTATTGACTTTAGCTCCGCATTTAACACAGTCGTCCCCTCCAAATTAATCATTAAACTTGGTGATCTGGGCATCAGCACCCCCCTCTGTTATTGGATGATGGACTTTCTGACCAACAGACCCCAACATGTTAGGTCAGGTCACAACCGCTCAACCACCATCACACTCAACAGAGGGGTGCCACAGGGCTGTGTGCTGAGCCCATTCCTCTACTCCCTCTTCACCCACGACTGCAGACCTCTACATGGATCCAACTCAATCATCAAATTTGCGGACAACACAACGGTGATTGGCCTCATCAGTAACAACGATGGGACAGCCTACAGGGAGGAGGTACAATACCTGGCCGCCTGGTGTGGCGACAATAATCTGCTCCTTAACACCAGCAAGACAAAGGAGCTGATCATTGACTACAGGAGGGGGGGAGGAAGCACGCACAACCCCATTCACATCAATTGGATGGCTGTGGAACGAGTCTCCAGCTTCAAATTCCTGGGGACCCACATCTCTGAGGACCTCTCCTGGTCCACTAACACCTCCAGCCTGGTCAAGAAGGCTCACCAGCGCCTCTTCTTCCTGAGGACATTGAAGAGACACCACCTGTCTTCAGCCATACTGGTGAACTTCTAACGCTGTGCGATTGAGAGCATCCTGACCAGCTGTGTCACTGTCTGGTATGGGAATTGCTCTGTTGCAGACCGCAAGATGCTTCAGCGGGTAGTGAAAACCGCCCAACGCATCATAGGGACTCCTCTACCAGCCATTGAGGATGTCCAGAGGAGACGCTATTTACGTCGAGCTCGCAGCATCCTCAAAGACTCCTCCCACCCTGCCCACAGACTGTATGTGCTTCTGCCCTCCGGCAGGCGCTTCAGGAACCTCCGGACCAGAACCAGCAGGATGAAGAACAGCTTTTTCCCCAGAGCTGTTTCCCTACTGAACTCTGCCCCCCGCTGACCCCTCCACACATCTCCACTCATCTCTATCCCACCAGTAAAATATGTCCATACTACTTAAACATGTATAGTATATTTACACCACAACAACTGTTATCCATCTGTATATTATGTATAGTGTATTTATTTCTCATCTGTAAAATATGTCCATAGTACTTCTGTAAAGTATGTTCATGTCACTCATTTTATCCATATATCCATATATTATGTCCACTTATACTCACTGCACTTTAGTCTGTATACTGATATTTTCTACACTTGATAACCACTGCATTGCAGTCTGTATATTCCAATAACCGGTATACCATATTATGTATATTCTTGTATAGCTTGTCCATAGCACCACACATGTACATATATACTGTATTGTACTGAGTGTCCCCCGCCTCACGCCCTATGCCGCTGGGATAGGCTCCAGCTCCCTGTGACCCGCTGCTGCGGATATAGCGGTGGTAATATGAAAATGACATGACAAATGACAAAAATAACTCTTACAGTGTTGGAAGAGGATGCCAGAGAGTTTTCAGCACACAAGTGGCATAAATTAAAATATTCCAGCACCAGCACATCACAGAGTGCACATCAACACTGGTATCATGCATGAAGAAATGATCATTTGGTGATCATAAAGACAATAAAATTATTATCCAACAGGAAGGCTGAATGATAGAATGAATGAAAGCTCTGTTCAAAGCTTAAAAGGCTGCCTTTCATTGAAATGAAAAGGGAGCATGGAACATGGATCGCTACAGGGAAAGAAAGGAGACATACTAAAGAGACATCTAAGGCATTACCTGCCACAACAAATTTGTAGGAAATGGCTCACAGGGTTTAAACCTCAATAGTATAACACCACTTTTTCAGACGATTTGAAATGTATGTACATTTTGATGATAATCACCTGAAAATCTACTCAGATGACCAGCAGATGTATTGTAAGAAGAAACCAGATGCAATTGAATATGAGTAAAATTACTAAAATGACTTGTGCCAACCAGCTAATTACATTCTTCTTCGTCTCCTTTCGGCTTTTCCCTTCAGGGGTCGCCACAGCGAATCAGTTGCCTCCATTTAACCCTGTCTTCTGCATCCTAGCTAGTTTATTACATAACTGACAATTGATGAGAATTGTGTTCCAGGACATTCACCATTAACCCGTGCCTACAAAGTCTGCAGTACCTTGAATACTAAAGTGTGCCACACTCCCATTATGAGGTCTTTTCGGAAACTGTATCTCCCATACTTCAAAGCCAGCATCCCATCCAGTCCAGACCCTCACCACTTATACTCAAAATAAGGCAATCCACAGAAGATTCCCTCATCACTGTCATCCTGCCAGTTTTCAAGCATTTTGCAAATAACTTCATGATGCTGATTTTGTGCATTTCAGCTTGTACTTCAATACATCAGTCTTCAGAAAATTCATGGAAAATGGATAATGGAATTCTTTACATAAGAGACCAACAGACTGGTGGCCACAAACTATCATGCTCAACAAAAGAGCCTCTCAGTTGTGTGTATAGCCCCAAACTGTACATTCATAAATGTAATCCCAGACATGAGGAGCACTTTGTTGTGAAGTTTGTGGTTAACGTGGCCTGTGGACACATGACAAAAAATAATGGACATGAATAGATACAGCATGGCACCAACTTTGTTTCACATCCTGCGGTAAACAGAATCCTTTACCAAGCCGAGCACACAAAAACACACACACACACACACACAAAAACACACACAAAAACACACACAAAAACACACACACACACACACACACACACACACACACACACACACACACACATGCACGTGCGCAATACTGAAGGATAGTACATTCAGGGCCTTTTTTACCATTTATATTGCCTCCATAAGTAGTTATCTTGTTTATATCCATTATAAAAATGAGTTCAGCACATTTGAAGTGTTACTCCGCTTGTTAGTGCACACCATTTTCATTGCGTAGCTCCAGTATATTTATCATTTGTTTTGTTTAAATACCAAGCCAAACATAAACAGTCATAAATCTTCATGAAGAACACAGCATATATGTCCCAAGGGACTCAATGTTTCAGGTCCCCAAAGGGGAGATGTTCAGAGTGCCTGACTGTAATAGGCAAATTCCCCTGAAACTCTTTGTCCCAAATTAACAACCCTGCTCAGGTTTTGCATTTGTTTCTAGACAGAAGGTTTTTTTGTTGTCTTCCTTGGGATTAAAATAAAGAATACGTTTGACACATAAGCAGAACCCCTACACACACATGCAAAGTACATTTCTGAGCATTTGAAGGTGTTTATGTCCAAGTTCTTCTTCTCTGCCGCATAAACCCTGATCCTCGCATTCATCCCCTTAAGACTGGACTACTGCGATAAACTGCTCGGCATCACATCCAAAACCTAAATAAAATCCAGTACGTTCACAACTCTGCTGCTCTTCTCCTCACCCATACCTGCTCCCCATCTCACAATACCTCCAGTTCAATAAACTCTTAGTCCTCACTCACAAAATCTTACACAACAAGGCTTGCAGACCTCCTGCTCTCTTATGCCCGCTCTTGCTGCCTCTGCCCCACTGATGTCAATTTCCCGTCCATATCACCTAGGACCAAGCACTGAAATGATCCTCCTCTCTCTGGAACTCCTTGCCGAAAACGGAATTTAATCATCCACATTTACATTGCTACTCAAAACCCTTCTGTTCAAATGTACTTTGAATGTTTAGGTGTTGTTTAGTTGATTAGTGGCTGTCTTTGACCTGTTGTTGTTTGTGTATTAATGTATAATATTGATTTCTCCTCTATTGATTCCTCCTCCTCTTAAGTGCGCTATCCCACTCTCTGGTAACTCCACCCTTTCAGTCACTTTCCCTGTCTTTGCCACCATGTGGCTTCATTGTTCCAAATCAAAGGGCATCAGTCACTAGATTATGCCCATGTTGAGCAGAAGTGAGTTGGGCAAGTCTTCAGTACACACATGCCATGGAGTTCGGACATATTATTTAATAGGCTCTTGTGTTTTTCTCCAAGTTATATTTACAGAGTCTACTCAGAGCAGAGTTAAATGAGTCATCTTGCAGGCATTAGTTGCTTCCATCAACGGTATTGCTTGGCGTTGAAAAGAATGATAGATCAACACCTTGCCTAGCTATTTTGCTTGTTAAATAAGAGGATGTTAGTAAAAACCTGGAACACATTCATTTCTGTGTTTGTGCAGTAATACCTGCAGTATTTATCAAAGGTTTTCCCTCAAGAGTTAGGGAAAACTGCCTCATGATTAGAGGGATGGAGAAAAATTAGTATGTTTTTGTGAAAAGAATGTTTTAACTTAAAATTTGTCTTTTGAAATAAAATCTTGGTAGAAAAGGAAATTAAAAAAAATAAATGCAGGAAATGTAAATGAAAAAATTACACAATTTTTGGTTTACTTCTTTTAACTTAAAATCTGAATGTTATGAATAATTTTATTATTCACAATATGTTTGCAAAAGAACCAAACAAACAAAATTCAGAAAACAACTAACAAGACCTTTGTTTTTAGCTGTTTTATGAACTTTGTTTCTTGTTTCCTCTTGAAAAACGGGACAGCTACCACCAAATCACACACAAAGACATCTTCACCTAGTAATTCTAAATTGAGTTATTTCAGGTGTGATGTTATGTCAAGCAGCATTTTCCTTTCATCCTCAAAACGCTGAATATACTGTGTAGCCTTGTTATTCTTCTTTTGTGATGCTATTTTCAAAGTCCTGCCAGCAGTACTCAGCCTTGCAACAATGCAGTTAGTCATTTAAATTTGCCTCATCTTATATTGGAAATTCTTCAAGGAAATGATACTGATGAGGATTTCTTCAGAAAGCTGAAAGTTTAATCATTTTATTCATAAAGTCTGAAGACTATTCTGTCAGAATGGAGCACAGAACAGTCTGGTGGGTAATATAGTGAGTGATATTAGGACAGGTTGTGTTCTGTCATTGGAGTCACTGCCTCTTTCTCATACCTATCAAAGAACAAAGTCACTTTAATCATCCCATGGGGAAATTATCTTTACACTCTTAACTATATATGTTAGACCTGCGTAAGGCCCTTGAAACAAACACACACAAACTCCAGGGGGGCTCTAAGCATAGAAATTAATACAGTAGGAGACAGAGTGATGGGCAGCGACTTCGATATGTGCCCTGAATGGGCAGCTTGTGGGTGGGTACCTTGCTCAGGGGCACCTCAGCAGTGCTCAGGAGTTGAGCTGACATCTTCCACTGCCAACTCACACTCCAAGAGTGTTGACCAACCTGGGTCTCGAAATGGCGACTTCCGGTCCTCAGTCCAAGATCTCGTCGACTGAACTACTGCCGACCACCAGTATAAATAAATATACTGTGTCTGTGCAGCTTGAGCTGCACTGACACAGTGCATGTCCCAGACCTTTCCATGACCTTGTTTCTCCCCATCTAATATTCACTTACGTCTTTCTTTTCTTCTCTTTCTCATTCTACTCCCCCTTCACTCTATCTCACCAGGCCTTTCATATTTTAGTAGGTTTTAGTGAGGATCAACTCTCTAAGGTTAAGTTTTTCCTTTAAAAGGTCTACGAGTGTGTATTTTCGTGTGTTTTGTGCTCACTGTGGGGAATCGAGATGTTCTTACTTGTCAGCAAAACAAATTTACCTTGTTGTATTATTATTGGATGTATTTCAGTTCTATTATTGTGTTTTAACCTCAGCACACATATATATTACCAACACCCGACCACAGCAAATTTAAAGGAATATTTGAATTGCTTAATGTGTTACTTTGCCCGCATGGAAGTGTTAACGCCTCCTCCTGCACTGACCTACTGACATTTCCTTTGCTGACAACTACCTGACCTAAATCTAGCTCTATGATCAGGTCCCACTATCCTCTTGTACAAGTGGATAGTGGGAAAATAAAACCGCTGACTGGCTGACCCTGTCACACATTTCTGTCTGAATTTGTTTGTTTTTCCCAATGGTCATTGTTTCCTACTGTGGCATGCTCCAGCTGTCAAACACTAATCACTTGAAGCAAGGTATTCTATTTATCAAATGGTCCATTTTAGATTTTCAAAGCTTTCCAAGGTCAGTCCCAATCCTCTGACATCAGGTCATGAAGTGTGGGTAAAATAATATTACGATTGCTATATTGCAGAATTTGTTATTCGCATGGGGTTCCTGGAAGGCATTAACAGCGAGTAACGAGGGTGCACTAGATATGAAATAAAAGTATCTGTGAAGACTATTTATATTTTCACCATAGATTGTTAATATTAAATCAAGTTTATCAAATCCTGAAGGGAAATTGTCCACTCCAGTGTTAGTCTATGTTGTTAATCACATGCCTAGTAAAGTGACCCGTCATTACTCGCTGTTAATGCGTTCCAGGAACCACACACAAATATTGAATTCTGGTGTGTGTGTGTGTGTGTGTGTGTGTGTGTGTGTGTGTGTGTGTGTGTGTGTGTGTGTGTGTGTGTGTGTGTGTGTGTGTGTGTTTGTGTTCTCTGTGGGCAAAGCAATTATGAAGTATAACAACAGAAAGAAAAAAAGATTTTTAGGATTCCAGATAAAATTGGGCTGAGTGAAGAATGAGAAAATGGATCACATTTAGCAAAAAACATATAGAGAAATCAAACCTGGTCAGTTAAGGAATTACAGTGTTCAACCAGAATGGTTGACTGAAGGCAGGACAGTGCTGATCCTGAAAAACCCACAGAAGGGATCCACCCCATCCAACTACCAGCCTGTCTCTGTACAACATGAAAACTCCTGTCAGGCATCATGGCAGCTAAGATGAGTCGCCACATGAATTAATATATGAGCGGGGCACAGAAAGGAGTTGGTAGTAACACCAGGGGAGCCAAGCACCAGCTACTAGTGGACAGAGCAGTACACAGAGACTTTAAGAACAGGCCGACCAACTTGTGCACCGCCTGGATAGACTTCCAGAAAGCCTACGATTCAACACCACACACGTGGATACTGGCTGGTCTGGAACTGTATAAGATCAACAGGACACCAAGAGCCTTCATCACTAACTCAATGGGAATGTGGAAGACAACCCTGCACACTAACTCCAAGCCACTTGCCCAAGTTAACATCAAGAGCAGCATATACCAATGGTGGTGCACTATCACCACTGCTGTTCTGTATGGGGCTGAACCCCCTCAGTCACATCATCAAAAAGAGTGGCTATGGATACCGATTCCGAAGCGGGACAACAATCAGCCATCTCCTCCACATGGATGACATCGAGCTGTATGCCAGGAATGAGCGAGAAATCGACTCACTGAACCACACCACCAGGATTTACAGCGACGACATTGGGATGTCATTTGGATTAGACAAATGTGGTCGGATGGTGTCAAGACGAGGCAAGATGATCAGAACTGAAGGGGTTGACCTACCAGGGGGCAGGATAGAAGAAATCAAGGACAGCTACAAATACCTTGGAATCCCACAGGCTAATGGCAACCATGAGGAGGCAGCTAGAAAGTCATCCACAGCCAAATACCTCCAGAGAGTAAGGCAAGTCCTGAGAAGTCAGCTGAATGGCAAGAACAAGGTCCGAGCCATCAACATGTATGCACTGCCTGTCATCAGATACCCCGCTGGGATCATAAGCTCGCCAAAGGAGGAGATAGAAGCCACAGATATCAAGACGAGAAAGCTCCTCACCATGCATGGAGGGTTTCACCCCAAGTCCAGCATCCTGAGGCTGTACACTAAGCGGAAAGAGGGAGGCAGAGGACTACTGACCATCAGGGTCACTGTCCAGGATGAGACATCAAAAATCCAAGAGTACATCAGGAAGATGGCCCCAACAGATGAACTGCTCAGTGAATGCCTTAGACAGCAGAAACCCGAGGAGGAAGAGGAAGAGGAGGAGACAACATGGAGGGACAAGCCCCTACACGGCATGTACCACCGTCAGGTAGAGGAAGTGGCTGATATCAAGAAGACCTACCAATAGCTGAATAAAGCTGGACTAACAGACAGCACAGAGGCACTGATCATGGCAGCACAAGAACAGGCCCTAAGTACAAGGGCAATAGAGGCCAATATCTACCACAGTAGATCTGACCCAAGGTGCAGGCTATGTAAAGAAGCCCCAGAGTCAGCCCAGCATGTGGTAGCAGGGTGTAAGATGCCCGCCAGCTCAGCATACATGGAAAGGCACAACCAAGTAGCTGTGATAGTGTACAGGAACATCTGTACCCAGTATGGACTAGAAGTACAAAAATCCCAATGGGACATACCACCGAAGGTCGTTGAGAACGACAAGGCTAAGATCCTGTGGGACTTCAGCTTCCAGACTGACAAACAGCTGCTGGCTAACAAACTGGACATAGTGGTGATGGACAAAGAGCAGAAGAGAGCAGTGGTGATAGTTGTGGCGATTCCAGCTGACGCCAACATCAGGAAGAAGGAACATGAAAAGATTGAGAAATATCAAGGGTTGAAAGAACAGCTGGAACTGACGTGGAAGGTCAAGGTTAATGTGGTCCCCGTGGTAGTAGGAGCAATTGGAGCAGTGACCCCCCTTAACTGGAAGAGTGGCTCCAGCAGATTCCTGGAACAACATCTGAAGCCTCAGTCCAGAAGAGCGCAGTCCTAGGAACAGCTAAGATACTGCACAGAACCCTCAGACTCCCAGGCCTCTGGTAGAGGACCTGAGCTTGAGGATGACACACAGATACCACCCCACAAGGGTGAGAGGGACATTATATATATATATATATATATATATATATATATATATATATATATATAAGTGGTGGGCCATGCATTTCACACCTAGGCCTTCAGTAGTGCTCCGTATGAATCAATCCGACCCTCAATAACTGTTTAATGGTTATACAACTTTTACTGCAGCTACAGCTGCGACACACATAAAAAAGCGTATCCACTCATCTCTCGTTCACCTGTGTCACAAAAGTCCTTTACTCTTGCCAGAAAAAACTGTACATCCAGTTTTTTGTCCTGCAGTATTGAACCTAGCACATCTGAATGCTCAAAAATGTCATTAAATGTGTGAAGCAAAAATAAAAAACTCAAAATCCTCCAGATGTGCTTTAAATCCATCAGCACAGCACAGAGACTCCTCGTCATATCCGTCATGATGCTCCAGGATGTGATCAAACAGTTGCTTTAGAGCATCTCTCTTTGCAAATTCTGTATTGACCAGTCTGGACGCGTACTGCCACCATGTTGGTGCCACACGAGGGAGAATGCCGCCGGCAGATTTGGTCCAGGCGCTGCGTGCGCCGAGACGATCTAGAAAAAAAATGCAGCAAGCCATTGAGGTGGGAGAAAAATACTGTATATATATATATGTATATACGGTATATGTGTATATATCTCCCCTATATTTGAAAGTCTCACACTGTCACTACCCAACATATCACAACGCCCAACCAATTACGGCGCATCTGCCAGAAGGAATCATGTGAACAATATGGCATAAAGCATAGGGCAGCGATGCTTTTTGTGGCAGTTACGCTGTTCATCCACACGACATCACAGATATCTGGTACGAAAACGCTGGCCACAGTCAAGTTTTTTGAAAACGCCCGGTATGCGTTGTCGTGTGGACACTGTAACCAAAACTTTTTCTCATCAGGTGTCTCCCTGCGACGAAAACCGCTGTGACGTTAATGTGTGTGACCTGTGTCTACATGTACACACAGAATAGACAGAGTTAAAACTGGCTATTTTCTGACGTATAACAGCTCCACGTCGAAGACGCGTTTGATAAACATGCTTGACAGTTCGATATTTGTTCATCTGTTTCTTTGTTTTTGAGTCATCAAGATTATATATTTATTTATTGATTCATTCATCATTCATTCATTCACATTACTTGCAGATGCCGCTTCTGGGTCTGACCGGGACGCGGTGCCTGCTGGTGGAGAACTCTGTCACAGAGGTCGTCCTCAAGGAGGAACGGCGTCCCGGTCCTGTTCTCTGAGTTGTTACGCTTGTAAACGTGTTGATCAACGCACTTATGCAGCTACCTGTGGACATGGGCTGATTCAGGTAGTGGTGCAGTTTGTGCTGCGAGTTTTGACAGCGTTAGAAGGTGGGTATTTCTTAAGTTGGGGAAATATTGTCCAAAAAAAATTCACCTAAGACCTGTCACAGTGGACAAAAATGGCTACACCTCAACGTAACAAAAGCACATTTTCTATACCCCAACCACCCTCTCCTCACTGTACATGTTTACTGTATTTTCATTATTTTCATTTTTGTCATGTCCAAATGATCATTTTCCATTCTGCCAGTGTGTGTGTGTGTGTGTGTGTGTACAAAAGTAATTAATAATAGATTTATTTATTTGATTTTTTATTTTTTTACACACACAAACACACACACACACACACACACACACACACACACACACACACACACACACACACACACTCACAGTGTACTGCCATCACTAAAATATACATGCTTTGCACACTTCGTTATTTCGCTGACAGTTTTATTCACAGGCTTTCTGCAAAATGCCACACACTTAAAATGCATGCCAACTGATAATACAGCATCCAGTAGATGTCGTACTAGAGCAAATGAAGCCTCATGAAGCTTTGAACCGCAGTGAACCGATTGGGATGAAAACCTTCAGTGCTTCATGGGGCTTCATCTTCATCTTCATCATTCACTACCTATACATTGACTTCCCAGTTCACATAATTATGAATGTCATAACTGCTCCAACATTTTTCATATTTTTGAGCAGAAAGTCTAAACAGCAGGAACGACACAGGCAATGGCCACAAATTCTGAGTGAAACTACCTGGCTAGCCCGAACAGTCTGTCTAGCTATGGACTCCGTTTGGAATGGGACAATCGATGTAGCATCCAAAATGCTCCCCGGGCATCTGACAAAAATAGTCTTTAAGTAACTACATACAGTTCTGTTCATGTGTACATGTATACATGTTAGCTGACTATAGTCAGCTAACACAACTATCACTTCTCTAAAATTTCTTTTCCACTTGCTTTTTTGACAGGTGCCTTTTCCTTTTGCATAAGCCCATTTTCCAATCTTACGATTAGTTAGCTTTCTTTCTCCAGTTAGCCTGCTAACATTCGTCTAGGGCTTTGTAATGCCGGCCCAGTGCAATCCATGATTTTGCCAACACAAAGTTGTTGATTTTTGACAATGTTGAGTGCGTTTGGTTTAAAATGTAATACATTTGTTTTCATATGTTTGGTATGAAGTCTGATATTATTGTTTTATCGTGGAATTTACATGGATTCCCGTGAGTATTTAAATTCAAATATAGATTTGCATTGGGTATTTCATTCCCTATTCCCATTCAAAAGTTTGCAGGGATGTGGATAAAAGAAAGATGAAATGCTGCAGATGACGCCCCAACAGGAAATCCGAAAAGGCCAATGAAGTCTGACGGTTCTCTTAGTCCTACATGACATGACATATGTAATCTTAATCTATAGTGTTAATACTACTTTTAAGAGACTATCCTTATCTACAGAAAATCACATGTTCCATGTCTTTTTAACTTAGTATTATATGTGAATGTGGTGTCTCCCTCAGAGATAAGGTGATAGACACTGCTGTTCACGAGGGGCTCAGAGTAGAGCTGCTGCTCCTTCGCATGGAAAGGAGTCAACTGAGGTGGTTTGGGCATCTGGTGTGAATGCCTCCAGGGCGCCTCCCTAGGGAGGTCTTTCTGGCATGTCCAGCTGGGAGAAGACCCAGGACCAAGTGTAGGGATTATATCTCAACACTGACCTGGGAATGCTTTGAGATCCCCCAGTCAGAGCTGGTAGATGTGGCCGGGGAAAGGGAAGTTTGGGGCTCTTAGTTAGAGCTACTGCCCCCGTGATTTGATTCCAGATAAGCTGTGGAAGATGGATGGATGGATGTAACAGTGGTGAGGTTTGCTGTAGGTGTGACAGAGGAGTTCATCAGGGATCAGCTCTGAGCCCCTTCTTGTTCACTATGGTGATGGAAAGGCTGACAGATGAGGTTAGACAGGAATCTCCTTGGACTATGATGTTTGCTGATGACATTGTGATCTGTAGTAAGAGCTGTAGTGAGAGCAGGCAATGAAGAGGACATGAAGGCAGTTGGTGTCAGAAAAGAGGATGCAGAAGACCGGGTTAGATGGAGGCAATTGATTTGCTGTGGCGACCCCTGAAGGGAAAAGAAGATGATTATATGTGAATGTTTAACTGTCTGGAATTTAGGCTCAAAGTGCATTCTATTATAAATAGCAGGTTAATGGGTTAATATATATATATATATATATATATATATATATATATATATATATATATATATATATATATATATATATATATATATAAGGCTCGAAATTAACTTTTTTTCTTGGTAGCACTGGTGGTGCCAAATTTAGAAGTTAGTAGCACCAGCACAGACTTTAGGAGCACCTACCCAAAAGCAAGGCAGTGACAGAGCGATAGAGACTGCTCCGTCCATCTCCGTTCTGCGTGCTTCTCTCCCTCGCCCAGGAAAGCAGCCCTAGTTGCGCTCTCATTGTTTCCTGGTAGGACTGCAGGAACGCGGTCTCACAAAAAAAGGCACACCAGATTTTTTCCCTAGTCGCACCGGTGCTCCCAAATATATTCAATAGTCGCACTGGTAAAAATTTGGGCGAATATGCGACCAAAATGGCCGCAATTTTTGAGCCCTGATATATGTCTATATATTCATTTTTTCATCTTCAACCACCTTCTCCGCTGTTGTGGGTAATGGGGACCTGGAGCCCATCCCAGCTGGCTTGGGTATGAGAAACTCCAGGTGCGACGCCAGTGCACAATGGAGCCACACAGAGACACAGACAAACACTCACGCACACACTCATTGTGTGAGTGAGCAGTTTGGAACGGCCAATTAACCTGCATTGAACTTTTTTTGTAGGTGTGAGGAAGCCAGAGAACCCAAAGAGAACCCACGCATACAAGGGGAGAACATGCAAACTTCACAGAGTGGGATGCGAACCTTCAACCGCCTTGCTGTGCTGCGACAGCGCTACCGTGCCGCCCATGTCTATACAGTATATTCTTCATTAACTTTTTGAGCTCCTCTTGTTACATTTTCTCTTCTTTCCTCATCATCAAACCCTCACTGAGTTTCCACCCACATTATTATCTGCCCTGCTTCTGTCCTCTTGCCCCCATTCACGCCCTAAAAAGATGAACATCGTGTTCATTTTCAAAGTGGACAACTTTGTTTACACAGTCCATCACTACTGAGAGCATGAAGTGCTTCAAGTGCGGGAGGGAGGGACAAGCACAACTCGGATACAAGCACAACTCGGATACATGCCACATACAGAAGTACTCCGATGACACCGCGATAGTGGCATGTATCCGGGAGGGTGATGAGGGGGGGTACAGGGCATTGGTGGCTGACTTCGTGGAGTGGTGCCAACAGAACCAGCTCCAGCTCAACGTCTCCAAGACAAAGGAGATGGTTCTGGATTTCCGGCGGGCACCTCCCTCTCCACAGCCGGTGATCATCAAAGGCAGTGAGGTGGAGGTGGTAGAAAACTATAAGTACCTGGGACTGCAGCTAGACAGCAGACTGGACTGGTCACTCAACTCCAACTGTGTGTACAAGAAGGGGCAGAGCAGGATGTACTTCCTAAGGAGGCTGGCCTCCTTCAACATCTGTCCTAAGCTCCTTTTCATGTTATATCAGTCCGTAGTCTCCAGTGTGCTGTCATACGCCATTGTGTGTTGGGGTGGGGGGGCCAGGAAAAGAGATATGGACCGTCTGAACAGACTCATCCGCAGAGCGGGCTCAGTGGTCGGGCTGAGCCTGGACTCTGTGGATACGCTTCTGGAGAGCAGGACCATGTCTAAAGTTAAGGCCATCATGAACAACACGAGGCACCCCCTACACACCACCTTCTCCCAGCAGAGAAGCACCTTCAGCGGCAGACTGCTGTCACACAGCGCCTCCACAGAGAGGCTGAGGTCCTCCTTCGTGCCCCGTGCCATCAGGGGGTAGAATGACTCTCTCAGGAGGAGCGGGGGGGAGGTGGCGAGGTCAGCACGGGGTTGAAAATGGATTTAATTTAATTTAATTTAAATTTAATTTTATACTGTTGTGTATATATATATATATATATATATATATATATATATATATATATATATATATATAATTATTTTTTATACTGTTTTATATTTTAATTCAATTTTATACTGTTTAGATTTTATTTTATACTGTTTATATTTTAATACTGTAATATTTTTAAATTTTATACTGTTTATATTTTAGTTATAGTTTAGTATATAAGTCCTGTTAGTGCTGCATGTGTCTGTCTGTTGGTGTAATGTATGTCTTGTGGTATGTCCTGTGATGTCAGTGTTTCCTTTTCTCCTGGTGTTTATCCAGTATTATTTGTTATGTAATGCCTGAGCAGTGGATATATGCAATTTCCTCCGGGATTAATAAAGTATCTATCTATCTATCTATCTATCTATCTATCTATCTATCTATCTATCTATCTATCTATCTATCTATCTATCTATCTATCTATCTATCTATCTATCTATCTATCTATCTATCTATCTATCTATCTATCTATCTATCTATCTATCATCTCATCTGGTCCTGTCTGGAGAAGGAAAATGAGAACCAGCCATCGGCAGCTTTGAAGCCAGTCACAACGGACACGTTCGACGGCTCCAACTGCTGCAGAGATGCGGGCTGCAGCGTCTGCTGCAGATCTGTGGAAAAGCCCCGTCATTTCTTACGCGGATGCAGCGGCTTCCAGTGCTGCAGTCCCGGCTCCAAGACTGCAACCACACAGGTTTCCAACCCCGTCCCCTGCTGATCACCGATCACCAACCCGGGGCCACAGAGTGACACACAGGACACGGATGACAAAACAATGGCAACACAGATAACGACACACAAAGCACAGATAATGTTAATTATAGTTCACAGGGTGATTTGGAGGAGGTTGATGGGGCCAGAGACTGCTGCCAGTGTGGCAGAATCTGTGCTGGAGGACGAGGACGAACACATGTTAATGGATGATGAATTTTAAAATTTGCTTCAAAAAGAAACAACTTTGACACAAGAAATTGTAAAGGTAAAAAAGTTGCCAATGAAAAAAATACAAAGACACCGATTTATACCAGTAGCTCTGACAGTAAAAATAAAAGCAGTCTGAAAGAAGCCGTGAACGAAAAATATGATTCACAAAAGATAAAAAAATTCCTGCATGATACAAAAAGCCTAAGGGTTAAAGTGGAAAATGTATTTCCTGACCTCAACTTGTTTTTAGATAGGATCCGTTTTTATTAAGAAAACCCAGAAAGAAGCCAGCAACCAGTTTTTACTGACGAAGAAGTTTTTAAACTGAAAAAACTAATGGAAAAAGTAAAAAACCTGATAGTTGTTTTTTAATTTTGTCTGCTTTTTAAAACCTGTGTTTCAAGTACTTTTTAGCTCCATTTTTTACATGTGCCTACACTGGTATTCCAGCTCCAGGTTTTTTTGGCCTGTTCCAGTGCCAGCTTCCACGCCTGCTCCAGGGTCTTTTCCTCACCCTGCCCTCGAGTCCGAGCCCCAGCCTGCCCTCAAGTCTGAGCCCCAGCCTATTCCTGTGTCTGAGCCCCAGCCTGTTCCTGAGTCTGGGCCCCAGCTTGTTCTCAAGTCTGGGCCCCAGCCTGTTCCTGAGTCCAAGCCCCAGCCTGTTCCTGAGTCTGAGCCCCAGCCTGTTCCTGAATCTGAGCCCAAATCTGTTCCTGAGTCTGGGCCCCAGCCTGTTCCTGAGTCCGAGACTCAGCCTGTTCCTGAGTCCGAGCCCCAGCTTGTCCCTGTGTCCGAGCCCCAGCCTGCCCTCGAGTCCGAGCCCTAGCCTGCATCTCCGCCCGCACCCCAGCCTGCCTCTGTGCCCAGACCCCAGCCTGCCTCTGCACCCAGACCCCAGCCTGTCTCTGTGCCCGGACCCTAGCCTGCTCCCGCTCCTGGATCCCAGCTGGTTCCTGAACCTGTTTCCGACCCTGGGCCTGGACTCCTTTCGGTCCTGGAGCCTGACCCTGAACCTCTCCAGTTTCGTTTCTGGGACGTCGAGTGCTGTCCCTTGAGGGAAGGGGTACTGTCACGGTTCGGTGTTACTGCTCTGCTGTGCTGGGGTGTGGCAGGTGAGGCCTGTTGCTTGTCTCCACACCTTGACCTGATCAGGTTGATTAGTTGAAGCTTTATATGTCGGCTTCTTCTTGTTTTTTTGCCAGGTTGTTTTTGTTCTTCTGCTTTGCTTGTGGTATTTTGACTTGCTTTGATTAAAATATGGATGATTATTGCTCCACTCGTGTCCTGCATTTGGGTCCTACTCTCGCTCTCCATGACATTATGCTCCGACTGTAGGCACAGACATAGTGGCTTTTTAAAATATTTTAAATAATGAAGTTTAGAAATGCAGCAGAGGTGAGCACCTGGTCTTAGGAGGGGATTTTAATTGTATGGAATACCCAATTTTAGGCAGGAATCACCAGAAGCCTCATGTTGCATCAAACAAAAAACTGAAAGATTTTGTAAATTCAAATGATCTGACTTACGTGTGAAGGAATGTTAGTGGCACACATTGACAGTACACATGACACATGGCACGATTAGACGGGTTTTATTGTTTTATCCACCATTTTAGTGTTTTTAAGAACTGTTCCATATTGCCAACTGGTTTTATAGATCACACTCTTGTAAGTGTTGTACTTTTATTAATTACATAAAAGCTGGAAGTACTTTCTGGCATTTTAATACAACGCTTTTATTTGATAGATTTTTTAAAACAGTTTTTATTGCTTTTTGGAATAGTTTAAAACAAAAACATAATTTTAGCTCTCTGCAGCAATGGTGGGATGTAGGCAAAAGCCAGATCAAGAATCTGTGTGTACTGTACACTCAGAATTTCTCCGGTGACTTGGTCAGGTTTATCAGAGATCTGAAGAGACATGTGGCAGAACTGCAGACTATAACAAAGTCCACAGAAGAAAGAGGGCACATTACAGCCCTCAAGGACCAAAAGCATGCTTTAGTTCAGCTGCTGGGTGTGCCCGTGAGGGGTGCCATGGTACGCAGTAAGTTCAATAACATTCTTCTGATGAATGCTCCCTCTCACTTTTTCTTTGGACTGGAGAGGATAAACAGACAGAGGAGGTTGATCCACTCTCTGCGATCCACTGATGGTACGGTGCTGGAGAACATTGCAGAAATCCGTGGATATGCTGCAGGTTTCTATGAAGAACTATTTCATTTTGAGTAAAGTGAGAAACCTGAAAAACTGACAACATTTCTCTCCGGTCTGCCAAAGGTGTCAGCAGACAGTAACAACTGCCTAGATGCTGACATCACCCATCAGGAGCTGTATGTGGCCCTGCAGGGGATGAAATCGGGCAAGTCTCCTGGCTTAGATGGCCTGGCAATCCATCCATCCATCCATCTTCGACCGCTTATCCGGAATTGGGTCGCGGGGGCAGCAGCTTCAACAAGGAGCCCCAAACTACCCTTTCCCCGGCCACATCCACCAGCTCTGACTGGGGGATCCCAAGGCATTCCCAGGCCAGTGTTGAGATATAATCCCTCTACCTGGTCCTGGATCTGCCCTGAGGTCTCCTCCCAGATGGACGTGCCAAAAATCAAATCTCATCAACACCTGGGGCTTTGCCACCGTGAAGTTGTTTAACTACCTCGGTGACTTCGCCCAGAGCGATTGACTTGTATCCCCCATCATCCTCCATCTCTGTCTCTGCAACAGAGGATGCATCAGTTGGGGTAGTTGGATTCAGGAGTTCCTCAAAATGTTCCTACCTTCAACCAACCAACAGGGTAAACTCCCAACAAAGCGGCGCTCAGCCAGGGGCTTGTGAGTATCCCCACACCCACCCTGCGCCTCACGCCTAACACAATTTCTCCCTTTTACACAACATACCCTTTTGTCTCATTTTGTGAGCCGTTAGACCACAAACACACTGCAGTGAAAGAGGACATGAAGGTAGTTGGTGTGACAGAAGAGGATGCAGGAGACAGGGTTAGATGGATGCATCTGATTTGCTGTGGTGACCCCTGAAGGGAAAAGCCGAAAGGAGAAGAAGGAAAAAGAAGAAGGCCACAAACACAAGAACACTAAAATGCATGAATTCACATCCACAAACCCCCCCCCAAAAAACAACAACTCACTCACTCACTCACTATATATTGAAGCCTTCATCATTAATTTTAATGACAATCAATAAACTAAAATACACTGGAGCATCCAGACACACACATCCACACAGCAACAGGCGCCACTGATCTTGGAGAGCAATTATAGTCTGCACTTTGTTATTATCTGTTAGGATAGGCAGGGGACTGTGTGTCCGTGTGTGTGTGTAGGTGTGTGTGTGTGTGTGTGTAGGTGTGTGTGTGTGTGTGTGTGTGTGTGTGTGTGTGTGTGTGTAATCTTGACAAGCCGAATGTATCTATTATCTAGCAATATCTAAAGTGGTCTGTTTTCCCTGTAATGAAGACAATTCACTATTAAGGGGATCCTGCAACACTGTGTTCACTGTGGTTTAATTTTTGAGACTAACGATACTCGTCATAAAAAAATCATATCCCACACAGTATTGGAATATTCTACATGAAAACAATCCAGTGCTGCTTTTAAGGAGAGCCTAATGGGAGGGGTCAGGTGGAGCAGAGAACTCAAGTCATGTAAATAACCACAAGGGTCATTGTAAAATCTGTTTTATTGAAATCTAGCTCAAGCGAGTTCACACTCTAACAATACAATCAATCACACATGTCAGCATGTTAACTATATCTCAAAAAATTGTTTGGAAATGCAAAAGTGCAATGGAAAATGGAACTTTGTCTAAAATTGTCAGACCTGCTAATGAAATGTCTTCTTTTCCTTCTTCTTTCATCCTCTCCTGTGAGGAGCACGTGAGGTGGGTAGAGACATTGCTGAGTGATTTTCAGTGTTTTTTTTATATCGTCACATTCTGTTTTTGTGTTTGTATTCTTTGTGTATTGTTAATTGTGTTTGTCTTGCGTGTTTAACGTCGTTTATTTTCAGGTTTTGTGTGTTTTTAGCCGACCAGGCGTGTGACGGTTGGCGGCCACTCAGACGCCGTCATGGCGGGTGGTGGGTTTGATTTCACAACACTGACAAGGGACCACGGGATTAGAGTGGTGTCTCATTTCAGCGTGGAGGTAGCACTAGCGGTGGGTGAAGTGATCGGGTATAAGGAACTCAAGTCTGCCGGCCGGATGAACAGGGCAATCGTCATGTTCGTGGCGAAGGTAGAACAGGCAAAGCTACTGGTAGAACGTGGGATAAACGTTGGCGGACTGTTTGCACCCGTTATGCCGTTGTCGCAACCAGCAACTATGATCACACTGTCGAACGTTCCCTGTTTCATCAGTAATAACTTCCTGGTCAGAGAACTCTCTTGACACGGAAAAGTTGTGTCGCCAGTTACCAGAATCACGACGGGGTGTAAGTCCCCGCATCTGGGGCATCTCATTTGTTACCGCCGACAGGTATCCATGATCCTGAACAACAGGACGGAAGAATTTAACTACCGTTTTGTTGTTAGAGTGGACAACTATGACTACCCGTGGTATGCCACCTCCTCTTGGATGAAATGTTTTGGCTGTGGACACATTGTTAGCGCCTGTCCAAAGCGCGTCAGCAATGCTCCGGGTCCCGGTGACACGGCGGCTCCCAGCGCCGCTCCGTGGCGTCCCATTCTGGCTCCGTGGCACCGAAGCATCAGGGACGCGGGGCAGTGGGATGCTCTGAGGGGCCAGACTGAGAGTCAGATGCAGGTAGGAGCAGTGATAACCAGTAATATCGTGAGGGGGCGGAGTGAAGATGGGACAAGTGAGGATGGTGGCAGGGTGGCTGAGAGAGCAGGTGGAGAGATGGGTGAGAGTGGGGCGGCGCCCAGCGAGTTGGGTGACGCGACAGTTGCGGTGGGTGAGAATGGTGGGCTGACATGTGAACAGGGGAGACTAGAGAGGTAGTGAGTGAAATGGGTGAGAGTATGGAGGTGGCAGGTGTACTGGGTGAGGAAAGTACACTGGGTGAGACTAAGGTGGTGACAAGTGCAGTAGGTGACAATAGGAAGGGGACTGGTGATAAAAATGAGAATGTTGAGACAGGAAGCCAGACAGGTCCTGAAGATATCACAGACGAGCGTGAGTCTGAATGGATTCCTTCTTCTCCCAGGCGGAGCGGTAAGCGAAATAATGTTTTAACTGTTCCTGATGGACGTAAAGCTGGTCGACTAGAGAGCACACTGAGTGTTCAAGACAGTAGTGACAGTGATGAATATATGTCTGATTGCAGTGACCTATCTCATACTCCAGTCACTGCCAGTCAAAACCACAATTTGTACCCTGAAAATTTTTTTATAATTTGGCAAAACAGAGCCACATCAGAACTCAGTGACCAAGAGATATACCGACTCAAAAAGAAAACGAGTAAAGTCCGTAAACAACTTAGGTTTCAAGTTTGATGGGGCTGTCTATATGTAATTACTTTAAGGTACTTTTATCTTTTTCCTTTATCACGGATTATTTTAGAGTGGGGACATTAAACGTAAATGGAGCTAGAGAAGAAAGGAAAAGAGCACTAATTTTTGACACAGCAAGGAGGAAAACTATTGATGTTCTGTTTTTACAAGAAACACACAGTGATAAGAACAATGCGGTGGACTGGATGAAGGAGTGGGAAGGACAGGTGGTCCTGAGCCATAACACCACGCTGAGTGGTGGAGTGGGCTTCCTGTTCTCTAGAACTTTTAACCCAACTTCTCTAGAAATCGAGCATGCCGTAAAGGGGAGGTGTCTTTTACGGAAGGCACATTTTGAACATCGCACCCTGGTTTTTGTAAATATTTATGTTCAAACAAACTTTGCAGAAAGGAAGAGCTTTCTAGAAAACATACAAGCTAGGCTGGATAGCTTTGGCTCGGAAGACTTTTTAATTTTGGGTTTGGGATTTTAACTGTACGAAGGACAGGATGTTAGACCGTAACCACGCAGAGCCTTACCCAGCATCCCAACACACTCTGAAACGGCTGGTCTATTCTCATGGCCTAGTGGATGTGTGGAGGAGGATGCATCCAGACTGCTGACAGTACACTTGGTCCCACCTGACAGAAGATGGGGTGTCGTTAGCCAGGCTGGATCGCTTTTACTGTTTTAAACACCATTTCAATGCTTTTAAAGACTGCAATATAATGCCAGCTGCTTATACTGATCATTCTCTGGTTTTATGTCATGTTGTGATGAGAAATATTTGACCTAGGAGTGCATACTGGCATTTTAATTCAACTTTAGCTTTGGACAGAGGCTTTAGAGAGATCTTCAGTTATTTTTGGAGCACTTTTAGAATTAGAAAAGCTGATTTTACCTCCCTTAGCCAGTGGTGGAACTATGGCAAAACAGAGATAAAAGTCCTGTGCCAACAGTATACTCTGAACGTCACACGTGACACCTGCCGGTCTATGAAACACCTGGAGGCTGAGATTGTGGAGTTAGAAACAAGCGCTTCCACAGGAAATCAGAGGTGTACTGAAATCCTTAAGTCTAGAAGAATGGCTTTAGCCGACCTGTTGGATACTAAAGTACAGGGTGCACTGGTCCGATCCAGGTACAAAAAAAAAAACCAGATGGATGCTCCCTGTAGCTTCTTCTTCGGCCTGGACAAAAAGCATGGACAGACCAACGTGATCCACTCCCTGCTGTCTGACACAGGACAGGAGCTGACAGAGCCCGGACAGACCAGAAGACGAGCTGTGAGTTTTTATTCATCTTTGTATGACAGTGAATACAGACAAAACCAACCACTGTTAGAGGAGTTCTGTGCAGAGCTACCTCAGGTCTCCACGGAGACAAATTCACAACTGAACATGCAGGGACGACGATCTCCGGGTATCGATGGTCTGACGGTCGAATTCTATACAGCCTTCTGGGACATTCTAGCATGTGATATGCTGGAAGTGTTTACCGAAAGTCTGGCGTCAGGCTCTTTGCCACTGTCCTGCCGGAGGGCGGTCGTTGCCCTCCTACCTAAAAAAGGCAAACTGCAGGACATCAAGAACTGGCGCCCTGTGTCACTGCTCTGCACCGATTACAAGATTCTGTCCAAGGCTTTGGCTACCAGGCTGAGGGTAGTTATGGAGCAGGTCATCCACCGGGATCAAACCTACTATGTGCCGGGCAGGTCCATGGCAGACAATGGGTCCGTTTCACAAAGCCGGTTTAGTGGAAAACCTGGGTAAGTTAACCCTGAAATCAGGGAAAACCAGGGCTTGCGGTGTCACAAAGGGAGGTAACAACCCAGAGTCAGAGGAGTAAACCTAGCCTGTGTCAGAACATAAACCTCTTGGTTTGTTACCACAGTAACAGAGTCTGAAGCTAGCCTGGTCTGGAGGAGGGGCCGTGTCACAAAGCAGTGCAGTGGTAACCCAGAGTAAGTTAACCCTGAAATCACAGTTCTCGGTTTCACAAAGGGGGTAACTTAACCCACAGTTAGAGCAGTAACCCTGGCTTGTTTCACGTAGCGAGGTAAAGTGAACCTCTGGGTTCGTTAGCGCAGTAACAGACTCTCTGAACATAACCTGGTCGGGAGCAGGTTTTATTCCACAAATCCAGGGTTTCTTTTGACTCCGCCCCCTTTCACCGCCGCTCGCGCGGCTTCATTTCCTGGTTCAGTCGGACGGAGAGTCTGACCGAAGTAAGGTTCAATAAATAACTCCGTATTTTAGAGGTATTTTAGAGGCAGACATGTCATGTCCGTTTGACGTGAAGCCCCTTGATGGAGTTTCCGCATTCATTCACAGAGAAATAAATATGTTTGTGTCGCGTTCAGATGTCCCGCTATATCCAGACAGTTCTCTTTATGATCGGTACCGACCATACTGATCGGTACCGATCATACTGATCATGCTGATCGATACACACACACACACACACACACACACACAGCCATCGTCACATCTGCAGCATGAGCGCTGCGTGTAGCGCTCCGTTCAGTTTTTAATTTTTTATTTGCAAACGGTAATTTTCCTATAATGTGGGAGATGCTCAGTGCGCCTCGCCTTTAAACTTTTACCCCAGTTCTTCTATTTCCCTGGTGAGAAAACCGTCAGAATCATCAAGGAGGAGTTCCACAGGACTGCAGGTGAATGATGTAGAAATCTGATTAATTTGACAGTATGTTCTCAATGATATTGTGCTGCAATCCCAGACATTAATTTCTTTCGGATGTCCCAAAGTAATTTGCTGCCATAGATGGTACCCACATTCCCATCAAGGCTCCCTCACATAATGAAGGTGATGATGTGAAGAGGATGTCCATTCACAGCAAATATATGCAGGTACAAGTACATTGACTACTGTTTCTACACGTTAAAGACTGCATCATAGATAAACTAACATCTGTCCAGATCACATGTGATGCAGCAAACTACATTTTCCACCTTTATTTGTATGGCGCCTAATCACTTCAGCAGACATTTCAAAGAGCTTTAACAGACAGACACCCAACAGAACCCTCCAGAGCAAGCATAGCATACTGATGTGGAGACGGAGCGGTCCTGATCGGTTCCTGATTCACAGGTGTATGTTGAGTCTCACCTGAGCAACAGACTAATGCATTAAGTAAAGATTAGCACAATAATTCACTTGTCTCCATCGTTTAATCCACTCTAATGAACCTACTTTCCATCACAGGAGTCGGATGGTTGTTTTCTGGGGGACAGGGGTTACCCATGCCCAACCAAGGCTGCTGACCCCTTACTAACCCAGGCCTCCAACAGAACTTCAAATGGGTTCACTGCAGGACGAGAGCCCGGGTGGAGATGACCATAGGCCTGCTGAAAGGCCGTTTCCAGTGTCTATGACACCTCAGGATGATTCCTGAGAGGACCTGTAATGCAGTTCTGTTCTTCATAGTAGTATTGCTGCTATCAGAGGAGAACAGCACTGTACCCCACAAACTGAACACCCCGATGATGACCCCGTCCACCTGCCAGCTATCCAGGGTGACAGAGTAGTGACTCCATCTGCCAGAATCATTTCAGGGTCTGTGTAACTCACCATCACCACAGCGGGCAATAAAAACATACAATATACATTTCATTTGGTCATCTTTATTACTTACAAATACAAAGTTATTTCTTAGATCATTTTAGTGGTGAACATTCTAATATTCAACATGTTTCTCTTGTGAACAACACCCACCTCTAACTTTCAATTTGTATGTTCAAATCTGCCCTTGTAATCTGGAGGTCTAAATAAACCATTTTTTATCTGTTGTCTGTATTTCATAGAAAGCGAATTGGATAAACTTCTGTAACAAATAGCTGGAAATACATGAGGAGAACATCAAAACATACAGTTACATATGAATGCCAGAGAAAGAACCGCTGGTGTTCACTGAGCGTCTATCTGTACATTGGATGTGACGGACTGTCCTGCTTGCTCTGTTAAGAAAAGATGAGAGTGTTGATCCTTCAGTGGAGGCTAAATGTCACTCTCTATTACACCAGAATGTTAAGGAATAGGAACAATCGGTAACAATCGGTAATATTTGAGCACCTTTCTTATCTTCAATTTCCTGTTAATTTCTTTTTCTTCTTATCAATTATGTATTATTTGACTAAAGACACAGATAATTAAACATGGAGTGCCTATAGATGAGAGCACATTTATGTGTGTGACAGGTGCATTCTGTTGGCGATAAAACAACTGAAAAGCCTAAAGTCCACTTATTATTTACTGTACAATGTCATTATGTTATAATGAGGAAGAGGGGGATCCCTAACAAGATGATGCAGAAGTCTGACCTGTGTGAACGATGTTTTTAAACTTCGTTCTCAGCTGTTGACATGTGCGTTTCTCCCCCACTGGATTGCATCTAAGAAAATAATTTAATAAAGTATTATTCAAGCCGTTTACCTCCGTAATTGTACCGTGAGTCCCACGGACTACGTTTAGACGTACGCATCGACTTGAGCAGCAGTTTCAAGTCATCTCTCTCTTCTTTACAGCTGCAACGCTGTTCCTCTTTTCATAACATGTCCTCTAAATCTTCATACACGTAGATTACAATCTGCACTTCAACTGCGTGAAGTAACGCGGCGCGCGTCTCGTCCGTCGTCATGGTGACTCGTCGAATCTGGGCTCCATTGATGATGGCTTTTTAAAGTGGCGTCACGCCTGTTAAACTACGGGGCAACTTACCCCGGGTTACAAAAACTAACCCCAAGAAGCGATTGTGAAACAGAAAACCCTGGGTTTCCAAGTTCAGGGTAAAGCAACCCAGAACCACATGTTGTACTCGGGGGTCGTTACCCCTGCTTCGTGACGTGGGGCCGTTCAAAAAGCAGGTTTAGTGGACAACCAGGGTGAGTTAACCCTGAAATCAGGGAAAACCAGGGCTTTCATTTTCACAAAGAGAGGTAAATTAACCCAGAGTTAGAGCAGTAACCCTGACCTGTTTCATGATGCGAGGTAAAGTGAACCTCTGGGTTTGTTACCGCAGTAACAGACTCTCTGAACTTAACCTGGTCGGGAGCAGGTTTCATTCCACAAACCCAGGGTTTCCTCTGACTCCGCCCCCTTTCACCGCCGCTGGTGCGGCTTCATTTCCTGGTTCTGTCGGACGGAGAGTCTGACCGAAGTAAGGTTTAATAAATAACTCCGTATTTCAGAGGTGAACATAGCATGTCCGTTTGATGAGGAGCCCATTGATGGAGTTTCCGCATTAATTCACAGAGATTTTAATTGTTTTTGTATCGCGTTCAGATGTCCTGTCATATCCTGTCGGACAGTTGTCTTTATCAGTTCTCTTTAAAAAGGGTTGAGAATCTGTTAATACTTCATAGAGGATAAATGTCACTCTGTATTCCACCAGAATGGGAAGAGAACAATCAGTAACATAAAATATTATCCCACCTTTGTTTTCTTCAATTTCTTGTTAATTTCTTTCTTTTTTTTAAATCAATATTAACTCCTGTGTGTATCATGTGACTAAAACAGACAGAAAATAAAACCTGGAATACCTTAAAGCGGTTATAAGCAGTACAATGCCACGGCCACTGTTGTATGAACTAAAGCAGTTTTGGCTATTACTGTATCAAACGAGCTAATGTCAGGTCTTGATTTCAGTTCTTAGATAATATCGGTGTACGCAATGGTGTGAATATCCTTCTCAACTGTTTTTGTAACATTCATATGCCAATTTACTGTTTTATTTACACAACAATAAAACGTTTTAATGTATTTCATTATTTAACAGAACCTGATATAGATGAGAGCGCATTCATGTGCGTGAAAAGAGCGTTACGCTGGGGATAAAACAACTGAACAGTCAAACGTCCACTTAATATTTACTGTACAATATCACACATAATGAGGATGAGGAGGATCCATAACGAGATGATGAAGTCTGACCTGTGTGAACGATGTTTTTTTTTTCATTCTCAGCTGCTGACGTGCCCTTCTCCCCCCACTAGATCGCACCTAAATAAAATAAATTAATAAACTATTCTTGAAGCCGTTTACTTCCGTATTTTTACCGTGAGTGCAACGGACTTAGAATTTACGCAACGACTTGAGCAGTGATTCACTCCCACGGCATGTCGTTCTTCTTTGCAGCTGCAACGCTGTTCTGTTTCTTCTGAAAATTTCCTCAGTCTTTCTATTCATAAATTAAAATCTGTACTCCGACTTCCGTAAAGCGTTGCGGTGCGCGTCTCGTCCGTCGTCATGGTGAATCGATGAATCGGGGCTCCATTGATGATGGCTTTTTTTCAAGTTGCGGTGTCTGTTAAACTGCGGGTCAATTTACTCTGGGTTAGAAAAACTAACCCTGAACTGCGTTTGTGAAACCAAAATCCCTGGTTTTTCCAAGTTCAGGGTAAAGCAACCCAGAACCACAGGTTTACCTCAGGGTAGGTAAACCCTGCCTTCGTGAAATAGACCCATTGTCTACCTAATTTGTGATGTTTTGGAGGTTTCCAGATCATTGGGTATAAACACTGGTCTCATTTCATTAGATCAGGAAAAGGCATTTGACTGTGTTGAGCACAGCTTCCTCTGGAAAACTATGGAGAACTTTGGGTTCAGCACAGAGTTTATGGCCTAGATCAAGGTGTTGTACAGTGACGTTGAGAGTATTCCGAAGTTTAATGGCAGTTTGTGTGCCCTTCAGGGTGCAATCAGGGCATCCGGCAGGACTGTGCCCTGTCTAGGATGCTCTATGCACTCTCTCTGGATCCTCTCCTCTCTAAAATCCGCAAAAGCATTGACAGTTTGATTTTACCTGGTGTTAGAGAGAGCATTCTTTTATCTGCCTATGCTGATGATGTTGTTGTTCTTATCAAAAACCAAAGGGATGTTGATGTTTTGGTGGGTTTGACAAACACATTCAATGTTTTAACTGCTGCAAAAGTGAAGTGGAACAAAAGTGAAGCCCTTGCTGTTGGTGAGTTGCATGGCAACCTCCCGGTTCTTCCTCAGAACTTGTGTTGGAAGTCTGATGGTCTCAAATATCTCGGTGTGTACCTGGGAAATGAGACAACAACCAGGAAGAACTGGGAGGGCGTCGTTGAAAAAATAGAAGGGAAACTAAAGAAATGGAAATGGTTACTCCCCAGAATTTCGTACAGAGGTCAAGTTTTAGTGATAAACTACCTGGTGGCCTCACAGCTGTGGCACCGCTCGGTCTGTATGGACCCTCCATCACGGTTTCTAGCCCAAA
Organism: Antennarius striatus; assembly: GCF_040054535.1. NCBI lineage: Eukaryota > Metazoa > Chordata > Actinopteri > Lophiiformes > Antennariidae > Antennarius > Antennarius striatus. The sequence continues at coordinate 15,266,130 of NC_090783.1, read as the reverse complement.
TCCAGACAAAACTTGTTAACTTTTTCTGGGATGGGCTGTATTGGGTGGCTCAAGGAGTGTTGTTTTTATCAAGAGAGGAGGGGGGACAGGGCCTCATCCACCTAGTTAGCAGAACAGCCACGTTCAGATTACAGTTCATCCTGCGGTTTCTGACCGGACCTGCGGATCTGACATGGAGAGAGGTGGCCAGCTGCATATTCAGACGAGTGAGTAACTTGGACCTGGATGCTGCACTGTTTTTAATAGACTCCAAGTTTCTAAAGTTAAACGGTTTGCCTCCGTGTTATCATGGTGTTTTTAAGTCATGGGCCCTATTTAAAAGCAGCCCAGGAAAAAGCTGTGACTCTCTGTTCTGGTTACTGAAGGAACCACTAGTGCATGGAGCCAGGCTGGATGTCTGCAGTGGAGCCACACCTGGGCTGTCTGCAGCGCTTTGCAGAACCAGGACCATGACTCTCCAGCAGCTGGTGGACAACGCCGGGCCTGCGTTGGCGGATGCCCAGGCTGTGAGCTCCCTGCTAAACATCCAGTCCACCAGGGTGGCTCAGAGGGTGCTACAACTGTGGAGGCAAAGACTTTCCGGGAAGGAGTGAAGCCTCCTCCTGGACTACAGTACAGGGACTGTACCGGACAGCAAAGATCCTTTCCCTGAGGTCCACATCAGTCCCCTGTTTGGAGAACTGGAGGGTCCTCTCCTCGGAGATGAACGACAAATCAGCCTGCACACAGCCAACAAAAAAATATTGTACAAACAATGTGTAAAAGTAATCAACAAGAAAAACCTGTGTAACAGAGCACCCACTACCTGGGCCAACAGGATGACGGGAAATGGACCTGACCCACAGTGGAGACTTCTGTACAAACCTCCCCTCAAGAAAAAAAAACAGCCGACCTCCAGTGGATTCTCCTGGCCTCTATCTCCTTGGTGTATCTCTTCAGTTGGGTAGCCAGAGCTGTTAGACTCTGTTTGGCAGTTTCGAGTGCTTCAGGTATGGACAGCTTGTTGTATTTCCTGGGTACCCCTTTAGTCACGATATTCCCTTTCTGTAGCTCAGCTAGCTGGCTGACTTTTCTCCATGTCGCCTCTTGGCGTCTAACCGTCTTTTCCATGGAGGGTATTTCTTGTTATGCCCTGTGTTGATCTTATATCCCAGCATCTCGAGGATTACTGTTGCTGTACTGTGAATCAGCTTGTTGGTCTCAGTTATGTTCCCTGTGGGGATGGTTCTCATTGTAGTCTTCACATCTTCTAGCAGAACTTCTGAAGGTACTTGACAACTCAGTTTCGGTATTTGTCGGACACTCCGGGTTTCCAATTGGGTCACGATCTTCCAATTCAGGTCAGCAGCTGTTGTATTGAGGCTGTCTATGTCTCTTGGGGCTCGGATTGTGGGGGGGGAGGTAGAAATCCCCCTGCTGACCTGGCGTCCTGGCTCCCCCTTGCCATAGCGTTGTTGTAGTATTTCATCGATCTGTAGTTGTGATAGCAGTTTTCGGTTACAGATATCGGAACACTGGGCTAATAGCTGTTTTTTTGTTAGCCTTGATTGTGGGTTTCCAAGCATCCATTTGTCCCACATCCGCCCCATATATCCCCTCTCTCTGGGATTACTCGTATAGTAGCATTCCAACAATTCAGTATTCTCCACCCCTGTCCATATGTGTCTTATTCCAGTAACCCATTTCTAATCAGATTGCCCTGGTTCCCTAGTCACTGACACGGACCTTGTTGACCCAGGCAACATCATAGCCGGCATGACTATCTGACTATACCAGCCTACCTCATATCTGAGGTAGGCTGGTATAGCATTAAAGATCTTGCCTAAGGACCCTCACTGGATAGTGTACGGCATGCTTTTGAAACCATGCCCCTCCTGCATTTGAGTAAGTTGACTGGATAGTGTTTGTCCTGACTGTGATTCAAACCCACAACCTCCTGCATTCAAATTCAGTTAACTTAATCACTGTATATACTGTCATATATATATATATATATATATATATATATATATATATATATATATATATATATATATATATATATATATATATATATAGAGAGAGAGAGAGAGAGAGAGAGAGAGAGAGAGAGAGAGAGAGAGAGAGAGTATATATATATAGACAGTATATATATATAGACAGTATAAACACACACACACACACACACACACACACACACACACACACACACACACACACACACACACACACACATATCTTCTGTAATTTCTTTCCTTATTCCTTTTGCCATCTCCTATCTCAGGTTTAATGTATATGTCACTCATTCCCACTTAATGCTCTCCCTCTCCCAAAAAAATCTGCACCTTTTGCTACATCATGTCAATGCCCAATGTCCACCCTGCCTTCATCATTATGGCTACAGCATAGCCAGTGTTTTATGGTGCCATGGTGACTGGGGTCGAGAATCAAGCCATCTATAAAACTTGGAGATGGAATAGTCCTGTAATATTTGCCAAGGACTAGTGCATAGACAGCATCTTAATGCTAAATGACAACGTGTTCTCACTTCCAACACACCACAACCACAGCAGTGTAGTCAGTGGTCCTTTACTTCAAATAGAATGCTGTGATACCCCCAATATAAATTCTCTCATAGAAAAGAATGATGACTTAGAAGAGTTCAAGTGAAGGCTATCCCAGCATTGAGCAAGTGGCAGAGTACACCCTGGACAAGTCACCACTTTATTGCAGGCCACATGAAAGACAAACAAATAATCATACTTAGATTGATGCCTATGGCCAAGATAGAGTCACCTGTTCACATCCTCATCATTTCATCCAAACCTGTTTATATCATTCTATGTCAAATCCTTTATTTGACATTGTTCCTGAGAATGGAAAAGGACAAGATTGGGTTCTTCCAGCATATAACTTGTTGATAAGCTTCCATGTTAAGCTGATGTAATGTAAGTCTAGTTTTAGTCCTTTAGTCCATCTTTATTTAAAATGGTTCTTTGTGCAGTTTAAATTCTCTCTGTCAACAAGACCCACTTGTGGGTACAAAGACTGTCCAAGATAAATTATATTGACATCAGAGAACATTATGTTAATACAATTTATATTGGGTTGTATTTGCATATTTTGAAAAGGTGTGACTGATTAAGTGTTCAGAAACACTGGTCTAAGGACCGCTTATTGGACAGTATTTGTTGGTACAAGTCTTCAATTTCAAATGAAGATGCGTTTAACATTTTTCCTGTTTCATTTAATACTGACTTTTTTTAACATTTAATATAGCTCAGTGATCAACTTTAAAGTTCAATGTTTAACATTTATATTTTTATTTAATCTTCATGAGCATATTTCAGTGTACCTCCCCTATTTTAGAAAAAATAAGCTTTGGAAATGTAATGTGCTAACATGTTGGGTCATAATTTTTCATATCCATGAGTTGATTTATTTTTAACATCAGTCCACTCAATAGCTTAGCTAGTAAGCAAGCAGATAATACCATGTTCTCCATTTCTGTCCAGTGATTTCAGTCAAAATGAACTCATTACTGATCCTGAATTTTTAAATCTTACCATCATTTTTATTTAAATGCCTATGTCTTGCATAGATTTCTCTGAGTGTGTCTCTCCTGTTACCCAAGATACATTTCTTTAATTTAGCCTGCTTTCTGATAAATGCCAATTAAGGACGTAACTGAGGGGAAAGCAGAATGTAATTGAGATACAATTAAGACTTAATTAATTTGAAAGCCACTCTGTCGTACATTGGCCATATATCAGGATGTGAGGAGACTTAATTTTGTTCTATTTTCTTACTTTTTCTTTCATTTTTTCAAAAATATTAAAATGACCTATTGACAGTTGTGTCATTTAATATTTAATTTGCTTGTCCTTGGCTTTTTTTCAGGGATTGTATTCTCTACATCTAGCACTCTTTTCTTTCAAACTTGGTAAAATGGCAAGTTTGCACATGAACAAATACTTTTGTCTTTAAAGATCTAGAAATCTATGTACAGTATGTTAAATGTCACTGTGATTGTGTGCCACTTTTGTCTACATATTTTTGCATGTGTGCAAACATGTCCATTCCATGAGTGTGAGGGAGTTAGGTGGATGTTTAGAGGGTTGTTAAAAATGTTCAAAGAAAGGTTATTTAAAAGCTTTGGGGTTTTTTTTTCTGTAAATAGCAGCTACATTTGCAGCACTCTGCTGAGGCCATTTTGTTTTTTGCAATGCTTACATGTTGTGTTTAAAAAAGCAGCGATGTGTCCCTGTCTAACTCACCAAATGTCTCTATTCTTCTATGTCTGTTTGATCATGCAAACATGTGGGCATGTGCATATACAGATAGGTGGGGTGGTGGGATAATGGGTGTTTTGCTGAAATCCAGCAAACATTCACATGTGCTTCTGAAATTTCCATGGTAACTGAGTCCATTCCAGTTTATTATTACCTGGGGTCAGCTCACATTAGTCTAAAAAGTGAGATTTTCCTCCTTCAGATAACTTTTTTGTCTCAGTGTGTGTAGAAGTGAGTGAGAACTAAGTAACACAAATTGTAATTAGTGCTGTCAGGCGATTAAAAAAATTAATCTAATTAATTACAGGATTTGTAATTAATCTAATTAATCAAATTTTAATCTCATACCTGCTAAAGGCCCCCAGATAAAGAATTTGAATTCTACGACATTGCAAAATTGTAGTGCATGACTAATCAATAGAATACACCAAGAAGAAAAAATTTGAAATCCACATTTTTACTGGTTACGTGTGCTTTATAAATGAAATTCAAAAGAAAAAAGGCCATCTAATTAACGCGTTAAGGTGACAGCCCTAATTGTAACACAATTTAACATACAGCACATACACTACTACATACATTCTACACTTCAGCTAGCTAGGGTCTACGGTTGGTGCGGCGCACCCGTGCTTTGATCTTGTCCACTTTGTCAAAAGGGGAGATGCATTTTATTATATAAAAATAATATACAGTGCCATTCCTGAGTTCCTACTGGGCAACAAACGGCCTGCCTCCAAAACCTTTCAGTCATTCTTCATTTTAAAGCCAACACATAGACATCAATCTGAGATGGACCTCTTTGAACTGCTGGAAAGACTTCACAATTACTTAAAAACTGTATCAGAAATTCCATCCTGAGTTGATCAGTGAGATAGAGCCCTATACTGTATGGTTATTATACTACAGTCATACCTCTGTACTCGACCACAATCCGTTCTGAGGTGGTGGTTGAGCACCGATTTGTTCGACCACCGAAACCAATTTTCCCATAAGAAATAATGGAAAGTATTTTAATCCGTTCTTACCATTTAGAAAAATACCTAAAATATTATAAGAACGTGTATCTAAACAACAATGAATACGTAAATGTGCACAAACAGTACATGATAAAGATAAAGCATTATAAACCATTTTGTATAATTTACTTCACGTTTTTGAGAGTGGTTGATGGCACTAGCGTCATCATGGAAGGGGAATCCCTTCCATGGTGACGCTAGGTAACGCGCCTCCAGGGGTTTTCTCCCTTCTCTCTCTCTTCCGTGGAGGTGAATCTGGCTGGGCAGTAGCCTTCCTCTATTCTTTAAGAAGGAACCTGTCCATTGTCAGTTGCTTCTGCTTCAAGATAGTGGAAATGGCTCGTACACCACTTTCATATTTTGCTATAATTTCCGTACGTCTTTGCGTACGTAATTTGCGTACGTAATTTGCGTACCTGTTACTCCGCTGGCGGTCTGAGTCGAACTGACGCTTACCCGCTGGCCGAGGAGCGCAGCCGAGGAGCGCGTTCGGGTCGACTCGGCTAGTCGAGTACCGAAAATCTATTCGGGGTCCGATACATTTTCTACTCAAATTTTTTAGTCGAGCACCGATTTGGTCGAGTATAGAGGCGGTCGAGTACAGAGGCATCACTGTATATGCATTAAATGAATTGAAAACACTTTACGGTCGATCATGTATGAGAGCCAAATGGGATTGGACCAACCATGTGCCACATTTAACCCATGGAGCAAATGGTCTTCAACCAACAATAACCATTATCTACCTAAACAACTGTAAATAACCAATCCCTCCAAAGCAGGCAACACTGGCAAACATCTGGTACACATCTAAATACAGGCTTCATGACTTCAAAACACATCATCAGGCATGCTGGGAAACCCACCCCAATACTTCCCACAACACTGAAATACAGTTTTGATAAATTTTGACAAAAGTTTTTGTTTTTTTGTTTGCATTTGATTTAGTTATTGTCATGGTCCATATTCAGTTTGAGTCTGAGTAGAGCTACTTTCTAGTTTTTTTTTGTAAATAATGGCTGGCTGAGAAGTCTATCTGGATGTAGTGTTTGACTTGAGACCAAAGCTTTTCAATAAGAATAATGATTTTATAGTCAGTCTATTTTCAAAATGGTTTTCTTTAAAGTAGTTGTCACTTTTAGATTTTAATAGAACAGTTTTTCTTATTATGTTACATCTTGCGAAGCAGTGATGTATTGTAATTGTCTGTGTGTGTTTGTCAGTCCGTCCGTCCGTCCAAATATCTTCACAACCTTTGCAGATAGAAAGATGAAAGAAAAAGCACATTACTTGAGCGGCAAAGGGGATGAAAATGAGAGGATGACCTTGACCTTGAGAAAATTTGGTCAAGGTCAAATTTCAACTTTTGTACACTTTTTGCACATATCTCATGAACAGGATAAGATAGAAAGAAAAAAACCAAATGCGTTATATTCAAGGTGGCAAGGGGATAAAAATTAGATTAGAAAATTAGACCTTGACCTAGTTTTTCAAGGTCAAGGTCAAATTTTCACTTTTATACTTTTTTAGATACACATCTCTGAAATATGATGAGATATAATCACAAAACAAAAAACAACAATTTCAGGAAGCCAAAGGCACAAAAATGTGTAGGTCAGGGTAAAATTTTGAATTCATGGGTGTCGCGGGATGTTGCAGTCTCTGACTGCCTTGTTATTACTGCTGTGGGGAGAGCTTCCCATTGTTTTGTGCTTTCTGGTTACAAGTCTTGTATTTCAGGGCTGTGACTTGCAGTATTATGAAATTGAAAGTTTGAAGAGAATTTATCAGTGTATTGTAATATGTACATTGAGTAAAATTAAGATTTTTTTTCAGAAGCTTGGACATTCACAAATTAAATATTACTCTCTCCATTGATTAATTAAATATACAGTGTGTGCTCAACAGTACTTAGGACAGAGCCAGTCCCAAATTTAATTGTTATGTAGCTGGAGTCAATAATACCCTTTTCATATTACTTTACTTAGATTGTTTTAGTCATTGTTCCATGTGGCAGTAAGTTATTCTATTACCTGATCTATTTAGTCATTTGATTAATGTAAATAGATTACATAAATTACATTAAATTAAATTACATTACGGCTAAAATCCACAACTCTCTCTTCTTTCATGAGAGCGTGAGTTCAATTTTGGATTCAACTCAACAGGTTATGTAAATGTGTCAAGTGGACTCATTCCTAGTTGATATGAGGCCAATATCTTTTAAGATATCTCACAAAATATAAAATATTTGCACAAATTTCCGTGCAGAAAGACCAAGACAGAGGAAAGGACACACACATGAGTGGAACTACATGGTCATGGGGTTGGAGACATATTTATTTACCTCTGTATGCTGTCTGTGTCCACCTAGTGGAGGTCCTGCCATAAGGTACGTTTATGACGTTAAAGGTACTGCTGCAGTCCACAAAAAGGATCCTATCAAAGGTTGTTGAGGGTTTCAGTTGTTGATGTATGAAGTGGTGGTGGGGGGGGGGGGGGGTCGACAGCACCTGTACTGTTAGCAAATTGTTAGTGTAAGTGTAAAAAGTGAGTGCTGAGAGGGAGTTGAGAGGAGTTCTGGATAGTTGCTTGTCAAGGGTGGGCGCCGAAATTAAGCTTGCCAAAAGAAGTCCGTGGTTGTCATCCTTGCCCACATTACATGACACTGGAGTCATCACAGTATTCTTCTTCTTTTCCTTTCAGCTTTTCCCTTTAGGGGTCGCCACAGCGAATCAGTTGCCTCCATCTAACCCTGTCTTCTGCATCCTCTTCTCTCACACCAACTACCGTCATGTCCTCTTTCACTACATACATAAACCTCATCTTTGGTCTTCCTCTAGGCCTCCGGCATGGCAGTTCAAAACTCAATATCCTTCTACCAATATATTCACTATCTCTCCTCTGGACATGTCTAAACCATCTCAGTCTGGCCTTTCTGACTTTATCTCCAAAACCTTTAACATGTGCTGTCCTTCTGATGTACTCATTCCTGATCCTATCCTTTCTGGTCACTCCCAAAGACAACCTCAGTATCTTCATCTCTGCTACCTCCAGCTCTGCCTCCTGTCTTTCCTTCAGTGACATTGTCTCTAGACCAAACAACATCATTGGTCTCACCATAGTTTTGTACACCTTTCCTTTCATTTCAGCTGAAACTTCTATCATGCATCACACCTGACACTTTCCTCCACCCTGCCTGTACACGCTTCTTCACCTCTTTTCCACACTCTCGATTGCTCTGGACTGTTAAGTACCCTAATTACCCTAAGTACTTAAAATCATCCACCTTCTTGATCACTTCTACCTGTAACCTCACTTGTCTTATAAGATTACATTATATCACTATTAAATATTACTGTATGTATTTAATAATAATGTAGCCACAAGAGTTGAGGAAATAAAAAATAGTTCCTATCACTCTCAATTCAAAAGTTTGAGATTTTCTTTACCATTGAAAGTATATATTTAAAAACAAAGTTGATTGCCACTTGCTCATGATGGGTATTGTGACAGGTGGAGTTGATAAAAGCTGAGATAAAGACAACTTTCTAGTAAACAATACTCTGACTGTGAGTTATCAGGTTCTGTAGTAATATCTGATGTCAATTCACTTGTGCTGACATCAGCCATGTAGCAAACGTTTCATAGAAGTAAAATATTGAGTAAAAAAGGCACTGGGTTTCAATGATAAATGAAGATAGAATGTAGCAAAGAATAGACCCACTTCAACAGTTAGACCACTGAATCACAAAGGAAAGGCTTTCTGGAGCTGATTGATGAGTCAATGATAGATCTTTAAACTGGACTGTGATGACTGTGTATGGTGATGCTAATTCTAAATACTGCAGTAAACATAAGACTTACTATATAGTCTTCACTTTGTTCATTGTATGGAGGTCTTTGTCCTGTATTTTTCTCTACTTCCCCAAATGTTGTAAGTTTTCAAAAAATTATGACCACCAAAAAACATCACAATGATTCACTTCCCCATCTGTCTGTGAGGCCCGCCTCAATCTTGGTCAGAAGATTGTTACACTAGAAGGGAAAATATTAACACACAAGAAATTCAAGAAGCTTGGTGTTACTATTGTAACTCTTGGATCTACTGAGGAATAAGAAAGAAATTCCAAAATCATCTGCTCTGTCTTTGGTTCTGCATTCCCTATTTCTGCCCTAACTTTTGGCCCACAACGACCACTGGATTCAACTTGAGGTCAAACCCAAAGCCCATGTGAGCTCCACACAACTATAGCTAGATCCCTAGACTTATGAAAGATGTCAAAAGGAGGTGGCTCACCCTCTTCCCCATCCTCTGGCATCCTGCTGGGAAACAAATTTAATATCCTTGGTCTTTATAATTTTCCCCTGGTGGCTGGTGATCCACTGCAGCACTGAGGAGCACTAAGCTCCCAGCTGCTCATTCCCTACAGTCCCACACTCCATTGCAAACCACATGCTCTACCACATACACCCATTATTGAGGATTAAAAAGTGACAAATATTAAGAAAAGATTTTCACTGACTTGATGCCTGGTGCCCTGCAGTCAAGGGTTTCTGAAATTTTTGACATGATTCCTAACCTCTTAGCTAAACTTTTTTTTTTTTTTAATGTCAGGAACATACTAATCCTTGTAGGCTTTAGTAATATTCCAGGCCAGAAGGCCAAAATTTTAAGTCAGACCATTCATGACAAGTTCAATTCACTGCTATCCTCACCTATGATCATTAGCTTTGGGTAATGACTGAAAGAACAGGAATGCTGAAATAGGCGTCTTTTCATCTCCAAGGGTGTCTGGGCTCACCCTCGGTGATAGGGTGAGGAGCTCAGAGTGGAGCCACTCCTCCCTTGCACAGAGAAGAGTCAATCAATGTGGTTAAGATATCTGGAAAGAATCCCCCTATACACTCGACTGGGGAGGTATTCAAGGCATACCCCACTGGAAGAGACAAATCGGTGGTGCACTGGAGGGATCATATTTCTTGGTTGGATTGGGAATACCTTGTTTTACTCCTATAAAAACTGGATTTGGTGGTTGGGGAGATGGAGGTTTTGGCTTCTCTGCTTAAACTGCTGCCCACAAAATTCAGACCCAGATTATTGTAAGAAAATTGAGTAATGACCATCTGGCTGGATGGCTAGTTGGATGTATAGATATGAAGATACATGTATTGCAACTTAAAGACTCCGGGTGCACCTTGCAGAAATCGCAGGGCCATGTAAGACAACAATTCATGGTCACATTGGGAATTCATAGTGATCAATTCATGTTTTTGTCGTGTAGGAGGAACCTGAACCACCTTGTGGGAACCCACACAGACCCAGACAGACCATGGAAAGTCCCCACTGAAAAGTTTCAGGTCCCATTTTACAAAATCTGGAGTAAATGGACTAAGTACATCAAATTTATAAGACTGGACTTTTTGAATTATTGAGAAAGCTCAGGAAAACTGTTTTATTGACCTAGGTTTTTTTTCCTCTCTTCTTGGTTTTCCTTTTCGTATCAATGTGAAAGCTTCCCATGTTCTTTTTGTAAACAATTATACCAATGTTCACATGAAGTTTTGAAAACATTTGAAAGGGCCACATAAAAATACACGTAGGAGATCTGTAACTATTTATATTATAATGTCATTGTATATATGTATTTTTGCTTGAGGCTGAATGTGGCATTATCAATTGAAAGTGTTCTTTCTAAATAAAAATAAATAAAAAAATTAAAAAAAAAGGAAAAGTCCCAGAGCCTTGGGGGATTCAAACTAAAGCAAAGGTGGTATTAGCACCAATTTCCTAAGAACATTGAATCTACAAAAAAACTAGCAATTGCAGGTCAATCCATACCCCTCTGTCTCATGTAAAATACCTTAAAAAGTAATCCTTAATCATTTAAATATTTTTCCTCATTGAAAACCATATCAAGAAAAAATTGGTTGCATTGGTTTTACAAGAAGGATTTCAGTTAATCATAAATAATAATAACAATAATAATAATGATGATAATAATAATAATAGTAGTAATAATACCAATTGCCATCATCAATAACATTAATATTATCATGGTAATTATTATTATTATTATTATTATTATTATAGTGTGGGGGGTGGTAGTGGTGGTATACGTCTGACATGGTCGACAATTCTCAATCGTCAATCACAACATATGAAACACCTGGATTGACTACCAGAAAGACTACAATTCAATGCCACACACATGGTTACTGCAATGTCTGGAACATTGCACTATGTTCCAGATATTGCAATGTCTGGAACATCAACAACTCAATGTGGAAGACAATCCTACAGGCCAAATCCAAGCCAATTGCACGAGTTAAAATCAAGTGCGGCATATACAAAGGGGATGCATTACCAACCCCTCTGGGCCTGAACCCCCTCAGTCAGATCATCACAAAAAGTGGTTATGGATACTGATTCAGAAGTGGGGCAACAATTAGCCACCTCCTCTACATGGATGACATCAAGCTGTATGCCAGGAATGAGCGAGAAATCGACTCACTGATCCACGCACCAGGATCTACAGCGACAACATAGGGATGTCATTTGGATTAGACAAATGTGGTCGGATGGTATCGGGAAGAGGCAAGATGATCAGAACAGAAGGGGTTGACCTACCAGGGGGCAGGATAGGAGACATTCAGGACAGCTACAAATACTTTGAAATCCCACAGGCTAATGGCAATCATAAGGAGGCAGCAAGGAAGTCAACCACAGCCAAATTACCTCCAGAGATTAAGGCAGGTCCTGAGAAGTCAGCTGAATTGCAAGAACAAGGGCTGGGCCATCAACATGTATGCACTGCCAGTCATCAGATACCCTACTGGGATCAGAGGCTGGCCAAAGGAGGATATAGCAGTCACAGATATCACGACTAGAAAGCTCCTCACCATGCATGGAGGGTTTCACCCCAAGTCCAGCACCCTGAGGCTGTACACTAAGCGGGAAGAGGGAGGCCGAAGACTAGTGAGCATCAGGGCCACTTACCAGGATGAAACATCGAAAATCCAAGAGGTCATCAAGAAGATGGACCTAAAAGATGAACTGCTCAGTGAATGCCTTAGACAGCAGAAACCTGAAGAGGAGGAAAAGATGAGACAACATGGAGGGACAAGCCCCTACACGGCATGTACCACTGTCAGATAGAGAAAGTGGTTGATATCAAGAAGACCTACCAATGGCTGGATAAAGCTGGACTGACAGACAGCACAGAGGCACTGATCATGGCAGCACAAGAACAGGCCCTAAGTACAAGAGTCCAATATCTACCAAAGTAGATCTGACCCAAGGTACAGGCTATGTGCCCCAGAGATAGTCCAGCATGTGGTAGCAGGGTGTAAGATGCTAGCTGGCTCAGCATACATGGAGAGGCACAACCAAGTAGCTGTGATAGTGTACAGGAACATCTGTAGCCGGTATGGACCAGAAGTACCCAAATCCAAATGGGACAGCCCACCAAAGGTGGTTGAGAACAACAAGGCTAAGATCCTGTGGGACTTCAACTTCCAGACTGACAAACAGCTGTAGTGGACTGACATATTGGTGGTGGACAAAGCGCAGAAGACACCAGTGGTGATAAATTGCCTATTCCAGCTGACGCCAACATCAGGAAGAAGGAACACAAAAAGATTGAGAAGTATCAAGGGTTGAAAGAACCACTGGAACATATGTGGAAGGTCAAGGCTAACATGGTCCCTGTGGTAGTAGGAGCACTTGGGGCAGTGACCCCCAAACTGGGAGTGACTCCAGCAGATTCCTGGAACAACATCTTAAGTCTCGGTCTGGAAGAGTGCAGTCCTAGGAACAGCTAAGATACTGCGCAGAACCCTCAGACTTCCAGGCCTCTGGTAGAGGACCCGAGGATGACAAACAGACACCATCCAACAAGAGTGAGAGAGACTCTTTTTATGAGGAAAAGAGGACTGGATTTTGATTTGGTTTTTTTTCTTGAAAGAAATTAACAAGCGATCATGCCTAACTTTTGACCAGTGCAATATTCATATGTGATAAAAACTTTAATACAAACTTAAAAAGCCATGAAATATTTAATTTTCTGATCACGATTTGGAAAATGCTTCAGGACCATGCTCGCTGAATGTCTATGCTTACGAGAAAGCATCAGCGCGTCATTTGTGTAAGTGTGATGGAATAACTCAGTGACTTAAATCTTGGCTTAGCCTCTACACCTCCCAAGGATAAAATTAATTTACTACACCCTGAAAAAGAAAGAAAAAATATAAACTGTATATTTATAGTATGGGTTTAGTAGTGACCCTAGGTTGACCAGTTTGATGTGTTTCTAACTTGGTGTAGAAACATATGACCAATGAGACAATTCCAATGTCAGTTGAAAAGACATGTCTGATGATTTATCCCAATTCTCTCACAGACTTCTAATAAATGAAAAAAGAAGGTATAATTTCTATTTCACTTACGTCCTCAAACTGCTGTTTGCCTATCACCTTATTCGCACACTAAAAAATGACAATTTTAACAATACTGAGAAATATATAATATTTAAGGTTTTCATATGCCTCACTGCTGCATTGAGGGAAAAAAATGCTGAGGTCAGAATTCAGATTGATCTTTGCAGAACAAAATAAAAAAAAACACAAAGAAATTAAATCACAATCATCTTGATAAAATGCACACGTCAATTTCTCTCAAATGCAAAATAAAAGTGATAAAAATGGATCTAAAAAACATTTGCTGACAAGATAATCAACGCTAAGAATATTGTACCCACTTTGATGGTGAATTTAACAATATACAGTACATCTGCCACTATGTTGATGTGATCCATTTGTTGTTTTAACATTTAAAACAAAAACACTACATTCAGTACAAAAGCATAACACACAATATTTTTAAAGTAACCATCTAAAATTCTATGTCTAAGAAGGAGAAAGAAATGTCTGTATTTTAAAGGTTGTTTTTTTTTTTTTTAATTTTAGCATTCTCCAAATATTAACAACTATAAATTTACAGTATATAAAATTAATAGTAAATCTGTAAATTAATTTCCACATGAAGAAACTATTCATATATCTAAAGAAATTAAGATCATTTAGTAGCTCAAAGTCATCATTTTAATCAGATTTATTTAGCATTTCTATGGTGAGGATTCTTCACTAAAAACAGTTGAAGTTTTTGGGTAACTGCAGTGTCATTATTAAATCAAATTCTCATGAACTCAAGAAATATGTGTGTGTGTGTGTGTGTGTGTGTGTGTGTGTGTGTGTGTGCATGTGCGCGTGTGTATGTTTATTTTCTGTTGTCATCATTTCAACATAAAAAAACAACTATCAAAACTGATCATGTTTATTATAGCATTTATTCCTATAATCGTGGAAAGAAAGCAAGTAAACCAATAGGTCAAGTACTCTGAAAAAACTGTCCAGGGTTATCCATCACGGATAACCCTGCTCACTCTCTCCACCACACCCTAGACAGAAAGTGGAGCTCCTTCTCCAACAGACTGCTACAGCTCTGCTGTCGAAAGGACAGGTACAGGAAGTTGTTATTCCTGCCACAAGTCATCGCTCTATACAACAGCTCTAAAATATCAGATAGAGTTCCTCCAGTCTGAGATTTTAAATATGGCTTTCATTAGGTCCTGTGTATTGCCACAGAGTGCCACACTCATTTATAACTTTATGCCTGCCATGCTTGGGTACTATTATTAGTACATTATTATTATTGTTAATATTTTTAATATTATTATTCCCTTCCTCTATGTCTTAATTTTCTTCAATGTATATTTTCCCTGTTTCTTTCTGTTCTTATATTTGTGTGTCTTAATGCTACCATAACATTTACATTTCCCAGTTTGGGATAAGTATATCTATCTATCCATCTAAATAAATAAAAATGTATCAGATTATTCAGTTCAAGCTGATTGATTGAAAACTGCTAACAGCAAAATTGAAAATTAAAAGATTATTTTCAGAAATTAAGAAAAGACCCATGCAGGTAAAAATACTTAGTGAGCCAACAGACATAACATTACTTTGAACTGAGAGTAAAGAATCTAAATTATAAAGTTACTTTTAACTTTAAAATCCATTGATAATTTTGATGAAAATTATTAGTTTAAATGACAAAAATATTCCAAAATGTAATGTTTTCTATAATCTATAATGTTTTCTAATATCTTATCATTTTCAGAAAAACCCCAAAACAAAATAAAACAAAACAGGCACAGTAGTACATAAACTCAAGGGGGAGGACTTTAATATTTATATATTTATCATCATTTACACAATGTTTTATACATTGTTTAATAGTATGATTGCATTGTATGTGCAGTATGTGCCAATATGTATTTTCATACATAAATACACAATACGTATGTTCTTCCAGCTGCCTTATTCTTATGCTTATCATACTATAATCCAGTAGGGGATAAATCTAAATTCATTCATCCAAACAGAACAGCAAATCATCTATTTATTTCAGGCTCATTTCTGACCCTGAAAGAATAAATTAGTTATTTTTACTTAGTGCAAAATTGGGGACGTTTGTGAGAAAATAGAGTTTTACTAATGAACACTGAACTGATCTTAGTGCTTATATATTTTTATATTTTGTGTTTTGCAGTGATTGTTTTTTATGTGTGTATGTATATATTATTTACCCAGCAAATTTAGTATTTTTTTCTGATTTAGGAAAATGACCTTTAATCCGATATGTACACACATGAAAACAAGAATGTAAGCAAATATAGTTTCGAATAATACTCCAAATTTAATTCTGCAATAGACTTTTCTGCTAGTCCAAAGCAAAGCATGAATGCGCACATGCGCACACACAAACACAGACACATATACACACACACACACACACACACACACACACACACACACACACACATACACACACACATAAAATTATTTCTATTACACATATACATGGTCTGACTAATTTATGCCCATTGAGATCAATCTCAAACCAATTCCTAAATCCCTCTAAAAACAAAAACATGGTTATCAAACTGAGCGAATGAACAAACCGAAATAACACCATCATAATACCACTATTTAACTGAGGTATCACAGCATTTTCAATTACAAAACTGCCGCATTTGTTCCCTTCTATTGTCGATGTTGAGCACAAGTGAGCTCGCATTGAGCCACCATTAAAAACACCAACTGATTAAAAGCCATTTAATTTGATAGCTAAAACGGTTCTTTCCCATTTTCAGGCGAGCCATTCATCACAACGCCAGACACACAAATGCCAAAAAACAATTTGACTCCAATTGTAAGCGTTGAATCATGCTGCGAGACATGCTAAAGCTAATTTGCCAGACAAATTAGTTGGCTCGATTCAAACTTCATTGACGAAGTTATAAAATCTCGCATGGAGAGGAAAGTGCTCCTGCCGTACATTTATAGTAATTGTTTCAACGGAACCCCACTGTGGGGGCATTTTAGACGCCCACCCCACATGCCATTTTTTAAGCACTGCAACTGTCAAATGGCTTGGCTCAGGATCCCAAACATTACAGAGACAGCTCCTCCATTCCTTTTCACGACTGGAGTCCATCTTCCCTGCAAAGCTAACACATGCCGAACTGGTTGCAGTCCAGTATTTTTAGGCTTAAACGCTCCATTAAATTACGCTGTAATACATCGCAAAAAGTTAGTTTTAATTTTTAATTGCTTCCAATGAAAGATTGTGGACAACTTTAGAAAAGTGAAAAAACAGAACAATTTTTGGGTTAAAGTATAAAAAACAACATAAAACATTACTGCTTGAAACTGTTCAGATTTAAAATTGTTTTCCTGCAAATGGTTTCTGTTATTGTCAAGACATGGATGGATTTATGTATAGCATGTTAAGTAGCATTCAATGCAGTACTGTAAATTTCAACAAAGAAGGTGATGTTTAAGTCCGAAATACTGGCCAATGTACTTGTGAAGTTGACCTCTGCACTTTTGAAATTATATTTGAAACACTGCTGTGTCTCGGTGGACGGCATGGTGGCGCAGTGGGTAGTGCTGTCGTCGCACAGCAAGGCAGGTCCAAGTTTGTGTCTCGCTCTGTGCGGAGTTTGCATGTTCTCCCCGTGTCTGCGTGGGTTCTCTCCAGGTACTCTGGCTTTCCCTCACCTCTAAAAACATGCGCTTCAGGTTAATTGGCTGTTCCAAATTGCTAATAGGAGTGAGTAGGTGCGTGCATGGTTGTTTGTGTCTCTGTGTGGCTCTGCGGTGCACTGCCATTGCACCCGGAGTTTCCCCTGCCTCATGCCCTCAGTAAGCTGGGATAGGCTCCAGCTCCTCGCGACCCGTCACCACAGATGAAGACAATGAATGAATGAATGCTGTGTCTTGTTGACTCAATACAGAAAATTGCCTCAAAGGTAGGAATAAATGTTGTGCTAATTACATTGCATCAACAGCTATTGTGATAAATTGCTTTGTTTCATCACTTGATGAACTCAAAGGTTCATGTCCCATGCATCATTGTGGGTTTGTCATAATGAGTCTACGTACATCTACTGTCAAGACGGTTGCGGTATGGACCCAAATGCAGGACACTGTAGGCAGAATCTTTGTCCATGATTTTAATCATAACTTGAAACTTAATTACATACACAGGCAGGAAGGCAAACAGAACGCAGGCAGAACAAGGCAGGGACAAAACAGAACCTCAGGAGCTATACTACAGGACAAGACTTCAGAAAAAAACGATCCGGCAAAGAGCTCTGATCGAACCTGGCTTAAAAAGCCTCATGCTCATGGTCATTAGCCTTATCGACTCCAGGTGAGAAGACCAGCACAGGTGTGGTGATCAGCAGCAGGTGTGGAGAAGACCAACAGGTGTGGAGCCGAGGCTCCACCCACAAATTTGGCCTCTCCCCCTGCCACACACCAGCACAGATGCACCAATCCGTGACATCTACTTATAGAAGTGGCTCATTCTGACTTAGAAAAACACACATGAAAATCTGATTTTAAAAAATCAGATTAAAACTAAAAGTTAAAATTTACATCTACACACTCAATATGTACCTAACAGAGTGGACCATTTACAGCAGCATGTCACATAATGCAGAAAATTTAGCATGCAATTTATAGAAGGTCAGTTGGTGGCTACTGATGATGTCAAAAGAATTGAAAGTTTATATGAACTTAGAATAGTCTCAACAGTAACAATAGCTTTATGACACAACAGACATTTATTTATCAATACTTTTTAAAGATTTAAAACCCTACAGAGTCACACCAGTTTATAGCTGAGTAGAATGTCTCAATCATTGGTTTGATTTAGATTAACTCACCTCACTACATATCTTTGAATTCATTTCTTACTGAAACTAAAAGAACCCATGAAACACTGTAGATGTCGGTATGTGAAACTTAAAATTCATGATGCTATTCAATGCGATTTTTCAAGATCATCCTAATGAGATAACATTGTACAACACAATGCAATATGACATGATATATAGACGACATGGAGGGACAAGCCCCTACACGGCATGTACCACCGTCAGATAGAGGAAGTGGCTGATATCAAGAAGACCTACCAATGGCTGAATAAAGCTGGACTGAAAGACAGCACAGAGGCACTGATCATGGCAGCACAAGAACAGGCCCTAAGTACAAGGCAATAGAGGCCAATATCTACCACAGTAGATCTGACCCAAGGTGCAGGCTATGTAAAGAAGCCCCAGAGTCAGTCCAGCATGTGGTAGCAGGGTGTAAGATGCTCGCCAGCTCAGCATACATGGAAAGGCACAACCAAGTAGCTGTTGTAGTGTAGAGGAACATCTGTACCAAGTATGGACTAGAAGTACCCAAATCCCAATGGGACATATACCACCAAAGGTGGTTGAGAACGGCAAGGCTAAGATCCTGTGGGAGTTCAGCTTCCAGACCGACAAACAACTACTGGCTAACAAACCGGACATTGTGGTGATGGACAAAGAGCAGAAGAGAGCAGTGGTGATAGATGTGGCGATTCCAGCTGACGCCAACATCAGGAAGAAGGAACATAAAAAGATTGAGAAATATCAAGGGTTGAAAGAACAGCTGGAACAGATGTGGAAGGTTAAGGTTAATGTGGTCCCCGTGGTAGTAGGAGCACTTGGGGCAGTGACCCCCAAACTGGAAGAGTGGCTCCAGCAGATTCCTGGAACAACATCTGAAGCCTCAGTCCAGAAGAGCGCAGTCCTGGGAACAGCTAAGATACTGTGCAGAACCCTCAGACTCCCAGGCCTCTGGTAGAGGACCCGAGCTTAAGGATGACACACAGACACCACCCTGAATATATATATATATATATATATATATATATAGAGAGAGAGAGAGAGAGAGAGAGAGAGAGAGAGAGAGAGAGAGAATTTACAGAGAAATAAAGCTGATGAGCCATACAATGAAGTTATGTAAAGAGTAGTTGAAGCTGGACTAAGGGCAGAGGTTAGTATTTGTGAGCAGCAATATGGTTTCATGACAAAAAGGGTACTACAGATGCAGTATTTGCTTTGAGTATGTTGATAGAGAAGTACGAAGAAGGCCAGAGCAAGCTGCATTGTGTTTTTGTAGATCTGGAGACAGCTTATGACAGGGTTCCCAGAGAGGTTCAGGACATGTATGAGGACTGTAAGACAGTGATGAGGTGTGCTGTAGGTGTGACAGGGGAGTTCAAGGTGGAGGTGGGACTGCATCAGGGATCATCTCTGAGCCCCGTCTTGTTTGCTATGGTGTTGGACAGGCTGACAGACGAGGTTAGACAGGAATCTCCATAGACTATGATGTTTGTAGATGACATTGTGATCTGCAGTAAGATCAGGGAACAGGTAGAGGAGAAGCTAGAGAGGTGGAGGTCTGTCCTGGAAAGGAGAGGAATGAAGTTTAGCTGCAGTAAGACAGAGTACATGTGTGTGAATGAGAGGGACCCAAGTGGAAGAATGAGGTTACAGGGAGAAGAGATCAAGAAGGTGGAGGATTTTAGTACTTAGGGTCAACAGTCCAGAGCAATGGAGAGTGTGGAAAAGAGGAGAAGAAGTGTGTACAGGCAGGATGGTACAGGGGGAGAAAAGTGTCAGGCGTGATGTGTGACAGAAGAGTTTCAGCTAAAATGAAAGGAAAGGTGTACAAAACAGTGGTGAGACCAGCAATGTTTTTTGGTCTAGAGACAGTGTCACTGAGGAAAAGACAGGAGACAGAGCTGGAGGTAGCAGAGATGAAAATGATGAGGTTCTTTGGGAGTCACCAGGAAGAATAGGATCAGGAATGAGTACATCACAGGGACAGCACATGTTAGAGGTTTTGGAGACAAAGTCAGAAAGGCCAGACTGAGTGGTTTGGACATGTCCAGGGGAGAGTGTATTGGTAGGATGCTGAGTTATGAACTGCCAGGCAGGAGGCCTAGAGGAAGACCAAAGAGGAGGTTTATGGATGTAGTGAAAGAAGACATTAAGGTAGTTGGTGTGAGAGAAGAAGACGCAGAAGACAGAGTTAGAGGCCACTGATTCGCTGTGGCGACCCCTGGAGGGAAAAGCCGAAAGGAAAAGAATGCAATATGACATGATATTATGTTACAATACGGGGCCACAAGCTAGTCTCAAATGTGTGCCAGTCCCAAGCCCGGACAGATATAGAGGGTTGTGACAGGAAGGGCATCCGGCGTAAACTTTACCAAACAAAAATGAGCGTTCATGTCAAGAATTCCATACCAAATAGGACATAGCCAAGGTACAATGTAGTTTCATGCCTAGGAAGAGTACCACGGATGCATTTACTTGCTTTGAAGATGGTGATGGGGAAGGACAGGAGGAATTACATTGGGTCTTTGTAGAGAGGAAGCTGATGACAGGGTGCTAAGAAAGGAACTGTGGTACTGTGTGAGGACGGCGAAGTGGCAGAGAAATTCAAGGTAGAGTTCAAGGTACAGGTGGGACTACATCTGGGATCAGCTCTAGGTCCCTTCCTGTTTGCAGTGGTAATGAGTAGGCTGACATATAAAGTTAGACTGGAATTCCCATGGACAAGGTTTGCAGATGACATTGTGATCTGCAGTGAAAGCAGAGAGCAGGTGGAGGAAAATTTAGAAAGGTGGCTTCAAGGAGAGGAAAGACGATTAGTTGAAGTAAAACAGATATTTGTGCATAAATGAGAGGGGTGGAGAAGCACAAATTAGGCTACAGGGAGAATAAATAGCAAAGGTTTAAACTTTAAATACTTGGAATCATCAGTACACAGCAATGCTAACTGTGCTAAGGGGATGTAGAAATGGATTCAAGCAGGCGGGAATGGCCAGAGAAAAGTGCCAGGTGGCTTATCTGACAGAAGAGTCTCTGCTAGAATAAAGGGAAAAGTTCACAAGAGTGGTGTGGCCAGCCATGATAGACAGATTAGAGACAGTGGTGAGGCCAGCCATGATGGACAGATTAGAAATGGCGATGCTGAAAAGAAAACAGAAAGCCGAGGTGGAGGTGGCGGTGGCGGTGGCGGAAATGAAGATATTGAGGATCTCTGGTTTGGACGCCCTCAGAGGCGATATCATGAGTATATAGTAAAAGGGTGATAAAGATGGCAAGAGAGCAGAGGAAGAAAAAAGAAGATAAACTGACACATAAAAGACACTGTGGCTATCCCTTAATGGGACAAGCTGAAAGGAAGGAAGTAGAGGACGATGATACGATACAACATGATATGATACATTGCAATACAATATGATATGATCCAACACATTGCAATACAATAAAATATGATCATATGATACAAACCAACATGATACGATACAATGTGATACATTGCTATACAGTACGATACAATACAATATGATATGTTACGACACAAAACATATACTTATACGATACATACTGTATATACTTTCTTGTTTGCTAATGGAAATTTGTTTTTGATTTGGTCAAACTACTATTTCACAAGCATTCAACACCATTTATACATACACATCAATACGATTTGAACATACACCATCCCTATTATCAATGCAGCACACAAATGTCTACATGCACAATCCAATTAGCAGAAAGTAGTAAAAAAAAAATTAAAATTTGAGGTTTATAGTGCTACTTGTGCACTACATTACATTGGTCTACACAACAAACAAGAACAAGTATCATTCCCAGACATGCAGGTCAGATTTTCTTCTAGTTTCATCAGTATACCATCACCTGGAATAATTATTTTTGTTATCCCAAAATTACCTTTCACATTACAGTATCATGTTGATACGGTAGCCCAGAATAGACTAAAATAATGAAAAACTGGCTCTGGAAAGGGGTTTCAGCCTCTTTTGCATTTCAATAGATAGATAGATAGATAGATGGATAGATTTCTAACGATTACTTTCGTGAAGATATAGATAAGGGCTGTTCAGTTAGTTTCAATATGCAACTCTGCTATGTCCTTAATTCTACACACTACACCCTTTAAGTCCTTCAAGGAAAATTTCATCCATGCATAAGCCAATGGAATGCTAAACACTACAGCACAAGAACGTAACACTCTGCCTGATTATGATTAACCATTTACCCATCACTGCTACAAAGATTCTAGAAAAAGTAGAGTAAATTTTTCACTCTATGTTATCTATCAAATTTAATTACTGTCGTTTATCCTTTTGTGTATTTTTACACCTGCTACTACCCTTATTATTACTGCTGTTTTCCTTGTACTATTTTCTAACATTTAGTTTCCTTAATTAAGAATCAATAAAGGTACATCTTATCTCAGCTGAAACAACAACAACTACAGCAACAGCAACAACCTCATACCACCCAGACCCATGAGAATTTTCACTGTTGACCTTTTGCCTTAAATCAATGGTTAACCATTTTACAGTATTTTTCATCAGATTCTGGTACACTATTGATTTCTTAGAGGGTTTGTCAGTTTCAGCATCACATCATCATGTTTAATCTTACCAACCAATTTGAAAAGTATTCTTTAATGTAACGAGAATTGACAGTAGTTGTGGTTGGCTTCCCATAAATTTAGCATCCAGAAGACTTCCTATGTTGGATGCTGTTTATTTTCCTCCATGAAAATTTGAGTTGCATTGTTTTGCAACACTGAAACCTCAGCAAAAACCTGCTTCACTATCCATCCTGTAAGGTTGGTACAGATGTGTCCCTTTTTCAACTGTTAGTCACACTGTCACTGTGATGACAGTTACTATGGTAACCAATCAGATCCACTTAAAATCCATGACTTTGATTCACACTTCATGCACACATTTTCTCACAAATTACAATATGCCCCTTTTTTTTATCAAGTCACCAAGGTAAAGATGTTACTGTCATGCTTCCATTTTAGCATTCAAGACTGACATGAGCACGTTTTGTGTGTGTTCACTCAACATCTAAACAACTGAAGTAGTCTGAAGCCTGAACCCAATTGTCTATAGGATTTAATGATTGCTTGTTAATAGGCATACCTATCATGAACATGCACGATCGCATGCACACACACACACACACACACACACACACACACACACACACACACACACACACACACACACACACACACACATGCATACACAAATTGATTTCAGCGTTATGTGCTTGGCTAATTGTGTGCCGTCTGCTCTCTGATTATGATATGTTATTTTTTTTGTGCTCAAGGCTACATTTCCTTCCATCAAAAGAAAGAAGAATGTAGTTCCGTCATTGAAGAGTCCACATGTTTTGTCTTGATAACATTTCACATCCAAACAGAATGGAACACTTTTTCAATGATGCAATTTTTTTATTATTTACAGCAGGCTGTTTAACAAAATTGCATGTGATTAATTATTGACTATATGTAAAACAGGCTTCTTATCATTTTCTATCATACAGTGAGGACACTCATCTTCATAATAATGACAGTTGACAAATTTGACATCTTATTTCTTCTCACACACAAATGCCATGCTTAATTCTTCCACTTCCATGTTCTTTAACAACAGTTTCTTTGAAGAACAAGACTATATATTTAAACCGGTTACATTTGTGTATTAATTCACTGTAATGAGCAATGGAGAAAACCTCAAATGAATTGGAAGAAAAGAAATCGCCTGCAGCTTTGTAATGAAAGAACTCCATTTTAACATAATGGTGAAGGATTCAAGATCATACTATTTCTCAGAACCTTTTCTGTCCGCCAACATAATGCTTGATTTAATTGACAATAATGTCAACGCAGCTTCTCACAATGTGAGTATAAAACATATTTGAAAGATTTTATTCTGGTATTCGTCAGATTTGCAACATTGAGACAACAGTTTTTAAATACACAAAAATGGCCTGTGGCCTCATATTGTTTCTCTTCCTATTTGTGTCACAATCCGCTCCTGGTTTTCCTCTCATCTGCCCAGCTCTACCTGCTTGCCACTCCCACCTCATCAGTGCAACTACCTTCAACTGTGTTTCCTCACCTGATTATCACCTGCCTGTTCAGTATATATACCCTCCCACTCCTCTCAGTCTCTCCCAGATTGTCTTCGTATCATGCAAAGGTCTCTCGCGTTTATTTCCGGACTGCTTCCTCAGTTTCGCTTCCTCGTCTCTGCCCCAGTAATCTGACCAGCCTTCTGTCCTTGACTGCTCTGCCTGCTCGTTCCTTGTCTGCTACCTGTCAGCTGGGATTCCTGTTTGCTGAGACTGTTTTTCTGGAATATTGCTGCCATTCCGTGTGAAGCTCAGAATAAACTGTTGGACTATTCCTACTCTGGTCTCAGTCTGTGCTGTACTTGGGTCCTACCTCTGACCTGTTACAATTTGTTCCTGTTCACAAGTTATGTATGATGAAACACAAGGGTCAATCCCTAAATCTAATACATTCTCTCACTGTATGATCCCTATCGTTAAAATGACATGGATGGTATCACTACATTGTTATGCAGAAGAAAGATGGCATCACCTGCCAGTTAAATACACTGACCTCAATATGCTGAGTTTGCTGCAGGACTGTCTGTCTAAATATAACCTATAAATATAAATTCTTGATTATGGGCCCCATTGATAAAAAAACGGAAAAATACAAAATAATGCCATTTATATTCAGATGGTTTAGGCATGTGCCCTAATACAGTGGTCCCCAACCCCCGGGCCATGGACTGGTACTGTTTTATTTATTTCAGAGTCTGAAATATGTTTTATGTTGAAAAGTGACGCACACACGAATGCGTGTCCCACTTGACAGGTCTCGGTCACGTGACAAGTGAACCACCCACACAATTAAGCGCCCACAACCGAGTGTTCTGCATTAAAGTCAAGGCAGGTTATCCTGAGATCGCCCAAAAAGTATTGAAAACACTGCTACCATTTCCAACCTCCTGTCCTTGTGAAGTGGGATTTTCTGCAGTGACCGCAAAGAAAACCAAACTGCGGAGTAGATCGGATGTCCGGAACACACTTCAGGTGTCATTGTCTCCCGTTACCCCTGGAACAGCGGTCTAAACCACTAATTGTCATTATTGTAATTAATATTATTCGATTGACTTGCTCATCCTTCTATTGGAAATGATCAGTATTTCTCCTACGTCGAATGCACTGATTGTAAGTTGCTATATTTCAAAATAAACCTCATCAGTACAGTCACTTCAATCGAGTTTTTAATATAATTAATTCATGACGTGGGTCTTGGAACATTTTATAGACCTTCTCATCCCATGTAACCCTCTGTGATTTTTGCAATCATCAACCTCAACCCTAAATTGTATTTTGCCTGTTTGAAATCTCAAGTGGATGGAGCTTTTGCTAAGACAACTTTGAATTTCCGACTTTTTGTCAGTGTCAGTGTCTTCTTCTGAAACTCTTTTTTGTGAACTTATGTATTATTATTTTATTTTTTTTTGGCTTCTTTTTTTTTACCTCAGTGATAGAGCAGGTCGTCCAATGATCGTAGGATCAGTGGTCTGATTCCCGCTCCACATCTCACTTGCCTCCAGTGAGGTACTCACTGGTGTGTGAATGTGCGACATTGTTCCGGTGGTGGTCAGAGAGGCCTTTGGCGCGGGTTGGCTACCATGTTTCCGTTAGTCTGCTACAGGGCAGCCGTGGCTACACATGTAGTTTACCATCAACATGTATGAATGAGGAGTGAATGAATAATGGATCCAATGTAAAAAAGCATCTTTGAGTGCCTAAAAAACCCTATATAAATCTAATACATTAATATTATTATTCATGTCTGTGAAATATGTCTTATATATGTTTTCACAAGTGCCATATGAATAGGTTTTAATTATAATGTAATTTAAAAAAAAAAAGATTCAAGGCACAATTGTCTGGCTTTGACACAATGACACAAAAATATCTAAACACACACTCAGATTCACAAATGGCCGGGCAAACATGAGTGGTGACATTTTTCTGTTTACTGAGAGCAAGCACTGTAGCAGTTCTAAATGCACTTTAACACATGACAGTAGTGTCATGATCTACTTCAGCAGCAGAAGTAACATCTCATTTCATTCATGTATGAAAACAAGTTAGTCCATATCAAAACCCGTGGCAGTGAAATGTCAAAAACAATTCAGTCAGTAGAAGCAATTCATCGGCTTAACTATGAATCCACAAATGCTAGTTGGAAAACCTGTTTGTCAACTACTTCCATACTTGGTTACCTCTAACGTAACACACAATGTATATCATTAGATAAACCATTCACACAACCATACATTGTTAGTAGAGGCTGCCATATAGGGTACCACCTGGTCATCACTGCATTTTGATTACCAAGGTTGGTACCATTCACACAATCACTCACACATCAATGGAATACCATTTGGAATCAATCTGGAGTTGATTATTGTACCAACATAGATTAAAGGGGCCAGGAATTGATCTACCATTCTTTGGATGAGTGAAGGGAATCACAGCCACCCCAGAGGAAGGATAGTCCACTTTCTAATCTGATTGGAGCAAAGCGGAATAGTCAGCATCATCTGTGTTCCGTTCTTTTAAGGCAAATCTTGATTTTCTGACTAAGCAAAAGTACAAATGAGATGTACTTGATCTTTTATTCATTCACAAAGGAATGTTAGTTATTTAGTGTAGTACATCATTAATTTGGACTGTGTTTTCAGAAGACCACGATGAAATACAACTGTGTATGATACGATTGACTACTGCATTCATTCATTCATTCATCTACTGAACCCGCTTCATCCGGTGTCGCGGGGCGCTGGAGCCTATTCCAGCTGACTTGGGGTGTGAGGCAAGGAACAGTCCAGGTGCGATGCCAGTGCAATGCAAGCCACACATATACACAGACAAACACGCGCGCACACACTCACACCTACCGACAATATAAAGTTGGCCAGTTCACCTGAAGTGCATTTTTTTTGGATGTCGGAGGAAGTCGGAGAACCCGAAGGGATTACATGCAGACACTGAGAGAACATGCAAACTCCGCACAGAGCGAGACTCGAACCCAGAACTGCCTTGCTGTGCGGTCACAGTGCTATCCACTGTGTCACTTTGCTGTCCTTAATATATTAATATCTTGATGAATTAAACACTCTTGCCTTTGCTAAAATCACTCGTAAAATAAAAAAATAGAATGAAAAATTATATGACCTCTCTTAGGTTTTTGATTAAAGAAGATGAAGAATATCACTCCACAACAGAAATATCTATGTGTTGCCTTGCTTTGATACAGATCTAGAGGTGCAACTGGATCATTTCAAAGAAATAATCACTGAAACATTAATTCATTCATTTTCAAGTACCGCCGCTGTATCCGCCACAGCGGGTCACGGGGAACTGGAGCCTATCCCAGCTGGCATAGGGCGTGAAGTGGGGGACACTCCGGGCACAACGCCAGTGCACCGCGGAGCCACATACAAAGACATACAAACACACACACTCACTCCTACGGGCAATTTGGGACAGGCCAATCAAACTGAAGCGCATGCTTTTGGAGGTAGGACAAAGCCGGAGAACCTGGAGAGAACTCACACAGACACGGGGAGAACATGCAAACTCTGCACAGAGTGGGGCTCGAACCCATACAAGCTTTTATTTGGTGAAAAAGTTTTCTTTTACGCTTTGTGCCATTTTAATTTACTCTGTGCTAGTGACGTATGTACTGATACTTACACATCTGAGCAAATGTCACAAGTGTTCTCTTTACTATAACACCAAAATTATTCAAATACAGCTTTTAGTTTTGAACTCAGGCCTAAAAAACAGTCTTAGGCAGGAATCGACAACAGGTGATATTTTGCTGGTCACTGAAAGAATGAAGAAGAAGGAAGGAATAACGGGGTAAAATTACTTCACACAGTTTGATCTAATGATCCATCCAACGTCCACTTTGATGCCTACAGAATCATGAGATGAATCGAAACCTTCCAACATACTCATCTAACCTGGTTTATACCTAACCAGGACCTCACAAACAATGCTCATTCTAACCAGGATTTAGTCTCCACTGGGATTACTCACTCATGTCAACTATTTCAGAACCCATGTAGAATTTTTTCACATTTTGTAAATTCAGTAGATTTCTAGTCCAATTATATTTAGGCTGTATGCATTGTCAAAGGAATAAAAAGTGTTTATTTCCATCACTCTTGTCAAACAAGCTGCAGTAATGTTTCCACTAGTCGGTTCTTGCATTGGTGAATCTTGTAGTTGCATTTTGTTCTTAAAAAACTTTAAATTTGTCATGCAAAACTTTGCATGCTTTATTTTCAGAATCAGAACCAGAAAAGGTTTCATTGCCAAGTACATTAAAAATTACTATCGAGGGACTTGACGCGGTGTCGGTGCATTGAAAGGTGGAAGAGAATAATAGCGAATGAGGAATAGGAATAGGAATAGAAAAACTATTTACAATTCACATTACGGTGAGTTGAGATACACTGTATAAGGATGGTGTTTGCAGGCGAAGAAAAGAAGTCCAAACAGTAAACTGTCTTTGCAGAGTGGTGAGGGGCGGATGGCTACCTGGGGGGGGGGGCATTGTTCATGAGGCTGACTGCAGTGGGGAAGAAGCTGTTTTTATGGCATGAGGTCCTGGTCCGGAAGGACAGTAGCCACTTGCCAGAGGGGAGGGTCTGGAAGAGGTTGTGGCCGGGATAAGAGGGGTCAGCGGCAATCCTGGCTGCACAACTGCAGGTCCTTGTGTCGAACAGTTCCTGGAGATGTGGGAGGCTGCAGTCGATCACCTTCTCCGCAGAACGGATGACACACTGCAGCTTGGCCTTGTCCCTGGCCGTGGCTGCAACAAATCACACTTACTTGGAGGATGTGAGAATGGACTGAATGGTGGCAGTGTAGAAGTTCACCAGCATCTTCACAGGGAGGTGTAACATCTTCAGCTGCCGCAAGACATGCATCCTCTGCTGAGCCTTCTTGGTGAGGGAGCTGATGTTCTGCTCCCATTTGAGCTTTCGGGTGATGGTGGTGCCCAGGAAGTGGAAGGACTCCACAGGGGTCACTGGAGTGTCACAGATGATGACGGGGGGGAGGGCAGGAGGGTCTTTCCTGAAGACCACTATCATCTCCACTGTTTTGAGAGCGTTGAGCTCCAGGTTGTTCCTGCTGCACCATGATACCAGCCGGTCCAACTCACTTCTGTAGGCCGACTCATCCCCATCAGAGATGAGGCCGATGAGGGTGGTGTCGTCAGCAAACTTCAGGAGTTTGACAGACTGGGGACTTCATGTGCAACAGTTAGTGTACAGGGAGGAGAGCAGAGGGGAAATAATGCAGCCCTGAGGGGATCCAGTGCTGACAGTCCGGGTGTCGGAGACATGCTTCCCCAGCCTCACAAACTGCTGTCTGTCTGTCAGGAAGTCCGTGATCCACCTGCGCATGGAGTTGGGCATGTTCAGCTGGGAGAGCTTGTCATGGAGCAGAGCTGGGACAATCGTATTGAAAGTAGAGCTAAAGTCCATAAACAGAATCCTGGCGTAGGATCCCGGGGAGTCCAGGCGCTGGAGGACAAAGTGTAGTGCCATGTTTACAGCATCGTCTACAGGTCTGTTGGCTCTGTAGGCGAACTGTAGAGGGTCCAGAAGGTTGCCAGTGATGTCCTTGAGGTGGGTCAGAACAAGGCGCTCAAAGGACTTCATGACCACAGATGTCAGAGCGACGGGTCTGTAGTCGTTAAGTCCTGTGATCCTTGCCTTCTTGGGACTGGGACAATGGCTAAAGTCTTGAAGCACGCTGACAGGTCTCCAGTGAAGTGTTGAAGATCTGAGTGAACACCAGAGCCAGCTGGTTGGCACAATGCTTCAAGGTGGAGGGAGAGACGGAGTCTGGGTCTGCAGCCTTGTGGTGGTTGAGTCGTTGGAAGAGACTCCTCACCTCTCCTTCTTTGATAAGGAGAGGTGTGTGTGTGTGGGGGGGGGGGGCGCTGAGGTGTGGGGCTGTGAAGAACCTGATGAGACAGTGGGGGAGGGGATGGGGCTGCTGTCTAGTGGCTGGTCGTTGATAATGATTGGGGGGTCAGTTCTGTCCCATTGTCTTTCAAAATGACAGCAATAGTCGTTAAGGCTGTTGTTGTCGTTAAGGCGTACTGTAGGTCGTTGACAGAGTGGGGGGCTCTAGGCTTGTAATTGGTGATAGCTTTGAGCCATTTCTAGACAGAGGCAGAGTCGTTGGCTGAGAATTGTTCTTCCATTCTCTTACCATATGCAGATTTGGCTCTTTTCACCTCCTTACCAAATCTGTTCTTGGCCTCCTTGTATCTGTCTCTGTCCCCACTTCTGAATGCAGCCTCCTTCTCTGACCTGAGGCTTCTGAGTGTGGCTGTGAACCAGGGTTTGTCATTGTTGTCGCTAACCTTGGTGCGTGTGTGGATGAAGCTGTCCTCACAGAAGGTGATGTAGGACGTCACAGTGTCCGTGTACT
Source organism: Antennarius striatus (assembly GCF_040054535.1). NCBI lineage: Eukaryota > Metazoa > Chordata > Actinopteri > Lophiiformes > Antennariidae > Antennarius > Antennarius striatus. The sequence continues at coordinate 15,234,999 of NC_090783.1, read as the reverse complement.
CATCTAGGCTGTTGGTGGAAGACCTAAACACATTCCAATCTATGCAGTCCAAACACTCCTGAAGTTCACCCACTGATTCACTGGTCCACTTCTTGGATGTCCTTACAACAGGTTTGCAGACCTTTAATTTCTGCCTGTAGGCAGGAATCAGATGCACCATGATGTGGTCGGACTGGCCCAGTGCAGCGCGGGGAACAGCGTGGTACTCACCCCTGTTGGTTGAGTAGCAGTGGTCCAGGACGTTCCCTTCCCTAGTGGGAAACTCGATGAGCTGCTTGAACTTTGGGAGGTCTTGGGAGAGATTACCTTTGTTAAAATCCCAGAGGACCGTAACCAAGGCATCCAAGTGTGCACGTTCTGCTCTCAGTATCTCGTTGGTCAGCGTGCGCTGCGCCTCGCGCACGTTAGCTTCTGGCGGGATGTAAACACCGACGAGAATGAATGAGGAGAACTCACGGGGTGATTAGAAGGGCTTGCAGTTGATGATGAGGGCTTCCAGGTCCGGGGAACAGTGCTGAGTTAGTACTGTCACATCGTTGCACCAGCCGTTGTGGATGTAAAAGCAAATTCCACCTCCTTTCGTTTTGCCGGAAAGCGTTGTGTTCCTGTCTGCTCTGTAGAGATCAAACCCGCTCAGGTGAAGCACAGAGTCCGGAATGACATCGGACAGCCATGTTTCCGTAAAGCACAAGTCGCAGGACGTGGAAAAATCCCTGTTCCTGTTTAGCAGCAGGCTCAGCTCGTCCATTTTGTTGCAGAGTGAGCACACTTTAGAGAGGAATATCCTGGGGAGCACTGTGCATAGTCCACGCCGGTGGAGACGCACCAGCGGACCTGAGCGCTTTCCTCTCCTGCGGCGTCTCACCTTGCTGTGAGCCACCTTTTGATTTTTAATTTATTTTAATTTTAATATACTGTTTTGATCCCCGAAGGGAAATTAAGAATGCACACTCTGGCTAATGATTCAAATGCATGCATACATATATATTTGTGAGTACAGGCCCCTGTATCACACACACACACACAAGGGGACCTGTAGGCATGGAAGGGAGGTACAGTGGCAGGCAGCTCCTTCTTGGTGCGCCTTAAATGAGCAATTTTGTAAAGGGGGCGGCACCTTGCTCAAGGGCGCCTCGGCAGTGCTCCAGAGGTGAACTGACACCTCCCACTGGCAGCTCACCTCACCTATTTTTTGGGGGGGGGCGGGAACGGGAATCGAACCGCCGATCTTGAAATAATAGGACGACCCACTCTACCCCCCGCTTTACCACTGAGCCACTGCCGCCCCACCTTGGCCAGAATTGGCAATAAAAATGCAGTTGAGGCCAGGAAAGTCAGAAATAAATCCTCCGGAGTAGTAGCTCTGATGGCCATGAGAGCTTCCCTGGAATAGTAGCCATCAGAGTGGCAGAAAACCAAATTAAAACTCAAAAGAAGAAAAACAAGCGAGCACCTAAACACAGAGGCGGCCATCCGCGGCGCCATCAGTGATAGAGGACATACTTTTCTTACAGGATTTAGAAAATAATGTCTTACAAATGAGTTGGCAATAAGGTCGACATACCTGCTCATGAGCACATAATTACAGTTTCTTTGGGGGGGGTTTGTATTCTTGTTGGGTTTAGTGGCTATTCACAGATGTATTGGGACATTGTAATGCAATCGTTTGTGCTCTTCACTCTCCTCCTCCTCTGTTCTGGGTCTCATCCATGCCTGACTTGTCTACATCAACAACATCTTCATTCCACAATCAATAAACTCCACTCCATTTTGATCTCTTCTTCTCACCCACATTCACTCCCATGACCAGATCACCCCGTCATTTGGAACCTCCATTGCCTCTCCATCCCACGTTGTATCCACATTAATGTCTTCCTCACCCACAAATACATCTCTAACCAGGCCTCCTTGTAACTCCCACCTGCAAGTGCTATTTTGTAGCTATTTATTGGCAATTATTTAGTTGCCAATTTGTCTGAGGAGGTAGGCTGCTAGGTAGGACAGTCAAGCTAGCCACTAAGTTAGACATTAGCCAGACAACTTGCTTCAAGTGCTTAGAAGTTGCATTGTACTGTAGAAGTGGATTAGAGAAGTTAAGGTTACCTTGCACTGTATTGAGTGATAAAGCACCTACTTAGGGTTAGGGTTTAAAAAAAACAACTAAATTTCCATGACAGACAGTATTGTCTTCTCTGTGTTCCAACACCATCATTTGTGTTGTCTCATAGTGTTGAGGGGTGTACTGCATGTAGGAATGTTGGCCCATTTTTTTTACATCAAAGTTTTCTGGAAAATGCATTTCAATGGTGACTGACTGGAGAAATTCAACTAAAATTATAAAATATAATACTAAGAGTGATGAAATGCTGTCTAAAATTATTTTCAACTCCTTTACAACCATCTTCAATTGAACTTAATATTTCAACTGAATATCACTAAGCAATAAATATATATTTTTAAATTTACTTGACAACTACAATATTTTTTGTACACACACAGACACACACAGACACACACACACACACACACACACACACACACACACACACACACACACACACACATTTTAAAAATATATTTATTTATGAACAAGTTGATGATCTCACGTACTGTGTGTCATATAAGTGGAACAGGATGTGGAAAAATATGGTTAAAAATACACGAGAGAAATGAGAGATGGACAAGTACTTAAAGAAGACAAGGACATTAAAAGCATCAGGCAGAGAGAGGACATCTTCAATCAAGACAGTGGCAGTAACAGACTACACAAGAAAAGTAAATATCCGATGAAAAATACTACAATGTGCTGCATTACACAACAAACAAGGGCAGCTCAGGGGTTTTAAGAACAGAAGGAACAAAAAACTCAGGAGAAAAAAGACAGATAAAAGGAGAAGAGCAGTAAAGCATTAGAGACCAGTAAGAGTAAGACGTTCAAGCAGAGAATGAGAAATCAGTGTAAGAGGAGGGAGACAGTGGCAGTGCCAAGGGCCTGTTGAACAGGCTCCTGTTATGCAGAAGCACGGACGACTGACAGGCAGCTCTGATAAGGAGTATTAGCACACCCGCGCACACTCACACTCACACTCATAAACACAAGCATGGTACACAAACCCAACACATCAATCTACTGATAGGTAATACATATTACAAGCTGTTAAGTCTGCAGTCAGAACATATGTTTATTCATAACGTGCACGGGAGGAGAATGTCAGGGCATACCTGCTGCTTAACACACACACACACACACACACACTATCTCTCTCAAATAATCCATTCCACACTACAGGATTTGAGTAAGTTTCTCATGTCACGAGGAGCAGTCGATGCATCACTTCACATGATCTCTAGAGAAGCAGCTGTGTGACGTAAGCAGCATCACTGATGACCTTGCTGGACAACTGTCCAATGAGAGAACAATAAAACGTATGAAATGAATGTGGAGGAGGCTGATGGCTGAGATGAAGAGGTCAGCTTCAACGTTACTTCAATACTGTCAGTTATTATTGGTTATTTTATCTTGTTCAGGAAATATTTGCATGACCATTCAGATCAGTGGTTATGTCGTTCTGCGTTCCATCTGATTTTTATCAAATGTGAGCCTGACCTTGGATAATACTTTAAAAAAAAAAAGGTTACTTTAAGACCTTTATCTTAAATCGTCTTTTGTACTTCATCTACAGCGAGGTGCCTAAGTATTTACACCCCTGTGATTTTGCAAGTTCTCCCACTTAGAAAATAAGGAGAGGTCTGAAATGTTCATCATTGAACCATTTCCACTGTTTAGAGACATAAACTAGTAAATCAAAATCCAGCTGCTATCATGGGGAAAACCAAAGAGATTTCTAAAGAAACCAGAGACAAAATAGTAGAGCTCTATGAAGCTGGAAAAGGCTATAAAGCAATTGGGAAGCAGCTTGGAGAGAATGAATCAATGGTTGCAATTGATAGAACATTGAAAAGGCTAAACATTACTGCTAATCTACCTCAGACCGGGGCTTCATGTAATATCTCTCCTCGTGGGGCATCACTCATGATGACAAAAGTAAGGACTCATCCCAAAACTACACGACAGGAGCTGATCAATGACCTGAAGAGAGCTTGAACCACAGTTTCGAGGCCTACTGTTGGCAGAACACTATGGCGTAATGGTTTAAAATCATGCATTGCACATAATAATCCCCTGCTGAAGTCAGCACATGTGAGGGCCCATCTAAAGTTTGCCAGGGATGATTTGAATTATCCAGAGGTGTCACGAAAGAAATTCATGTGGTCAAATGAGACAAAAATGGAACTTTTTGGTGTAAACTCCACTTTTCGTGTGTGGAGGAAAAAGAAGGATGAGTACAATCCCAAGTACGCCATCCCTACTATGAAGCATGGGGGTGGAAACATCATGCTTTGGGGGTGCTTTTCGAGGGGACAGGACGACTGTACTGTAATAAGCAGAGGATGGATGTGGCCATGAATCATCAGATTTTGAGCAACAACCTCCTTCCCTCAGTCAAGAGCATTGAAGATGAGTCATACGTGAATCTTCCAACATGACAATGATCAAAGCACACAGCAAGGATGACCAAGGATGGCTGCGTACAAAGCATATCAAAGTTCTGGAGTGGCTTAGCCAGTCTCCAGACCTAAATCCTACAGAGAATCTTTGGAGGGAGCTGAAACTTTGTGTTGCTCAACGACAGCCCCGAAAGCTGACGGATCTAAAAAAGATTTGTGTGGCGGAGTGGGTCAAAATCCCTATTGCCATATGTGCAAACTTGGCGAAGAACTACAGGAAATTTTTGACCTCTGTAATTGCAAACTAAGGCTTCAACATTAAATATTAGCACAGATTTTCTCATGGGTGCAAATACTTATGAACCCCAGTAACATTCAAATAAATCATTGAAAAATCATGTGATGTGATTTCTGGATTTTTTTTTATTTTTAGACTGTGTCTCTAACAGTAGATGTATGCTCCAATGATGAACATTTCAGACCTCTCCTATTTTCTAAGTGGGAGAACATGCAAAATCACAGGGGGTGTAAATAATTATGCTCCGCACTGTATGTCTTGTGACTGTCTGTGTGACATGAACCAATGGATACACCAAAATATTGTAATTTTTGTGTTATTGTCCATTTCAGATGAAATAATGATGCATCGATAAAAAATAGAAATTATTTATGAACGAGACAACTGGTTGTGAAAACAGAAGGGACAGAAATAATTCTTTGTATTAAAAATTAAGGAATAAAAGTAAAACATTTGTAACCTGTTAATAAAATTTAAATTATATATTTATATTTTAGATAGATAGATAGATACTTTATTAATCCCGGAGGAAATTGCATATATATATATATATAAGCCAAGGAGGCATACAGGCCGAAGCTGGAGAAGCAGCTGGGGTGCAACCAGGTGCGGGAGGTCTGGAATGGGATGAGAACCATCACCGGACACGGGAAAGGGTGCAGCACTGTGGAGGGGAATATTGAACGAGCGAATGAACTAAACAGCTTTTTCAATCAGTTCAGCTCCCCCACCACTCCCGGCTCCTCATCCCAGGCTTCTTCCAGTCCTGCAAACCGCTCCACTTATGCTCCCTCCTCCTGTGCTTCCTCTCCTTCCACCCCTGCCACTTCTCCCGAGCCCACTCCAAGAACTGCGAAGCTCAATGGCCCCACCTCAACCCCTGGACTTCCAACCTCGCCACAACCTCCTGCTCCCACCACGACTGAGACCGTCATCGCTGCAGACCTGGTGATGACAACGCTGAGGAGGCTCCGTCCCTATAAGGCGGCTGGACCAGATAAGGTTTCCCCAAGACTCCTCCGAGCCTGTGCTTCGGAACTAGGGGACCCCCTGCAACAATTGTTCAACCTCAGTCTGCAGCTGGGGAGGGTCCCGTCACTGTGGAAGACCTCCTACATTGTCCCTGTACCCAAGAAAGGACGCCCTACTGAGCTCAACGACCACCGACCGGTTGCTCTTTCCTCCCACGTAATGAAGACCCTAGAGCGACTGGTCCTGGAGCTCATGCGCCCACAGGTGCAGGGTGCTATGGACCCTCTCCAGTTCGCCTATCAGGCCAAGGTTGGGGTTGACGACGATGTCTTGTACCTCCTCCACCACATACTCTCCTACCTGGACGCCGGGGGCTGTGCCGTCAGAGTGCTCTTCTTCGACTTTTCGAGTGCCTTCAACACCATCCAGCCCCAGCTCCTGCAGGATAAACTGACCTCCATGGCTGTGGACCCCTACCTCGTGAACTGGATTACGGACTACCTAACGGACAGACCCCAGTACATCCGTATGGGGGACTGTTTGTCTTCTATGGTGACCAGCAGCACGGGGGCGCCACAGGGGATCTTTCTCTCCCCCATTCTCTTCACCCTCTACACATCAGACTTCAAGCACAACTCGGATACATGCCACATACAGAAGTACTCCGATGACACCGCGATAGTGGCATGTATCCGGGAGGGTGATGGGGGGGGGGGTACAGGGCACTGGTGGCTGACTTCGTAGAGTGGTGCCAACAGAACCAGCTCCAGCTCAATGTCTCCAAGACAAAGGAGATGGTGCTGGATTTCCGGCGGCCACCTCCCTCTCCACAGCCAGTGATCATCAAGGGCAGTGAGGTGGAGGTGGTAGAAAACTATAAATACCTGGGACTGCAGCTAGACAGCAGACTGGACTGGTCACTCAACTCGAACTGTGTGTACAAGAAGGGGCAGAGCAGGATGTACTTCCTGAGGAGGCTGGCCTCCTTCAACATCTGTCCTAAGCTCCTTCTCATGTTCTATCAGTCCGTAGTCTCCAGTGTGCTGTCATACGACATCATGTGTTGGGGTGGGGGGGGCAGGAAAAGAGATATGGACCGTCTGAACAGACTCATCTGCAGAGCGGGCTCAGTGGTTGGGCTGAGCCTGGACTCTGTGGATACGCTTCTGGAGAGCAGGACCATGTCTAAAGTTAAGGCTATCATAAACAACACCAGCCAGCCCCTACACACCACCTTCTTCCAGCAGAGAAGCACCTTCAGCGGCAGACTGCTGTCACACAGCGCCTCAACAGAGAGGCTGAGGTCCTCCTTCGTGCCCCATGCCATCAGGGGGTACAATGACTCTATCAGGAGGAGCGGGGGGGAGGTGGCGAGGTCAGCGCGGGGTTGAAAGGATTTAATTTAATTTAATTGTATACTGTTTATATATTTTTTTAATTTTATACTGTTTTATATTTTAATTTAATTTTATACTGTTTATATTTTAATTTTATACAATTTTATACTGTTTATATTTTAATTTTATACTGTTTATATTTGAATTTTATAGTGTTTATATTTTAGTTTATAAGTCCTGTTAGTGCTGCATGTGTCTGTTAGTGTAGTGTATGTCTTGTGGTATGTCCTGTGATGTCAGTGTTTCTTTTTCTCCTGGTGTTTATCCAGTATTATTTGTTATGTAATGCCTGAGCAGTGGATATATACAATTTCCTCCGGGATTAATAAAGTATCTATCTATTTATCTATCTTTTCTTCCTTATTTAATACTTTTCTTTTTTCTGTTGTTCTTCTTTTGTCTTGAATTTTTTTCCTTAAATATCTGTCAATACCAGAAGAAGAAGTATACTTTATTGATCCCCGCAAGGGGAAATTACAAAGTCACTCGGTTAGTTGACAAGTATACAGGCCCCCTGAACACAGCACACAAGGGGGCCTGTAAGCATGCAGTTAGTACAATCACATTAAACTACACACATCAGGGAGGCAGAGTGACGGGCAGCGGCTTCGGAATGCGCCCCAATTTTGAGCAGCTTGTAGGGGGGACGGCACCTTGCTCAAGGGCGACTCGGCAGTGGCTGGGAGGTGAGCTGACACCTCCCACTGTCGGCTAACACTCCTGGTGACATCATGGCGGGAGCGAGATTCGATCCGCCGACGGTCGGGGCGATCCGTTTATGAGGCATATGCTCTACCGCTGAGCCACTGCCGCCCCAGTAAATCTTACTTACTTACTTTTTTCTTCAATCACTTCTCTTTCTGAAACATAAAACCAGTACTTTTCCGGAGTCTCAACAGACACAAGCTGAACTTTTGATAACACTATTTTTAACAAATTAAACAAAAAAGAATTATAAATAGTAATACCCACTTCATGCCATAAGTGATACAATAAAAAGACTCCAGCTATCAGTGTCACCTGTTTCATCCTTGATTAGTCTGGGAGATGAGGGATGAAACAAATTTCCGTATTGGCCCGAATATAAGACGGTGTTTTTTGCATTGAAATAAGACTGAAAAAGTGGGAGTCGTCTTACATTCGGGGTCTTGACATTATACCCATTCACAACGCTAGATGGTGCCAGATATCTCCAGCAAACCCCTGTCACGAAGAAGAAAAATAAAAAATAGCGGTAAGAAAAAAAAGAGAAGAAAATAAGAGAAGAGATAACAGAAAATGGAGAAATGTAGCGACAACCTGGAGAAAAGTGGGTCGGAGATCGGCCAGGTTAACCGGCAGCTGAGGAGAAGTTATGATGCAAACTTCAAGATGATGGTGATAAATGAGGTAGAGTCTTTATACAATTGCGATGTGATCGAATATATTGAATATATTGTTATAATAATTTGTTTCAGATGTACTGTCATTATTTTCTGTATAAAAATTAAATTTGTTGTTGAAAAAAATCTTTTTTCAAACTTGAGTCTTGAAAAAGAGGGGTCGTCTTATATTCGGGCCAATATGGTAATTGTTTACGTGGGATTCTTTTAAAACAAAGAGAAAGGTAAGCATTAGTCAGTACATGTGTGATTTTCTTTTAAGAAACACTTTTAATCCATCAATAAAAAGGGATTCCTTCAAAAGGATGGCCAAATCTGCAACACCAGCCAAGAGTTTTCTTGAACGGTGGGGTATACCATAGATAAGTTACCATTTTTGAGTAAGCCAAGAATATCCATCCATCAATTCATTTTCTATACCCGCTTTTGTAGGCTTTCGCGGGTCGCGAGGTTCTGGAGTCTATCCCAGCCAACTGGGGGCATGAGATAGGGGACAATCTGGGCATGACACCAGTGTACCAAGAATATATTATATCAAATATTTGTTAAATCCAAAATAACAATTGCACCCTTTCTTCCTTTAAAATAAGGTATAATTTAATAAGTAATAATTTAACCAGTAGTGCCTAACAACACAGCTGAAAAAGTGTCAAATGGCCAACTGGCACCATGATGACAATCAGGGCTTTTGAAGGACATGAAGAAATATTTCTCAAACAACACACATACTATTCCAAAGTCATCAGGTGGGCAAAACAGAATTTGCATGCATTTGCATGTCTCTTCTGTAGTCACATGCAGAAATGCAAAAATGAAAATGGGAACAGGTGGGAATTTACTGGAATAATTAGGAAATGAGAGCATAGCAAGAGAGGTGAAAGAGGTTAAAAATACCAGAAAATTCATAGAATAATTGGGGATTGACAGCGCTGTATGGTTGTCATAGCAACGTCCTTTCCACTTGGCATACTGCGAGAGGCAGCATTCGGCTAACAGGTGTTATTTAGAGCGCTTTGTGAATGAGTCAATGGATGAGAGGAGGGGGCGGGCAGGGAGAGATGGCTCCTGACTGCACATCCAATCAGAAGTTAGAAGCAGTGTTGGTCATGTTGGTGATACTTTTCCATTTGCTGACAAAAAAATGGTGTCAATAAGACATATGCTAAGTTGAGACAGCCAGTTCATATCAGTGCCAAAGTAAGTTTGAATTTGAAGCCTTTTTCCCTATCTTCAAATAATAAATCATAGGTCTGCTAAACTTTGTCTAACATGTCAGCTATTCTAAAATTATATTCACCACTAAATATTTGGTCTGTCTCAGCTTGTTGGTTATCTCACACTGTGGCCTTTACTTAGCTCATCACAGTGTGCATTACCATATCTTTGAGCAAACACACTCCTCATAATTCTCTATTTTTCATCTTCTCCATTCTAGGATAGAGCCAGCCACAGTGAATTTCTACCACACTGTTCAAACAGAGCACTAAAAGAAGAACACTACAGGGAAAGCTTAATATTAAAACCAGTTTCAAAGGAGCACTGTTGTGCAAGTACACACAAGGACACACACAAAAATATAACACTCAGCAGTAAACAAATTCCACACACACACAGGTTTACTGCTTGCACTCAGTCCACTTTGTTCACTGCCACCGATCATATGAAGAGCTATAATATTTTTTTAACACGTGCAATGTTAACTCCCCTCTATAGCACAGGCAATTTCTGTAAGACTCCAAGAGAAGCTCAGCTTTCCCTACATGTCAACAATTATAACAATTATCTTAATGTAGCCTTCTGTTAATCCTTGAAAATCTTAATCGTGAAATAATCGCCGTTTTTTCAGAAAATAAGATCTCAAGATCCCTACTGACAACTTTGTCAAAATATATGTATAATTTTCAATCCAAAATTTCAGAATCAGCAACTTATAACCAGGCAACTGCTCAATTTTATTAACATTTCTCCATTGGATTAATGTGTACAAGATGGTTTTTTTTTCTGTACTATAATAATAAATAAAATTGTAAGTGTAAAATATATTTATATTAATAAAATTTTATTGAAAATGCATCTACACTACTATACAGAACTGGGAATGGTTGTTCCCAATTTGGCCTACAAGTTCATTCGACTTGCTTCATTTTCCGTCATAGCTACTGGAACCACTAAACATTGTAACTCAAGGTATGCCTCTACTTTGAAATACAGTATACAAGCTCAGTCCCATAACAGAAAAAGTGTAAAAGTGTAACCCTTTTCTTGGTATTGGCGCGGTGAAATTTTTCATTTCATTTCTTTTAGTGAAAATAAAATAGAATATTTTCTTGTTTCAGTTTAACATAATTTTGACCTTTTCTTGTTTTATTTGCTTATCTATTCATGCTATTGGCTAGGTCGAAGTGAAGCAGACACCTAGTAAGGTCCACACAATGAGGGACTAATATTGACCAGATTTTGGCAGTCATTTGATAGTCTCCCTCAAGAGGAGAAACATAATTTAACTGCAGGGCAGATAAACATCTAAGATTGATTTGTGCAAGTAGGAAAATTAGCAGGTTTTTTCAGTTCTCCTGGTACGATTTTAGCGGGCTGAATAGAAGTCCTCTGACAAAAAAAGCTTAATGTTGAAAAATGATGAAAACTTTTATGATGTAGGCCAACAATGAGCTTCTTCTCTTTGAAATGCCAGCTGCGGCCACTGCTCTATAGTTCGCTATTTGATCTACCTTTACACTCTTAGCTGATCATTCTTTTGACTGTGTCCACAGGTCAGTCAGATATATTGGTTTCACCTACCAGCAGGAAGGAGCACAGTGACATTAATCAAGTCAGTGAGTCATGAGCCATTGTAACAGGCTGTACCTGTGGTCACATTTAAATGATAAATGAATGTATTGTTGCTATTCATCCTCTAGACTCAAACAAATGCCACATGCCAATCCAGTTGTGCACTTTGAATGTGAGCTAATTCAATTCTCAAGATTCAAATGATCTTTACTCAATCAGTAGCCTTGCATTTGACGGTGGGAGGAAGCTGGATTACCCAATATGAAGCCAAACTCATTTAGTTGGAGAAAGAGTGTATGGACAAAAAGAAAAATACAAATTCAAAATATGGAAGAAAACCCAAACAAACTTTTAAATTCTAAAAAATGTTTTCTTTAAAGAATGGGGGAAAAAAACTGGTTGCCTTGATAAACTAAGGATATTTGTCATCACCATTACTTAATCAGAATGTAAACCACTCAAAGTTTCATGATTTTACTATTTTTATATAATTTAATCCTAAGACCATTGACCATAGTTTAAAAGTTCCTTTCACTGATATCTAGGAACATATGTACATTGAAATCAGTACTTGTGTCAGCAAAGAACAAACCTTTCACTTCAGACATTTATGTTATTTGTCTTTGGCATCATTGATAGTAAAGACTGTTTGCAGTGTTTTTGACCACAGGGTTTGAGTTACCACCATGATGATGGCGAGTTTGTCCTGAAGTGATTTGTGATACATTATCCAATACTTCTTATGAATAGACACACAATATGTTAATAAAGCCAGAGTTTCTCTCGCAATAACTGCTTCTATGCAGAGCAAGATGGAAAAAAAATGCAATATAGCAATGAAATAATAGAGAAATGTTATTACATGTTAATATATTATAACTGACAAAGGAAAAATGAAGAACAAGCCTTTATAGACCCGTTGGCTCTTGAAAAATATCTAACTTTTTGTAAGGTGTCATAAACAACCCACGAAAGCATTTTTATGAATTGATGTATGCATTATTGACTGTTGGTAGAACACAACCAGTCATTCGACCCATGACTCTCCTTATGATTGTCATTATGGAGACAGACTGTTTGAGGTGGGACATGGGTCAGAAAAGCAAACAGATGACGAATTGTTCAGCCTGGTTGGATATGTGCATTCCATCAAGTTCCATTCTACTTCTGTAATATAGAGCCGTTGCCATTTTTTGAAAGACTGTCACCAACAAATTGTATCTGTTATATTTTAAAAAGATTAAATGGTAAAATTATGCTTAGGATTCAACAGCAATTATTGGTAAAAATAATAGATAAACAAAGGGAAATGACTAAAAGCTAACCAAGCTTTCATCAATTGTAGATTCTCTAATCAAAGTTGGACATCTGACAGTAAGGAATGGCATTTTCATCATGTCAACACCAATTCTGCTTGTATTGACTTATTTTATTTGACAGTCACTCTTTTAAACAAGCATAAGTAATAATCAAGCATCCTTGTTTTCTTTCGTATGCTGCTGTTTCTCAAACACAAATGACAGCAGGCATATGTAGAGCACTATGGCCAAAAGGGAAAAAAAAAATCACAGCAAGACGCTGATGAGAACCGGCTCAGAATAGAGTATTAGTATAGTATTAGCTTTTAAGCCAGACAAGACCAAATGAATAACTGTGACACCCCAGCTATAAATGTCAATCAAGACGTTAAAATGAGTCACATGAGTAAAGAAATGAGAGAAGCCAATTGAACAAATATCAAAAAAGTAACAATTACAGACATGGGGGAAAAAGTAAATGAGAAGGGAATTAATCTAAAAAGAAGAACCACTTAAAATAGCAGAAGGAATTACTAATAAGTAGCTGAAGAGGATCAATGGGCTAAGAGAAAAGAGAAAAAAAAATGAACGAAAAGTAAGACTAAAAGCATATGGCAGAAACAAGTAAAAAGGACAGTAATTTCATAAAGTAAGAAATGGAATGAGATAAAGAGTAGAACAGGAAAAAACACACACAAAAAAATTGACCAAAAATAAAAAGATTGTAGAGAAAAAGAAAACAGTGGAAGACAAAATAATGTAAGTAATCTGATGACATTAGACAAGCAATGCAAAATGAAGTGGAAAAACAATGACAGGGAACAGGTGAAAAGTAGAAGTGGTGGCATCAGATAATGAGTACCAGAGTTGCCCCAGCACTTGTGAGAACTATAAAACCAGAAGTGATATCTCTCTTGCTTTCTTTGTCTCTGTGTCTCTCTCTCTGGGCCCTGAGGCCGCTGCCATGTCCAACTCCTTTCCCCACTGTGTTGCCGGCAGCTGACCTGGAGCCGTGGAACAACACGAAAGACACAGGTGACAATACAGAGGTTAAAAAGCTGAGGACTGTAATCCCACTGGTGTCTTCAAGTACTGCGTCCTGATTTCACAATCCCAGCCTTGTGAGTTTCCAACTCCAACATCAACCCAGAGGTCACGGGTGACAGCATAAAGGTTAAACAGTCGCCAGCCATCAACCCGGAGCCACAGAATAGCACACATGATACAGATAACAGCACAAAAGATGGTCAGAGTGATTTGGTGAAGGCTGAAGAAGTCAGAGAGACAGCCACCAGGATGGTATAGTCTCAGCTGGAGAAGGAGAAGGTTGATGATAGTTTGATAGACGAGGAATTATTAAAAGGACAGTAAACTCGTTTTAAAGAAATATACATATTTTTTAGCATTATGAAAAAATAAAAATAAATTCCAGATGTCTAGCACCATCCCTGGTGTCAGGAAACCTTAAAATCGGCACCGCAGCTGCACCTTCACGTGGGGTCATGCGTCATTGGCAACACCCGTAGCTTCATCAGATAGGGCAGCCATTACAACACAATACGACACAATACGGTAACTATCTGTTAGACGCAAACATAAGAACCTATCTATCTTCAAAATACCTTCTGGAAGGATTGGAAAGCAATAGAAAGCAATGATAAACAAGGTCAAAATGACCAAAGATCCAAGAATCTGCCATGAGCACTCCAGAGAGATTTGAAGGTAAGATCATTTTCGGACAACCCATAGTATTTATTCTTAATTCCAAAGCTTTAGTGGATAATTGATTCATGTCTGGAGCTACTGGAGGAATTGGATAAATGTTTATATGACCAGATTATGATGCAATCACGGCACTCGCAAAAACTGCACAATAGACGGGTCCATTCATTGGGTTTGTTTCCCCTTGTTACTAATGTAAAACAATTACCTCAGATTTTGGGATGATTTCATGATAAATAAATGTGATAATGTTGACTTGTTATATTATCACTAGCTGTATATTTATATAATGGCGCTGATATGGATTCACCCCATGTCTAGAATTGTGTCACTTCCACCGTGAGGGAGCACATCTTAAAAGATGATATATTTTGTTCGTCCAAGGTCCCCATTGATCATAGAAAAATAATAATACCACCAAAACGTTTGTCTAATTATGAAATTCAAATAACACCCCATGTTTATTTGGACTTTACTGTCCCTTTAAAGATAGGTCTTAAAGAAAACACACCAACACAAATATGATTGAAGCAAAGCAAATTGCTAAAGAGACACCTCAGACACTTACTGATACTAGTAGCAGTAACAGTCTGAAAGAGGCAGGAACAGAAAAATATGATTCGCAACAGATAAAAAAGTTCCTGCAAGACACAAAAGGTTTGAGGGCCAAAGTAGAAACTTTCTTTCCTGACCTTACCATGTTTCTACGGCAGTGTAGAGCTGCCAGACCAAGAAAATAAAAACCGGGAGGACTTTTTCACATTATTTCGTGATAATATCACATTATTTCGTGATAGTATCACGTTATTTTGTGATACGTATCACGTTATTTCGTGATAGTATCACATTATTTTGTGAGTATCACATTATTTCGTGATAGTATCACACTATTTCGTGATAGTATCACGTTATTTTGTGAGTATCACATTATTTCGTGATAGTATCACACTATTTTGTGATAGTATCACGTTATTTTGTGATAAGATGTTAACCCTGGGTTAAAGTACATGCGCTGCGTTAGGCGATTTCTTCGTCTCTGTTCAACACCACGGGGGTCGAGAAACTTTAACAAATGCCTCACTGTACTTTGGGTGACATCATATTCAGCTTGGATGCAGTTGACATGATGGAGCTTGTATCCATGCAGCCGGCCTCGTCCCTCCAGTTTATTAATGAGGAATGACGCTACCTCAAGAGGTCCGACTCGTTTTTCCTCCGGTATAGCCCCATGTTTTTCAAATTTCTTCTTAGGGTACGCATGCTTATATAAATCTCATCTACGGAGCCCAATAACTGCCAAATCTCACCATGTCTCAAGCCAAGCATGAAATATAATTTAATTGCATCATGCAAAGGAGCCATGATTTACAGATGGCTAGCAGACAGTAAATAAAACCACTTTTCTTTTCACGTTCTCGTCTTACCACGAAATTACGTGATACTTCCACGTTATAAAGTGAAACAGTCGTATCATGAAATAACGTGATACGTATCACAAAATAGCGTGATATGTATCACGAAATAACGTGATACATCCCGGTTTTTATTTTCTTGGTCTGGCAGCTCTACGCTTCCGTATGTTTCTGGTTGCGTAAGCTTTTATTTAAAGAATCAAGATAGAAGTGACCAACCAGTTTCTACAGACAAAGAGGTTTATAGATTGAAGAAACTAAAGACAGAAAAAAGTATGATTGTGAAGAACACATAGCCGGTTTTTAATTTTTTTTAAAAATTTTGTCTGCTTTTAAAAAAAAAAAGTGTATTTTTTTAGTTTGATAAATGTTATAAGGATATACATGTTTCTTTGTTCAGGAAATGCACAATACAATTGACAATCCTCTTTATGTGAATCTATTTTGGATTTTGTGTCAAAGTGATTATCTTGTAATTTGGCTTTTGTGAATAAACGTAATTTTAAAAATCAAATCTCTCTTTCTCTCTCGATATATATACACACACACACACACATATACACACACACACCCTGGTATCTGATTTATCCTGAACTTTTTATCATAGAAAAGTGTTTCCATTGTTTAAAATTTCCATTGCTTAACATTTTTTAATTCATTCAGATTAAAAAAAAACAAGCATGTTTTAATTCTTTCATCTTAAAGCATGAATTTTGCTCCAGCTTTGAACTCCAAAACAAAAGCTTTATCACTGTATTGACCAGTGGTGGGCCATGCATTTACACCTAGGCCTTCAGTGATGTCCTACTAAGTCAAACATGCATAAATACATCCCATAATACTGTAAGTGGCTCCCACCGCTGCCACCAATGTAGCGTTCACGAGTGAGGCATTTAATACGTTTCACAAATTTGACAAAAACCATCACTTCTGAAGAGGCGTCAGCCCTACTCCTTTTACTGTCACTGGTAAATGAGAACCCGTGGTCACACCTTTTACAGACATGACACAACTACGTCACAGAACAAAACCGACTGAAATGACCACCATTTACACAAATACACTACTAGATGTTGCATCTCTTCTGTCATGCATAAAACAGGCTATTTTCCAGCATTGACGGTGATTTAATGAAACAAGTCTCTTTTAAATATGAATGATTAAATACATTAAATGCTTGTACTCACCAAAGCAGCTGTTCAAGCGGATTATTTAAGCACAAAATCCATTCTCCTTTCTTTCCACAAAGAGACTTCAATAACTTGGTTGTACAGTTTATCCATGTGTTTAAATTCCAGCAACAAATCCAGCAACAAATTAGCCTGCCCCAGGTCCTACAAGGCCAACTTGTGATCTGATTGGCTATTGCGTCTGTCTGTTAACTATATGTGCCTGTTTTCTCACAGTGCAGGGAGTCCTGCATTCAAGATTCTGAAGAGCCTGAGCAGATTTCATTCAACCTGGAAACCCAAGCTAGCTGAATTCTGATTGGATTAAAACTCTCGTAACTAAAAGTAGAGCACTGACCCAGTGTTGGCCCATCTCATATTATGTTCCAGTGTGTGTGTGTGTGTGTGTGTGTGTGTGTGTGTGTGTGTGTGTGTGTGTGTGTATATATATATATATATATATATATATATATATAGTATAGTTTGCAGAGCTCAAAACTTACTTGTCAGATGGTCTTCACATCACTGTCTATCATATTTTCAGTTTATTCACACTATAAAAAAATAGTACTGTAATTCAAAAGTGAATTATTATTAGTTTTGCTTTTACAGTCACATTATTTTAAAATGGGTTGGTGTTGGACTGAAGTTTTACTTTCAGAGTTAGGCGCAACCAGTGGTTATCTAAACTTTACAAGCATTGGAGTTCATTTTGTAATTTTTTTCTGACATCAGACCCGGTTCTGCTGATTGCTTACATTGATCTTTGTTCGATTCATGTGATAAAAAAGCCTTTCGTATGTGTGTGAGAAATGAATGATATACAAACCCAAATGGATGGACTATTACTGAATGTATGCATGAAGTTTAGCAAATATTTAGTCACAAGCAGATGGAGACTAGCTGACCATCTGCATTGCTGGTATGATCTCCCCTCTCTAGTTGTTTTGTTTGGTTTAGCTTGTGGTATTGGTATTGGCTAAGGGCGACAGGTACTGTTTCAGTGTATCCGGATATGCATACACCTTCAGATATTTCCACCCACAATATCATCACGTCACCACAAGTGGAATATGTGTTTGCCCTACGAACACACCTATGAAAGACTCTCAAATCAGATTTTTGTGTTCACGAGCTTTGAGAAAATCTCATTAGTGTTACATTTCTACTAAATGCATATGGTTCTTGTGTATGTTTCCCATGCTAATTTCCACTTGTGAACTTGAAAGCATGTGGTAATTTAACTCATAAACTCAATAAAATATGTAGAAAAGTGCATGTAGAAAAGTCATGTATATGAACTTTAAATACATGTGCCCAAAAAATATGTGTAAAAAACCTCACAATCTAATTTACATGCCCATGTCCAAATATATTTCAAAATGGACACCATTATTAGTGAGTATACTCTGCAGTATGTTTTAGAATATCCTGTAGAAGGCTTAACCATCATGCCTCAAAACCCAGTCACTTCATATAAACTACACAAAGGCATTATTAAGAGTATTCCGTTAAAGTGTGTCTCATTTTACACATCATGGTTTATGAGTCATGCAAATTACTATTCAAGTTAAATTTTCAGGGTTTTTTTTTTATTTAAAATCTACCAATTTTCACACAATTGTATTGCTGCCCTTATAATCATTTTTTCTGTGCATGTGAATGTGCACTCTGAAAGGCCTCCTTCTGTCTCTGTCTCAAACCCAGCACACCTGCCCTGTTGGGCAGGTGAAATATTTGGCTATTTTTAACCTCTGGATGACCGGAGTGCAGCATGACAAGTGACTTCCTGGAAAGGGAGGCGGAAAGGCATTTACAGTACTAATATACAGTAGAAGGAGTTATTACAATGTCTGACATGTCCGTAGGTTATAAACAATATTTCTCGCATTGAATGGAGGGATTCTGATGTCAGTAAAGCCATGAAGTTTAAACTTCTGTCAACTCTTATACACACACATACGGTGGCTAAATTGCGGCTTCTCATACACATGAGAAGCCATAAATGAATCCATCAAAACATGCATGAATGTATTCTGCAAATTGGCAGATCAAATGCACCGATGAGTGGTTATTAGTGTACTCCAAATGGTTACTTAGTGTTTTGTGTCATTTCTGTCTTAATTTTCCATATTTCTTTGTCAGACTTTCTCAAGTCTTCCCCTACGTTTTTCATTTTTCATTTGACAGGTCATAATTTTACACCTGCAGTTGATTTCTGCTAGTTGAAAGACTGACTAACAGATTATAAAATAAATGTTCCTTCACAGCTTAATTGTGTCCGCTGTCACATTGCTTAAGGAAAACAAGCCAGACTGTCAGTCTTTTATTATGTTAACACTCTATCATCCTGGAATCATACTGTATATGACAGTGAACCGTACTCTGAACAAGATATTATGACCAATGACAACCAGCCACTGAGTTGGCCATTGCTATTGCATACAATCTCAAATGTAATTTTATTTTACTAATCTATTGTATTCCCTGTTTGTATCAAGATTTAGATTTTTTCAGAGATTGTGAGTTTTTAATCATCCATTTTAAATTCAAAATATAACCTGATATAAATCAAATGTGAAATTAATATAACATTAAAGTGCAATACAATATATTTAAACTTGTTTTCTCCACATATATGCACTTATGTTTTGTATAGCTTTTGTAATTCCATTGCTTCACAATGCAATTGAAGCAATGGAATTGATGTGAAAAAGCTGAAGGAAATAAATGAATGTTTCTTATTCATTTAGGGAGTAAAAAGATTATATGAATGAAACCGACACAACTGATGAGGCATTATAAGAGCCTGCTACAAAAAGTGGCCCATAATAACTGCTCTGTCAATTTGTCACAAAAAGCTGGAAACAACCAGTGCATGTCATTAATCAACACTCTCTTGTTAACAATTCATGCTGAACCTTCTGCACAGCTGCAGTCAAAGCCTTCAACAGGTCAGAATAGAAAATCAGCACTTTGCTCAGGATAGAGAAGCCACATGTCCTACTCAGAGTCCATTGAACCGCACATGTCAGGAAGTAGAGTTAAGTGACTACTGTGAAGTTTTCAGCTTGGATTCAAACTGCAAGCCTCCGTCATGGCAGTCAAACGCAGACGTGTCAGACTGCAGAGGCCACTATGGTGCGTCCATGTATTGATGTGTGTGTGTGCATGCTAAAAATGTCAGGGGCTAAGACTAGTCGGGAGGTGACCACTGACGCATGCACAAACATCGCCCACTGTCTTTCTGGCCTCTCAGACACACACACACACACACACACACACACACACACACACACACACACACACACACACACACACACACACACACACAGTTTTCTGACACATCCCTGTGGTCGATCAGTCCACTGTACAGGCTCTCCAGTGAGCCATAGCTTTTACATATATTAAAATGAGCTTCGGGTACAAGGCTGGCCCTGAAGACCCACTTCAATCAGTCCACAGTGTGCACACCCACGCCCACACCCACATATTTTGGACACAAATTCAGTGAAAACCTGCAGTCTATTGAGTATGTGAAGACAAGATTGTAGAGAAGGCAGCAGACCATATCTAAGGCAACATGAGTCTTGTCTTCTACATAACTTTTTGACTTCATGTTTGTTTGTTTTTTACTTTTTTCACATAAAGTGAAAGAATTTAGACCTCTATTGTTTCAAACTTTGAAAAACATCATTGCTGATAAAATGACCACAGCAAGACCTTTAATTTGAAAGTGTGAAAAAAAGATGTTCGTCCTTCAAAGGAAAATGTGTTTTTTTTCTTTTTTAACAGGAAATTGGTAAAAAGAAATAAACTATAACAAGCTTCTCTGTTATACAAAATACTGACTCACAGTCGTCACAATGGTTTCAGCTCTTCAGGAAAACAACAATGCCTTTTAACTGTTTTAGTGTTCTCTCTGAGAAGGCCTTTTACTGTCTTTGTTATAAAAAACCTTCTATTGTTGTGTTCATGTCTGCTATTAAGCACACACCAATACTGTATATCATCATATCTGTAGCATCAACTGTCATTTCCTATGGTCAACATGCATGAATATAATAAATCAAATTAATGGATGCATATAAAAGTAAAGAGAAATGCTAATTAATCATTTGTCACAGCAGACATTTCAGTCCATAACTATCTCTGTTTGATATTCAGACCATTTGGAGTCACCATCCTAAATATTCAAAACACAAATATGACTATTTGAATTCGCCACATTAACATTTTTTAAAAAAATGCTACAATAATAGAGAAAAGCATGAATAAGTTCACATTCATTGTGATGCAGACTGAAGGGCTTGACCTGGTTTGACCTGAAAACATGCATATGTAGCTGTAAAAACAAAACAGAAATCCAATTAAGAATGATCCAAAATAAACCAAACAACTGAATGTGAAATCTCAGTTGGCCAACCCTTTAATCATTTTACAGTTCCTTGATTTGTCCTTTTGATTCACATGGACTCCTTCAATTCATATCTCAACATGGTGCTTTTCTCAGGAAAGAACACTTACCATAAACTGCCACTGCTTGATGATGGCATGAATGTGACGTTTTTATCTGAGGAACTGAAAGTGAAAAAAAAAGAAATGTGCTATTAAAAACAAATCTTTTTATTCATTGGATGAATACTGATGAAAGTTGCTCAATTGATATCATAGTGAAATAAGGACTGTGGCTGGAAAATGGTGAATTTCAAGCCTCTAACCATTAGCTGGGTTTCTGCTCACCTTGAGATCTGAATGAGTACTCAAGCAAACCCTGAAGATAAAACTGTATAAAGGAAACTATAAAACCTCTCACATATATTTTTTTTTAAATCACTGCATATGAAATGTATACTCATTCTTCCTACAGCAGGTCATCTTCTTATCAGAAGGTCAGTGCTTCGATCTACAGTTTCTGCAGTCATGTCAAAGTGTCCTTGAGCAAGATCCTGAACTGTAATTTTCTGTAAATAATCATTCAACAGAGTGTGAACTTAACTGATTACTTCAGCCTGATAAAAGAGCATAAGCCCATATCTCTAGATGTCTGTTTAGACCTCAGGAGAAGAGGATGTTTGATTTACTCTTGCTATTTTAGCTGGCGAGTTATTATTGCAGTAATTCTTGATTTACTCCTAAGAAGTTATTTATAACCAATTATCTGCACTGTCAAACAGATTGAAGTACTACTAAATGAGAGCCATTTAATACTGAATAGAAGACTTTTGCATATCTCTCTTTTGCTTACTCTAATACAATATTTAATAATGTATTTGTTAATTGAATTTCTGAACTCCAATTCATTGTCATCAAAAATATAAGTTTTTTGAAATAATAAACTCATAGAGCTCCTTCAAAGTCTGATTTTAAGTGTTCATAGACTCAAGTCAATATTGATTTACATAGCACTCAAATATGTATTCATGTGTGTCCAGACTTCTGCACCTCTATAGCACCACTGTATTAAATGAGTGAGTGAATATAATAACTACAAAGTATGCTCCTTTTTCACAAATTACGCAATGGCATCTCTGGTCTCTCTGCATTTGTGAACTCTGCATTTGTTTTTCCGTTTGTTTTATATGCTGATCATAATCAGCATATACAATAAATGAATAAATAAATTAAATAAATAACAAGGTTGGCAGTGTGAAAAACCAGATGGAAAATACAAACATAAATATAAGACTTTAAAGCTTTTGTAAAAGTGGGGCAAACTAAATAGAATTATATACAAGTTCACATTGAACAAAGTGAGCTGCCAGGTTTATGCAACAAGACTGTAGTGCAGTATGGGGCTTCACAGGGACTCTCCTGGCTCCCCTTCTATTCACAAGGCAAACATCAGACTTCAGCTACAACTCTGAGACCTGTCACTGAAGTACTTGGATGCCGCTGCTGTTCTGGCCAGTGTGCACGATGGACAACAGCAGAGGTGCGGGAACTTCATAAAGGCCTTGACTGACTGGGGCAAGAAGAACTGCCTTCTCCTCAATAGCCTACCGATAAAAAAAGGTGATTGTGGTCTTTAGGAAATAGAAGCATAATCTGCAACTAATCTATGCAGATTAGTTGCAAAGATATGTGGTGGACATATGAATAAAAGAACAAACACATAAAAACTGACAATTACAATACATCACCGCTTTGAAACGGGATGTAAATACAGTAAAACGTAACACACACACACACACACACATATATATATATATATATATATGACTAATTTATTGTTGGTTTTGCATATAAGCATTGGCTCAAAACAACTTTTTAATTTAAAGTTAAATAATTTAATAAATGATTAAGTCTGATTTAGACTAGTTCTTATCCATGCTGCTATAGTTTTAAAATACTGGGGCACGTCCCATGGATGCATCAAGCTTCTCTTTCCTCCTCCCTCTCTCCCTCTCTAAGCTCCCATGGTTTCCCCCATTAATTGTGATTGAACCTACTGCTGAGTTCCTGGTTGACACCCACTGACATTATTGTTATTGTAATTGTTATTGTCATTATTTTTGTTATTGGTATTTAATTTATAAATTTTAGTCTTTCTGAAAGTCATGCTAAATGTGATACGCTAAAGTTGAGATCAAATCATTAATATAGTTATATAGTGGTTAAAATAGCAAAAAAGGTGATGGGTATATTTTAGTCTCTGGAAATAGGAAGAGAAGGGAACGGCTTCTGGCAGATGAGAAAAAACAAGTGGTGACTTGAGACAAATAACAGTCGCCACTCATTCTCCATTCCTCTGTGAATACCCTGACCTGAGAGAAGAGAGAGCATCTCTGTGTGCATCATGTACAGAGAAAGAGAGAGTGACTGTGACAGAGTGACAGGGACAGGAAAGCAGCTGCGTCCCCAGTGATGGTGGCTCCATGTCGGGTTACATGTTCAATCCTGACACTGAAAAAAAATGGCTAAATAAGGATTTACTGGACAGTTACAGAAAGACATGTATTTTTACCTAACTGACATAAGTGTAAAAAAAAAAAGTGTCTACATTACCATTAAGCTATTATTTAACAAAAAAGGCACGCATATTTTGATGTAAAATGAAGTTAATGTTTGCAACATTAGGAAAAAAAATGTTCCATTGTTTTTTCTCATGTGCTTGCCAGCAGCTAATTGAATCTGCTTTGCACTGTTTGGTTGCCCAGGAGGACTGAATGGAACCCAGGGGAAAGGCATGCTTTTGAACACTGGCATGTTTAGTAACTCAGAGAAAGGTTAACAACTTACAAAAAAAGAGCTCTGCTATATCTTTCTCACATGAGCAATATTTCACATCTCCACCAAAGGTGTGCTAGCCATTTGGTGTTCATAAATACAGGGCATTTGTGTGTTAGCCATGATGGTTGTTTGGGAAATTCCATTTTGGGAAATTTTGGATCTGTATATGTACACACAGTATACTGTATATGCTAAAAAAAAAGTTGTCACCTCACATACACAAATACATTTTTAAAAGCCAAAATTGAATTACATGGATAGACACATTTAAATATGAAAGAGGACCAGAATGTTTAACAATCAAGTTTTACTTTTATTTCAATTTCAAAACCATAACAGATCAATTTTATTTTATATCCATAAGTTGCTGAACCAACACAAAATCCACTTTCCAAGAAAGTTTATCTTTCAATGCTTTTCTTATCCATCCATCCATACAAACATCCATCCATCCATCTATTCATCCATCCATCTGTCCATCCATTTTATCTTTGTCAGGAATCATGGCAACATCATAAATAATGTTCTTGAAATATTCCTGTCTTGTATCTTTAAAATTATTTCCATCATAATCAAAACACGTGAGCACAAGTAACATTTGGAAAAAGCTTGTACTGATAAATCAAAACTAAAAGCCACTGTGATCCTAAAGATGTCAAGTAGTTTCGAAAACAAAATCATTTCATTGCTTTGTACTCCTCTGGTTAACAAACTTGTGGTCAGTGAAGAAACAATACTCAGGGCTCAAACATATCAAGCAAAAAGTCATTGGACTTCTGTCTTTGTTTTTGTGGTGTCTTTCAGCTTAGCCTTTAGTCACAGGTGAAGTGGAGCAATGAATAATTCTGTATTTTTTTGCCTCCATTTCTCTCTTTTTGTTTCAACATCTTTCCATAACAAACAAAAACAAAACATCTCAGAGAACCTAAAACAAATGTAAATTACTTGAATTCAAAAGTATGCTACTGCAGGCCAACAGAAATAAACTTCAGGTGTGCTTTAACCTTTGAAGAGAAAGATAAATGAAAGAAATTAATCATCCATGTAAGACAGAGAAAGCAGCTGGATTCAGCCTGTCCTTTTTCAATCTCTCTATCTCTGCTGCCATCCTAAAATCCATCCATACCTCTAAATAAAGAGGTTAACATGGCCGGGCCTGGCGTCTAAATGTGATTACAAAAGTGATTTTTTAGCCCATCTGACCACTAATGTGACAGGCAGCCATTTTCTGCTAGAGTTACACACACACACACACACACACACACACACACACACACACACACACACACACACACACACACACACACACACACACACACACACACACACACACACACACACACACAATTCCCTCATACAGGCATACATACACTTCATCCTGTGATACACAGGACACACACACACACACACACACACACACACACACACACACACACACACACACACACACACACACACACACACAGACAAACTCCCCAGACTCTCATAAAATTAGATGGACAGAGATGAAAGGAGGGATGGGTAAAAGGTGGTGGTGGAGAGGGGTGGGGTGAGATGGTGGGGGCATCAGGGACAACTATGGCGGGTTGAATTTGATTGTTATTGCTTCCTCTGGGTCTGTGAGAGTGTGCAAGTGCGTGTGTATGTGTGAGAAAGAAAGAGAATAGAAAGAGAAAGATAGACAAAGAAAGAAAAGGTATTCAGAAAAGATAGATAAACATAAGAAATGGGAAAAACATACAAAAAAACAATTTACCAGGCACCACTTTTATGTCCAGGCACGTGTTCTGTTGCTGAGAGAAGAAAAGGATTAATTTGACTGATAGTAAAAAGATACACTGTATATGTTTTTTTTTTTTTTTTTTACATTTATCTGATGCGGACAAAATAACAACAAAGTTAAAAACCACTTTGACTTTAACCTTATATTTATTCTGTTGTTATATTTAATTTTTGATCAAAATTTTACACATACAGTCATGAGGGAAGTCATGTGCGTGGCTGTACCCATCAATGAGGACACCGTTTTTGACAAGATATTTATTGGATGAAGAAAATGAAGAAAATGACTGAACAGTCTGAAATTTCTGATGAAGTTCCTCTCCATAACATTCCCCGTCTCACCACCACCATCATCACCCCCACCCCCACCATCACCACTACCAAATATTTTCATACAGGTGAGGGACATATATTTTATGTTTCGTAATCTCTGAAGGGACAAGTGAAACATAAATGATAATAAGAACTGAACAGTTCCTTTACATTTTACATGCAAACTGCTCTATATATGAATTTAACATGGGTAATAACAACCAAAGAAATTGTGAAAAGAACAAAATGAAGGCTGAGTTTTTAATACCTCATTTTATTGTATTGTACTTTTTTACACTGTGCAAATTAATTATTTTCAATATATTAATTGTCCAATCAAACAATAATAATAGGATTAATTAAATACATATAAATTACAAATCTGATGCGCGCTCGCGTCGTGCCCGGAGTTTCCCCCAACTCACACCCTATGCCAGCTGGGATAGGCTCCAGCTAACCCTGTAACCCGCTACGGTGGATACAGTGGAAGACAATGAATGAATGAATGAATGAATGAATGAATGAATGAATAAATTACAAATCAGTTAAGTAAACCAAGCTCTTGAATTGATGTACTTAATGTTAAAATCAGTTTTCTGACTTATTATATAGTATGATGCTTCTGATACAATGATACTAATCTATAGAATTAAAATAAATGTTTTCACTTTTTTTCTATCTTGAACTGAAGAACAAAAGATGTTCTAGAATATGTTGTTCTAAGGTCCTAAACCAAAAATAGCATTGGCATTTCTGAAATAACTGAGAAAATATGCAGGAGTAGGATGACAGAAGGAGCATAAAAGAAAAAAAACTAAACTAAACAGCAAAACTAAAAACTAAACTAAAATGCATCTTTCTCTTTTGTTTGAGTTAATTTCAGTTCACATGGTGTACACGTGTGTTACTCTTAGGTCCCGGTGAATCTGAACACCACTAAGTGCAGGGTACACATTGTCAACACAATAATTAAGTAATCCTTTACACACATTCTCTTTTTTTTTTACAAAAGTATTTATGCAGTATATTGACAGTGTATGTATCAATTAATCATTAATTAAGTAGCATAACTATTATATGATATATGTTCATTAATGGTTACAATTATATTCATTTAAAAAATAAGTTAATATTTTACTGTAATGCAATACTTCAGTAGAAAAGTGTGTACTTTGAATTAATTCAAAAATGACATTCTAACATGGTTTCATCTCCACAAACTGAAATGCAGATGAAGGAATAGATTAACTGTCCTTCCTAATTTTCTGTGGATTGGCAGCACAAAAAATATTTTGTTGTGAGGGACAGCATGACAAAAATTGTGTATTTGCAGAACAAAATATAATGATAATGCTGATTGTACTAAAGCAAAATACAGCATTATTTTAAAAGACAGGAAACAGAAAGCACTGGAGTCTGCTTTGAGAGAAAAAGTGGAGGGTTAGGGGATAACAGAAACCTTAATCTTTGTTTTTCTGAGGTACTAAAGCTCTCTCTCTTTCTGTTTCCCTCTCCTCCTAGACAAATGTGACACTCGGGACTCCCACTCTTCCCACTCTCCCTTGATGGATAGCACACACACACACACGCACACACAGTCACGCACACAGTCATGCTCACACACACACACATACACACACACACACACACACACACACACACACACACACACACACATACACACATACACACACTGATATATAGCCAGAGGGTGGGGGGGTTACGTGGAGGGTTGAGGGCTAACGATTACGGGAATTGTCATTTGCCGATCATTCATCTGCATTTGTAAACCATCAATGTCAAGAGCTCACGCACGCACACAAACACACTCATGCACAAAATACACTTACGGTGTGTGTGTGTGTGTGTGTGTGTGTGTCTGTGTGTGTGTGTGTGTGTGTGTGTGTTGTTTCTGGCCTTTTTCGTCATCTAATCTCCAAAATTCACATTAGTAACATCAGAGACAGATCATGTATCATTGGTCTATTTGTGTGGTTTTGTGTGTGTGTGTGTGTGTGTGTGTGTGTGTGTGTGTGTGTGTGTGTGTGTGTGTGTGTGTGTGTGTGTGTGTGTGTGTGTGTGTGTGTGTGTGTGTGTGTGTGTGTGTGTGTGTGGGTGTGTGTGTGTGTGTGTGAGTGTGAGTGTGCGTGCATGGTTGACGCTGATGGGTCGTAAAGGCTGATTAATTCACATTCTTTTGATTTTCCATATTGCCTCCTTCACAGTAGTTTTTCCATCACTAGAATATTTATATTATTCAGATTAATAAAGTGACATTATTTTAGCTATTGTCAACCACTGTACAAATACACAATAGTTAAATATATATTCAGAAGTGAAAAATAAAGAATGAGTAGTATAAATTCAATTTAGCAAATATATGTTTCCCAGGTTGATACTATATGTTTAAATGAATTAAACAGCTATTCATAGTTGTGTAAATGTATGCTTGACTGCCTTCTATAAATTTAGGAACAGATTGTGATGTAATTTTGCCAGGGGATGTGCTGAAGGCCAAGGATGACTTCATTAGATTACGAGGTAGATCCAGATATAGACGCCTGATCCAGTGTGGTACTTAGAGTATATAAATAAATATATAAAGCATCAATATCAATAACAAATGCATGTATACTAATTACTGATATTAATAATTACTAAATTGTTTCTGAATAGGATTGTTATCATTTTCTATTTCAAGGAAAATTTTGAAAATACAATGTATATGATGATGTTATGAATTTTAAATTGAACCACTGTTCTTCCATATTGTACAGCTAATTATTGTACAGACTATTTTCTGTGTAAATTATGTATTAAATGTGAATCATTGATGCCAGTCGTTGAGTTGTTTTTTTTAATCGTTTAAAATCATGTTTTATAAAATATTTTTTTGTCAGATTAAGATTTTACACCTTTGAGGAATAGGTGGTTCTTCAGGTTTGACCCCATGTCATATTATTAGCAGTTAAACAGACACTATAGGCAGTCAGTCGATTGGTTGGTTAGTTAGTTGTATTTTTAAAACTTTTAAAATATTTACAGCATTACCAAACTGAATTATTTGTATTTTCCATTCATTTTAAAGTTTAGTTCCATCATTTCTTGCTTTACATTTACCCGTTCATTTACATTAAATCCTTTATTCCTTATGCAAAAAAGGTTTCTTACTAATTAAGACAGTTATACTGCACAATGACATTGTCAGTGTCCCCTTTTGTTAATTTCTGTTTTCTTAACGTATTTTTAATAATAATGAGGGTGTATTTTTCTATCTATCTTGTATTCCCTGGGTAACACTCAATGTTCTTCTCAATACTTGACTACAGAGAGAGTCCTCCTGAAAGATGGCAGATGATCACCTACATATGTGGAGGCACAGAAGAAAGTGCAAACACACCCCGAGAAACTGTGTAAAGAGGGCAGATAACTCGGCAAGATCCGTCTGTCCAATACAACTGCTACACCAGGCAATATGGGCTACACAACTCTGTGTTTGTATGTGTAAGACACTGAGAGAGATGAGAGAGGTTGAAAGAGTGTGGAGACAATTATCTCTCTAAATAACTAGTATATCTAAGACAGTGGTTCTTAACCTTGTTGGAGGTACCTGCCGGTTTCATATGATCACTCACCGAACCCTTTAGTAAAAAAAAAAAAAATAAATATATATATATATATATATATATAATTTTTTTTTTGGCTGCCAATCTGCGCCTACAGCCCCTCCGACCACCAGCGGAACAATCACAAACATTCACACACCAGCGAGTGCCCCACTGGAGGCAAGGAGGGTAAAGTGTCTTGCCCAAGGATACAACGACAAATGACTCGGCGGAAGCGGGAATCGAACCGCCGATCTTGTATCATCGGACGACCTCTATACCACTGAGCCACGGACGCCCGTTGTACATATTCATCCGACCACTTCCTTTTTTTGCTCAACATAGTTACTATGAATTAAAATATTAAGAAAGCAATCAGATGACGTACCATCATGACAGGCATATATTGACTACTGAGTGCACAAATCCCATGTAGCACAGGTAGGCTAATCGATGTAGCGTGATCACCTGCAGCCAGTGATGACTAAGGGGGGCGTGTCATCATGAATTGACACGATGTGTCGGGTGATTTGTCTTGACCTCCGTCTCCGCTGAACCCCTGAGACCGTATCACCGAACCCCTAGGGTTCGATAGAACCCAGGTTAAGAACCACTGATATAGGAATAACAGTGATATTCCTTACTTATGAGACTGACTTTAAAATTATTTCATAAATGTATTTTTATCTCTAAATCTTCACTGCATGTCAAGCAAATGCTCAATCGTCATTGCCTTCTTGTTAGAGTTGATCCCTATATTGATGATGTACAAACTATGGCTGAGGACAGCTACACTAGCAACACTGAGCAAGAATCACTACACATGGCCTGTCTCAGTTGACAGTGAGACAGCAGACAATCCAATCAGAAAATAAAATAAAATAAAAAAAAGATTTGCTCCTCAATAAAACATTATCAACATCCTACTTTACGTCATCACTGTGGTTGTAGTTGTTCAATGCGTATGTTTTTGTTTGAGGTACTGCATTAAAGAAATTAAAGAAATGTCTTGAACATCATATGAGTGATGAGTGAGGATATTTCAAAAATTTAAAGCAGAGTTTGGAGTAATTTACATGTGTACAACTCATGATCATTACTTTTAAAATTGATTAAAACAAGTCATGTCTATTGTCTCTTTCCATGTCTGTTTCCTTTGCGCATGTGCAATTAGGCTGCAGTTTCCTCTGTTTGTACAATTTCCTCAGGGATTAATTATCTATAGATAATTAATCAGTCTTCCAACAGTCTTCCCTCTGTCTTCCCTCTGCCGCTCAACGTTCGACTTGCCAACCACCACTCGCTGCCTTCCCTGGTCCAACCGTCATCTGCGTCTCTGTTCCTAATTTACTCTTCTCTGAATCCCTACCTCTTGTCGCTTCTGTTCGGTTGTCTCAGCCTCTCCTCATGTGTTTGCTGCTCACTGGGCGATTTGCTCCCACTATTTCGTTCGGCGCCAAGTACTGCCGCGTACGCAGTGCTGCTCTGTGATTGATACCTGCAGTTTGAAATTCTAAAAGCTCTACAGACCTTGTTAATGCACCTACCGTATTTACTGCAAAAGGGTTTTGTTTTGTTTTTTAGACTGTATAAGAGGGACAGACCTCTTTCTTCTCCACCCATCACTCCCCACCCCCACCTCCCCCTAGAGTATACTAAAACTAAACACTACCTGATGAAATAATATTAGGCTACAACCTTACAAATACAAATATAAAATCAAATGGAAATACAAATTACAAATACAAAAATAGGGAGCATGAATTTTCTGCCGCTGAATTTTAAAACTATTTACAGAACAGCCTAAAAATTGGGATTCAATTCATTGTTTTTGATCAAAAAAGTAAGATAACTATTTACAGAGCAACATTTTTTTTATCAACTCAGAACATGAATATTCTTAAGGTTTTTTTTTTTTTATGTGTATGAATGAATATTTACAGAACAGCCTCAGAATTGAGATTCAGTGCTTTTGATCACAATAATAAAGGAACTATTTACAGAACAAGTTTTTTATGAACGATGCGTCGGTTGTTTTTGCCGAATATATACGAATCACTATGTACGTCTGACACATCATGTCAATTTGTGATGACACGCCCCCTTTAGCCATCACTGACTGCAGGTGATCAAGCTCCATCAATTACCTGTGCTACACGGGATTTTGTGCACTCAGTAGTCGATTTATGCCTGTCATGATGGTACGTCATTTGATTGCTTTCTTAATATTTCAATTCATAGTAACTATGTTGAGCAAAAAATGAAAGTGGTCGGATGAACCTGTGCAACTTGAATTTCCAAGTACTATATAATGGAACGTGATGGGAGTCAGCGTTCCGCATGATTTACAATGTCAAGTTGAGCAACTCTAGTCTCGCACTGGTAAAAATAAAGAAACACTTCCTTAAGCTGCATGGAAAACAAACAGACCTTGCTGTGAAAATGACATAAGAGTAGCACTTACCAAGGTGAAGCCACACATATCTGAACAATAATATATCTCAATAACAACAGCAGAAGTCAAACTGATTTACAGGTAGGATATTTCACGTGAGTTCATGCACTGTCTTGGTTTTGTTCTTTGAAAAAGGTGACATTAATGCACAATTCATTAAAACACCATAAAACATATACTTTGTCTTAAATTTGATTTTTTTTTTACTAAAGAAGTGTTCGGTGAGTGATCATATGAAAACAGCAGGGTTCAGTACCTCCAACAAGGTTAAGAACCACTGGTCTAGATTATTATGTTCTCAATAAAAAATAAACATCACAATTTAATAAAAAAATCTTAAATTAATACTGTTAAAATATACTGTATTAATCATCTGGTTCTGCAAGAAGAGAGAAGCCATCTTTAAATACACACCTGGTTTATGGACAGAGCTTTATATGCATCTTTCTTTTTTCTTTTTTATCTTAATCAGACTCTCTCTACCTGACTCACTGTTTTTGTCTTTATTCTGTCTTTTTTTTTATTTTTGCCCAGATCTGCATTTTTACTTGTGCTGTGTCATTCATCAAAGGAGGAGTAATAGTGTTCTTGATTTATTCCATAGACATCTGGTTGGAATGCACACATTTATCACTGTGATCACTTCACAATCACTCTTTCACTACTAAGCTCAACAGAGCACAAATATGTACATGCAAACACCTCCCAACACACAAACATACCTGGTCATTTATTTATTTTACATGAAGAAATCTTTGTGTGTCCATGAAAATGCAGGTGCATTCGACAAAGTCCTTTATCAAACTTGGTGAAAGGAATCTCAGTTTTGCTCAGCAATATGTAAATGTCACTCTCAGTACACAATTTAAATGCAATCTTTAGTAAGGATATATATTTTTCACAATCCATTCTACACATAATGTAAGCATCCATCCTCATTAGTACACAATGCATTTTGCACAATTTTTGTATTTCTTAGTTTTATAAAAGAAAAGTATTATTCACTTTAGCAATGTGAAGTTGGCCAAATGGAAAAACAAGACGACCACCAGTTCAGTAAATTTTATTTTGCTCATATAACTTAATCATTTCTATTTGTGCATGAAAAATGTTTACTCATTTCTAGCCTACATAACCTGAGAAGGGATGCTATCATTGAGAAAGTCATGACTATATTAATATTTTTTTTTCTATTATTATTATTGTATCAGTTATATAAAGATAAAAAGTGAAATACATTATCATTTGAGTAGGTTTAAACGTTTCAATACACACTGAACATTTAATGTATTTGTGCAATTTATTTTAAGTGTTTGTCTAATGGTTTGAGAAGAGATGAATTATGTGGTGAAAGGTTATTGAACTATACCTTAACTACAGTGGTACCTCTACATACGAAATTAATTGGTTCCGGAAGAAATTACGTAAGTAGAAAATTACGTTAAGTAGAGACGCGTTTTCCATGCAAATACGCTAATCCATTCCAAGCCCCCGAAAATTCCCACATAAATGTTTTATAAAGCATAAAAATGCATCAAAACATGTAACAAAATCATGTTACGATTATATTATTACACAATAAATGACGGTTGTGCATAACGTAAAAAACAAAGAATAGAGTAAGGAATAAAAATATTGGTAATTTACCTGTTAACTACTGTCCTCGTTGTTTTTTGCCCTCTTTGGTTCATGCGCTCCTGCCTCACCATACTGAACAACAGAGTGAATTCCAGTCCTCCTTTTGAACTTCTCCAGCCACCCACGCAATGCCTTAAACTCGTTAAACTTCCTCTTGCTTTAATGACATGGCGATTGTAGATGCATTACGACCATATTCTTTGGCGAGATCAACCAAAGGCATCCCTTTTTCATGCTTTTCTATTATCTCTTGCATTGTTTGTACGTCTTTTCTTTTCCTCTTTTCTCCGTCACTTTCTTGGGGTCCAAGGCGAATACTCAAAAAGTTAATACAGTATATTTGCGCAAAACTATTAGAACACCTCATGGGTCGAGAGCAGAATGAGGAGGACTTTGCATAAACACCGATATAGCTCCACACGGAGGTCCCTCTTAGCCAATGGGATGCCAGGAAGATACTAGGTAATAGCCAATGCAAGCACAGCTATGAGAATATTGCGTTCAGGAACCTGTGGGAGCTGCAAGTATCACCCGATACTGTATTTTTACTTTACGTAAATCGAAAAATTGAAAAAATAAATTTTATATATGTAGCATCATCCGTTTGGTCAAAAAAGCTTAAAATCTGCGCCGCAGCAGCTTCGGCATTCAGTGGTTACGTGGGCGTCATACGTCACTGGGGCCAAACATAGCTTAGCAGCCATAAGAAACAATGCAATTCTAGACGCGATTAACACCAAAAGCTATGTTTGGCCCCAGTGACTTATGACACCCACGTGACAACTGACTGCGGAAACTGCTGCGGCGCAGATTTTAAGCTTTTTTGGATGATGCTTTTTTGGATGAAGCTTTTTTGAAACGGATGATGCTACATATATAAAATTTATTTTTTCTTCTATTTATCATAATTATGAATAACATATGTGTCACTTAGGTCAGAGTAAAATTTTTAATTTGGGGTGTCACAGAATGTTGCAGTCTGAGACTGCCTTGTTTTCCTTCTGTTTGTTTGCCATCTGTTGAGTTTTTTTAATGTACTTTACCTGACAAAAAATAGTTGACTGAGATGTATTTCATTATTTCTTTTTAAAATACTGTAAGTTGCCATCATAATTTTTTTTTTTTAAATGAATGGACATGATTCACCTTAATGACGAAGTACATTTCCAAAATTATTTCGTCTGCCCAGTTTCTCTTTAGCAGCCTACTTTTCCTGACCTGAGGGTGCGCTAGGGATAAGGTCAAGTCGAAAGCATTTTATTCAGTTGTTAATATTTAATCACTCATTTTTTTCTCACCCACGCCATAAATTAAACACTCTCCTTGTGAGTCACACTTTGTGTTGGCCTCCTTCTCTACTGTTCTGAATCATCCATCCATCCATCCATCAATCCATCCATCCATCCATCCCTCTATCCATCTATCCATCCATCCATCCAACCAAGCTGTCTGTTGGTCTGTCTATCCATCCATCAGACCATCCACCCTCCCACCCGCCCATCCATCAGTCCGTGCATCCATCCATCCATCCATCCATCCATCCATCCATCCATCCATCCATCCATCCATCCAGTCAATGTTTGTCTTTTTTACAGCTGCTTCCTCCATCTTTTCGTGCCTCTCTCTTTCTGAAGTTCAATAATTGATGCAAGGCGTCCTGTCTCCCTTCCACTAGCTGGAGAGGTTTAAGAGATGTGACTCGTCAATGGAGGGCACTTTGTACAACCCTTGACATGCGCACGCAGACATACACACACATTTTACTGCAGAGTTCAAGGAAAGGTCATTTCTGTAGCATTAATTTTGCAGGAGAGAAAGTGCTTGCTATGTGTGAGTGTTAAGCATTTATTCAGATCCTCATCAACTGACATCAAATAGGGTGACTGTGTATATGTGTGTGTGTGTGTGTGTGTGTGTGTGTGTGTGTGTGTGTGTGTGTGTGTGTGTGTGTGTGTGTGTGTGTGTGTGTGTGTGTGAGAGAGAGAGAGAGAGAGAGAGCGAGAGCACATGTGTGAGTAAATTACTGCCAGGGTTAAGACTGCCCTTCACTTGAACAAACTGCCAACACCACCAAGGTTGAGGGAGGTGATGTTTTTCCTGAATAAACAGGGAATACCTCACATACCTTCACTTTTTTTTTTTTACAAAGTTGCATATTTGCATTATTATAGGTAGTACTACTATTACTACTACTACTACTACTACTACTACCATTCTGTCATGTAAGACAGCTCCACATCAATGGCTATCAATGAGCAATCATCCCTTGAAGATATCCATTTTCATTATTCCTGTTTGATACAAGCGTCTGTGTCACCATAAACATAACCTTTACAGTCACCTTTGAAACGCTTTCTCCTTTTTTATTGTACAAACTGCAAACTTAATTTAACAAATATAAAAATATGAAATCCAAATACTCCCTAATAATGTCTGTCTCAATACTCCTGAAAGAGGTTTGTCCGAAATCAAGTGGATGAGGGGCACTTTAAAGATTGAAAAGGGGTGTGATCGTTCATGTTTTACCTTTGTTTCATTACTTAATTTATCTGTTTGTCTGCAAATTTTTTTCTCTGTTTCGTTTAATCTGTAGAATCTTTTAGAGGCCAGGCACACCATCATAAAAACTTATTTGAAGACAAAATATTTGTGTGAAATATCACAAAATTCTCATCTGGAAGTGGATAAGGGCATGAACATCTGTCAAAATTCAATGTATGAGCTGGTTGAAAACTTTTAATGTCTGAGTTTGTTTATTACATATTATAACGAGAGAGATGTTTTGTTGATGATTTAGGGGATGGGAACCTTACAAGCCAATGGCTTCTACCCGTCAACCCTTTTTTTTTCTTTTCAGATGTTGTTGATGATGTTTCAACACTGATTAAAGTGAAATATGTTGTAATAACATGTCTGGAAAGAAGAAAAATAAACTGAATAAATAAATAAATTAAATAAATAAATAAATAAATAAAGTGTTAAGTACGATCCTGTGACACTCTTACTTTGGGACTTCCTGTTGTACCCGAAAGTGGTTGCATGTAAATGTAATGCTCTTGTTCTGTTGAGTGTGACGTGTGTAATAGATAGATAGATATATACTTTATTAAACCCGGAGGAAATTGCACAGTGTGCCGGTGTTCAATTGTGTGTTCAGGTAAGCGTTGCGAGCTCCGGTTCAATAAAGAAGAGAAAAACGTATTTTGTTCCGCTTATCACTCACCATGCAGATTCCGAATAAGCAAGTCTGGTATTGTAACAGAAAGAAAGAAAAAAAAAAACATCAACGTAATCAGGTTAGCCTAAAGTACGAGTTACCGTCATCTTTTGGACAGAAGTTTACGGTACCGTAACTCCTACCATTGCCTATGGTAGGAGTTACGGTACGCAAATTAAGTGAAAAATTATTGAATACAGTAAACTAAAATAAAAAGCACATTACAGTTAAAGCATATGAACAATAAAGATAAGAAATGTTTACCTTTGTGGTGGTGAGCACTTGGCATACGTGAATGTTGGAGAGGAAGAGAAGGAGGTTGGATGTTACTGCATTTGTTTCATGTTCGACTTCTAAGACGAAAAAATTCAAATTTTTTTGGTCGAATTCCGATTTGTTTTATGTCCAAGGTGTTCGAAAACCAAGGTTTGCTTGTACAGTAATACCTCTGTACTCGACCATAATCTGTTCTGAGGTGGTGGTTGAGCACCGATTTGTTCGACCACCGAAACCAATTTTCCCATAAGAAATAATGGAAAGTATTTTAATCCGTTCTTACCATTTAGAAAAATACCTAAAATATTATAAGAACGTGTATCTAAACAACAATGAATACGTAAATGTGCACAAGCAGTACATGATAAAGATAAAGCATTATAAACCATTTTGTATAATTTACTTCCGTTTCGGAGAGTGGTTGATGGCACTAGCGTCATCATGGAAGGGGAATCCCTTCCATGATGACGCTAGGTAACGCGCCTCCAGGGGTTTTCTCCCTTCTCTCTCTCTTCCGTGGAGGTGAATCTGGCTGGGCAGTAGCCTTCCTCTTTTCTTTAGGAAGGAAAATGTCAGTTGCTTCTGCTTCAACATAATGGAAATGGTTGACTTTGCCATTTCGTACTGCGACGCGAGGTCGGACACTCGTACACCACTTTCATATTTTGCTATAATTTCCATACATCTTTGCGTACATAATTTGCGTACGTGTTACTCCGCTGGTGGTCTGAGTCGAACTGACGCTTACCCGCTGGCCGAGGAGCGCAGCCGAGGAGCGCGTTCGGGTCGACTCAGCTAGTCGAGTACCGAAAATCTGTTCGGGGTCCGATACATTTTCTACTCGAATTTTTTGGTCGAGCACCGATTTGGTGGAGTATAGAGGCGGTCGAGTACAGATGTATCACTGTGTATATATATATATATATATATATATATATATATATATATATATATATACACAGTGATATATGGTCGATATATATATATATATATATATAATATATAACATATATATAACATATATATAATATACAGGTCCTTCTCAAAAATTAGCATATTGTGATAAAGTTCATTATTTTCTGTATGTTCTGATAAACATTAGACTTTCATATATTTTAAATTCATTACACACAACTGAAGTAGTTCAAGCCTTTTATTGCTTTAATATTGATGATTTTCGGGAAAAAACTAAAGAAAAACCAAAAGTCCCTATCTCAAAAAATTTGCATATTTCATCTGACCAATAAAAATCCTTTTGCAGAAATTATTGCTTCAATGTGGTGTGGCATGGAGGCAATCAGCCTGTGGTGCTGCTGAGGTGTTATGGAGGCCTAGGATGCCTCTGCCACTGCTTCTGGTTCAAAAGTGGCTTGACCTGGGGAATGTGGCACCTATAGCCCATTTCCTGCACACGCCTGTGCACAGTAGCTGTGGATGATTCTACACCACTGCCTCCGCAGATCCCCCAAGGTCTGGACTATCCCCTTCTCCACAATCTTTCTCAGGGTGCAGTCACTTCTTCTGGTTGTGCAGTGTTTTCTGCCACACTTTCTCCTTCCCACAGACTTCCCACTGAGGTGCCTTGATACAGCGCTCTGGGAACAGCCTATTCGCTCAGAAATGTCTTTCTTTGTCTTACCCTCTTGCTTGAGGGTGTCAATGATGGCTTTCTGGATAGCAGTCAGGTCAGCAGTCTTACCCATGATTGCGTTTTTGAGTAATGAACCAGGCTGGGAGTTTTTAAAAGCCTCAGGAATGTTTTGCAGGTGTTTAGAGTAAATATTTTGATTCAGATGATTAGGTTAATAGCTCGTGTAAAGTACCTTTTCATGATATGCTAATTTTTTGAGATAGGAATTTGGGGTTTTCCTGAGCTGTATGCCAAAATCATCAGTATTAAAACAATAAAAGACATGAAATATTTCAATTGGTGTGCAATGAATCGGAAATACATGAAAGTTTAATTTTTACATTATGGAAAGTAACGAACTTTATCACAATATGCTATTTTTTTAAGAAGGACCTGTATATATATATACAGCATGTGTGTGTGTATATGTGTGTGTGTGTGTGTGTGTGTGTGTGTGTGTGTGTGTGTGTGTGTGTGTGTGTGTGTGTGTGTGTGTGTGTGTGTGTGTGTGTGTGTGTGTGTGTGTGTATGTATATATATATATATATATATATATATATATATATATATATATATATATATATATTATTTAACCCAATTTAAGGAAAATGCATTAAAATATAATTAACTTTTATCACAAATATTATGATATTGATTACTGGTTATGTTAGGTCAGAAGAGAGGGCCTTGCTGGCCCTAACAATTAATATATTTATTGAAATAAATTTAGCAAAGAGGGTGCAGATAAAGTAAGGTAAGGGGGTAATGATTTGATTTTTTTTTTTCTTCTCATCTATATTTTAGCCCTCCCTGCTCTGTCTCTTTCCTGTCTTAATTGAAAGACCATGGCAGGGGACTTGAGCAGCAAATTGCCTGATCAATACAATGTCTGATGAGTAAATTGATTGTGTTAGTGTGTATGTAGAGTGTTCTTGTATGTGCGTGTTTGAGTGATACTGCAAGCGTTCTCTCTATTGTATGCTTGTGTGGGAGTATGTGTGTAGTCATCCTACCACTTATTGAGGTGTTCAATCAGGCTAATTCATTCTCACCCAGAGACTGCTGTGTGGTTGCAGGACAATTCATTTACTCTGCAGGCTCCAATCAAGACTATTCCCAGAATTCCCTGCTGTAATAATCACTGCATATGAAATTAGAAGATAATAATGCCATAGATCCATAATGCCTGAGTGCTTCGCAGAAAGGGTCGAAGGACTCTTTATGAAACTTTATGATTGGTTGTTGGCATCTCTTTATCAAGAATCAAATCAAATAAATTTATTGAAAATAGTATGACAAAGAAGATTAAGGTCATGGCTAAAAATAAATTTAAAAAAATGCTAAAGTGGGTGTGAGATATAACTTCAGCCCTTTTAATTTAATTTTAGCCACTATTTTTATCCATCCGGCACATGATTGTTCTCGTTTGCGGAGTAAAGACGTAGCGTGCCTGTGCTTGTGGTTATTTTCATACTGAATCATTGTTTATGTAACTTACATATAATTAATTATGCAGAGGCAAAGTATGTTTGCCACCTGGTTGATAAAAACAATATTTTTTTTAAATAAGTTAAAAGGGTTTGGGGTTTTTTACTAGGTTGAAATGGTTAAAAAAAAAAAAAGTTATTTTAAATAGGAAAAGTTGTTTTGACCTATGAGTTGTTTGACTTACCAGTTCATTCATGTATGGATTAAACTTGTATCTCGAGATAGGAATTAATGTTTTCTTCCTAACTATTCAATTAATCACTATTTTTTAACCATATATGATTT
The DNA here is from genome assembly GCF_040054535.1 of Antennarius striatus. NCBI lineage: Eukaryota > Metazoa > Chordata > Actinopteri > Lophiiformes > Antennariidae > Antennarius > Antennarius striatus. The sequence goes on along the minus strand of NC_090783.1, from coordinate 15,194,129 downwards.
GATCCGGCAGTCTTATTAACTTATTTAGATTCCTGAATGTTTGAATTCATGCTTCTAACATCAGCTCCATTCGGTGTTGTGAACATCACTGTTTTCTCTTTACGGCTGTTTAAGATGGTTGATTGATGTCATCCATGAGTCTTATTCTCTCATGTTCACATTCTGGTCTTTACTTATGTACTTACACACTAATAACCCTTTTAGATGAGTTTAATTTGACCTATGCAGGATCAACAGTTATAACTGATGTGCTGATTTTAAGCAGCAGCTTTTGTTGGCATGGTTTATTGAACAGGCCAGACTGTTGTGTTGTAGCCAAATTTAACAATTTCCAATTAATGTGTTTTGAATATATTTAAAATAAATTAATTAGAGAAGTGATGAAGACCTGATAAGATAAATTACATTTTGTCAAAGTAATATGTGTTGATTACAGAATTAATTCAAGGTGATGAAATGCTGACTGAGATTCAGAAAAATCTGAAGCACTCTTCTGTAATGATACCTTTGTGACTTTATGATTTGTGTTACTACTTGATCTCCCATAATAAGCAAAGTCAGGCAGCTTCCATGTTTGTTGACAAAAATTCATTTTCTCTACAAAGAAAGCTATTTCCAAAAGTAAACATAATCCGAGGACATTTATCAATCAACCACCCTACTCAGTATTACAATTATGTTCTTTTGGCTGAGTTGTGCACTTCAGTTCCACGGTGGCATCTTCTTTCAGCCTGTCAGCAATTATTAATCAGATACATATAGTTATTCCACTGTTAGTACACAAACTTGGAGGTAAGGAACAGTAAGGCAAGCGGTGCTCAAATGTTCATCCAGAAGTTTAGGACTAACTTATATTGCCACTGCAACATGGGATATGCAATGGATGATGCATCACTAACAACGTTTTAAGAGCTGTATAAAATACACATTCCCACTCATGTACTTTCAAAAATGTGAATAATTTTAAATTTAATTTGCTGATTTAATCTTGTGATAGTAATATTTTTTAATCATGGAAGAAAAGCAGCTCTCCAATTAATTGCATTCAAGTACTTAAAAAAAGCACAAGGAGTAACAAATACATGTGAACTCGAAAAAAGGAAACATAAATGTGTTAAAACCAGGATAACAAAAGGAAGTAAATAGGCTAAAGCATGAGAAAAAAATACAAAATGACTCATTAAGATTAAGTCAACAGGTAGACAATCCTTGAATAAATTAAATCTGACAGAATTGGAGTTTCTTTTTGTGTTAGAGGACATTTCACCTCCCATCCATGCTTCAAATTCTGACTGGTAGGATATTTCAAACTCTTGTGAGGTTGCCAACACTTTGAGCATTGTCAAGGACATACATTTACAGTTGGTGCACAAGCACTGTTATAAGTTATTTAATGACGACATGAGTAATTTTTTTTAAAGAAGTGGCCGTGGATAATGTAGCTACTCAACTACATATTAAACAAGGCACAACTAAATAATGTGCATTGTGAACTCCAGTTTGCAGACTTGTATTTATGAGGTGCATCATTTCAACCTTGGCAGGACGGTGCAACAGTGGGTAGCATTGCTGCCTCACAGCTAAAAGGTTCCAGGTTCAATTCTTGTCTGTGTGGAGTTTGTTTGTTCTCCATGTCGGCACAACACATCATCCATAGGAAAAAGGTGTTGCCATGGAGTGTGTGTGGTTGTTTGTCTTTTGTATGGACCTACCTTAAGCTGGTGTAGCAAAGACAATTACAAGTATTTTGTCAACAAGAAAATGGATGGATTATTTCAATTTACTCTAACCATCATGTATGGAAAATGTCTAACTTCACTGCCCACTTCCAGTTGTGTCAGTGTCCAAAGGGACATAATGAAGTACATAGACACCAACAGACAATTTGTTTATCCACTTATGTATGCAGAGGGAGCACAAACAGGCCTTAAGATTGTATTGTACCTGACAAACAAGGTGGTGGTTGGACCCATATTTACAGAATGCTCAATTGAATTTCACACAGATGGCTTTCCTTACTACTATGACCCATAATGGGTCATAGTAGTAGTTTTTTTTCATCTTCCAGTGTACTTTGTCTGTTAACTAATCATTAAAGTGCAAAATATTGCTGACCACAAATTTTAGTTTACATATGTCATAACATTTTTGGAAAATCCATCACTTTGAAATATGAAGCAAACAATTATTCACACATATGACACAGATTTCTTGGGCTGCAGCAGCAGCTTTGTCCATTAGAACTGTTTTTTTCCCTCTGGGGTTCAAACTAAGGACACAAGAGGGTAATTGGTTCAAATCCAGTGTGGAACTAAACTCTGGACTCATGAACTGATACCTGGAGAGGTGCCAGTTCACCTCCTGAGCACTGCCATGGTGCCCTTAAGCAAGGGACTGCTCTTAAGGTGCTGCTACATAGCTGCACATCACTTGACCATGTCTCCATTTACGTGCATGTCTATTTTGTGTGTGTGTGTGTGTGTGTGTGTGTGTGTGTGTGTGTGTGTGTGTGTGTGTGTGTGTGTGTGTGTGTGTGTGCGCACGCGCTGGCATGTGTGTGTTATGGGAGTAAAAACAATTTCCACATTTGGGGATTAATGATGTTCATTAAAAATATAAATATGACCAACAGAACCCATTGACATCTACAATAGAGCACTACAAGCTACAAACACAGAACACATGCTGGAAATAGATTTTTCTGTACAATTTGAAAACACACTTTCAATTTCACATAATCACTCTTAAGACATTTTGAACTTCGACAGGGGACTTAAAAGAAATTCCTGTTTCAAGGCAGAGCATCAAAATTGGCCGCAGAGCCACGGCCACGCCTTTGATAGCCTTTTAGTTCAACGAGATTTTTGATTGGGTCAAATTTCTCACAGTCCAGCGAATGTAATTTAAAAAAAAGGCAAATTCAAAATGACTTCTTTAAAGGTTAGGTCATGTTTCTAAGAGGCATTTTTGTTGACATCAACATATTACATATGTTCCAAATTCTGTGCTTTCTGTATTGTACTATATAAAATAACAAAGCAAACGCTGCACCCTTGACTTTTTTAGGGGTTGGTGTGGGAGGATTTTGAAACATACCATGCTGAAACACACTTGGTGACTGGTATTTTTAAATGTGTTACTGAGAGACTTTGTTCAGTTTGCAAGACATTATGCAATGTTATGTGGCAAGTGTAAAATGAAAACCAAGGACCGTAACTCCAGTAAAAGGTTTTTGGGTGGGTGCAAATTACTCTCTCCCAGCCCTGTGAGAATTTCAGGGCCACCTATTCTGCTGTGCTATGAAGCCTAGCTTCTGGCACCAGAGGAAGTAATTTTGCTGTCCCAGTGACCAACTGCACTTAGGGTTGTTCTGCCTCCATCTATTCATTCTGCCATTAAAATTTAAGTTTAAGTTACATCATTAATCTACATACAGGCAATAGCGCACACAGACAGACAGACAGACACACACACACACGCACACACACGCATACAAGAAAAGGACCTGTAGATATGCAATTAATGGGGAGATTGTGGGCTGCCACACAGGAGTGCCCTAGGAACAGCTTGTGGGGTTGATGCCTTGCTCAAGGCAGGTGCTCCCTGACAGTGCTCAGGAGGTAACACCTATCACAACTTGAGCTACCAGTTCACACCCCATTCATTGTTCCACGTTAGACTTGAACTGGCGACCATCCAGTTCCCAAGCCACATCCTTGTGAACTGAGCTACTGTCACCCCAATTACAATATACTCCACATGATTAATCTTGGCAAACAGCCGGTTCAGTTGTGTTAATCGGAAAATTACTTATTGTAGGTCAGGTTCTGTTTTGATTTAAGGTGCTGTGTGCATATATTACATGCTATACACATATACAGTGTGAAATAATTCATCATTTTCTAATGCAGGCTTCAGTAGCTATGTATATTACAGGGCCAAGGTTTCAGGTGAAAAAATAAGCCATTAATTTAAACTAAATAAATTTTGTTTAATATTTACATGACAGACAAGATAACAAGAAAGGCATATTCTCCTAAAATATCATTCAAAAATATTTAATGTTAATCATGTGTTTATAAAACACATGAATTTACATGTTTAAAAAATCCAGAATTTGCCAGAAGGCTAGTTTTCATTTATAGTCCCCTGGCCACGATGTATAAAAAAAACCAGTAAAATAGTAAAATCAGTAAAATACATCTACAATATAGTAAACATAAATAAATATACATATTCAAACACTTATTGTACAATTAAAAGAGAATAAGACATCACACATATCAACATAACATTTGATCACAACATCGAAACATCACAACAGGGTTGTCTTTTAGTGTTGGCAGCTCTATGTGTCGATAAGCCATATGTTTAAGTACTTAGTGAAGAACTTGTCTGTTGTTGGAAGTTTAACCTCCTCAGGTAATGAGTTCCACTCACTAGCGCTCCTCACTGACCAGGGCGACTTACTGAAAGTGCTTCTGCGCAGAGGAATGAAACAGAGCTTCTGACAGAGCCTTGAGTGACACGCTCAGATATGTTTCTTTGGCTGATGAACTCTGCCAGAGGATCAGGAGCCAAATCATGCAATACTTTATAAATCAAATTCAAATCTGCAAATGTGTGAAGACTGTCCCAGTCTAAAAAGCTGTATTCAAAATGCGCAGTGACGATGGTGCCTTGGTTCTTTATCAACTTTAATTGCTTTAATTTATTAACTTTAATTGCTTGTTTGTTTGTTTTGTTTGCACTCTGACCAGCCTGGGACCAACTGGTTAGGTAGTAGTTGAAGTGGATGAAAATTATTGAATAGAAGTAAATTTTTTGCGGCTTCAGGTGACATTTCATTTCGAATTCCTCGGAAATTTGCGAGATTTAACTTGATTTTTTTGCACAATTTGTCAATATGGGCTTTAAAGGAGAGTTGATGGGAAGGCTTACAGCTGTTATGGGTTCTTAGCCGGAGGTTCTCTTGTTCCTGTTTTCGCTTAGGGGGATCAGCTGACCTTTGTACCTGATTCCGTGTCAGCAGCAGACACCAAATCCTACTCCTCATCTCCAGTTAAGGGCAAACCCACCGACTGTCATTCTGTAGTCAGGGGGAGACCCACCAAGTCCTGTTCCTGCCATGTAGTTGGTGGAGACCTGACAGATTCAGTTCCTGCTCTCTAATCAGGCATGGACATGCTGACCTCAGTTCTTCTTATCCAGTGGGGGCAGACATATTGGCCTCAGCCTTTATGACCAAACGTTTCCCAGCCTTTATCACTCTCAAGAGTGGATTGTTCCTGCAGTTCCTCTGTGTGGGTTTCTTTGCAGATCAGTCATGGGACTATAGACTACTATAGACTATGGTTTTTGTCTGTTTTTTTTTACTTTTCCTGACCAGAAAAACAACACTATATCACACCTGTTCACCTTGCTTAATTAATTCACCCTATTTTTTTTCTGTGTATCTTCATACAAAAACTCTGGAAAATTTCTGTATCAGTTATATATATATATATTTTTTTTTTCTTTTGGTTTTTATCTTTTCTTTTGCAGTTATCATGAATTATTATCCTCTACCTGCCCCCCACCCCCACCCCCCGTCCCCCTAAAAAATCGGAATTTGACAGAATCTAAAATGTTCATTAAATATTTGGATCTGTTTGGTAAAATAATCATTGAGTGTCATTATTAATTGAAAATCATATATGTTCGCCAAGCAAAAAAATATTGGTTGATAGTTTTATAGGGGATAGGTACTTAGATACTTCCGCCTTTCAATATTCTAAATCTATAAATCTATTTAAAGTGTGTGTGTGTGTGTGTGCGTGCGTGCGTGCGTGCGTGCGTGCGTGTGTGTGTGTGGGGAGGCATCAGTATGGGAGGAAATTTTAAATTGGCGCCTGTCTGGAAATAGGTCCATTATGGGTTTAAAGCACTCTTAGCCTTCCAAACAAACCTGACTCACTCTCTTTTATTTTCTCTTACTTTACAGCCTCCCCCCCTCTCTCTTTGTGTCATTCACAGGCTCTACTATTCTGTGCTGTCTCCAAACTTCTTTCTAGCCAATTAGTGCTCAGTCTGTTCTGGTAGAAGATGATATGTCTCATCCAAACCCATAGAGGAGGTTATAAACACTCTCCAGAGAGAGAGAATGAGAGAGAGAGAGAGAGAGAGAGAGAGAGAGAGAGAGAGAGAGAGAGAGAGAGAGAGAGAGAGAGAGAGAGAGAGAGAGAGAGAGAGAGAGAGATCCACACAAACAGAACACATGTTCATTTGGAAGGAAGGAGCCTCACTTCACTTCTGTCCTTGTCATTTTTCTTCAAGAACCACATGTTTCTGATTAGATGTGGAAATCTGACCTGAATCTGATGTTACTGTTTTCCACGAAAATATTTGACTGACAACACCTGACATGCTGTACTTAAAGGTCTACTTCTAGGTGTGTGTGTGTGTGTGTGTGTGTGTGTGTGTGTGTGTGTGTGTGTGTGTGTGTGTGTGTGTGTGTGCGTGTGTGCGTGTGGGTGTGTGGGTGTGTGCGCGCGCACATGCATGTAAATATACTTCGAGTGGATGATGATGCAATGTCACTTGGGACAGATATACTCCACACACCGACGCCAGACATCAGACATACCCATTACACACATGCAGACACACACCTTCCTACACAATGGAAAAAGCAACTAGACATATCCTGACTAATGGAGGTCTAAGGGATGTTATCTATGTGTATGTGGATGTGAAAATAGGTGGATGGATGGTTTGATACGTGCATCCATTATACAAAATGCATTTTAACAGAAAAAAAAGTGTCCAAAAGTGTTTAAAAAATGTTTTGTGATATGTATCTTTTATAAATCACATATGTGTTCTTTTTATTGTGAGGACATCTGTTGAACTTGTCTGTCATTAACCAGAGGACTGGATATAAAGAATAAGCACATGTAGCTTCATAATAGTGAGAACTGAGAGACTCAGTTAATCGTTCATTTGTGTCTTAACTAAGAAGTAATGACAGCAGTATATATACACAGTATTTATATATGTATGTGTATGTATATATAAAAATGTCCCTCTCACCCTTGTGGGGTGGTATCTGTGTGTCATCTTCAAGCTCGGGTCCTTTACCAGAGGCCTGGATGTCTGATGGTTCTACGCAGTATCTTAGCGTTCCTAGGACTGGGCTCTTCTGGACTGAGGCTGCAGATGTTGTTCCAGGAATCTGCTGGAGCCACTCTTCCAGTTTGGGGGTCACTGCCCCAAGTGCTCCTACTACCACGGGGACAACATTAACCTTGACCTTCCATATCTGTTCCAGCTTTTCTTTCAACCCTTGATACTTCTCAATCTTTTCGTGTTCCTTCTTCCTGATGTTGGCGTCAGCTGGAATCGCCACATCTATCACCACTGCTCTCTTCTGCTCTTTGTCCATCACCACTATGTCTGGTTTGTTAGCCAGCAGCTGTTTGTCAGTCTGGAAGCTGACGTCCCACAGGATCTTAGCCTTGTCGTTCTCAACCACCTTCGGTGGTATTTCCCATTGGGATTTGGGTACTTCTAGTCCGTACCGGGTACAGATGTTCCTGTACACTATCACAGCTACCTGGTTGTGCCTTTCCATGTATGCTGAGCTGGCAAGCATCTTACACCCTGCTACCACATGCTGGTCTGACTCTGGGGCTTCTTTACCTAGCCTGCACCTTGGGTCAGATTTACTGTGGTAGATATTGGCCTCTATTGCTCTTGCACTTAGGGCCTGTTCTTGTGCTGCCAGGATCAGTGCCTCTGTGTTGTATGTCAGTCCAGCTTTATTCAGCCATTGGTAGGTCTTCTTGATATCAGCCACTTCCTCTATCTGACGGTGGTACATGCCATGTAGGGGCTTGTCCCTCCATGTCGTCTCCTCCTCCTCCTCTTCCTCCTCAGGTTTTTGCTGTCTAAGGCATCCACTGAGCAGTCCATCTGTTGGGGCCATCTTCCTGATGTACTCTTGGATTTTTGATGTCTCATCCTGGACAGTGGCTCTGATGCTCACTAGTCCTCGGCCTCCCTCTTTCCGCTTAGTGTACAGCCTCAGGGTGGTGGACTTGGGGTGAAACCCTCCATGCATGGTGAGGAGCTTTCTAGTCTTGATATCTGTGGCTTCTATCTCCTCCTTTGGCCAGCCTATGATCCCAGCGGGGTATTTGATGACTGGCAGTGCATACATGTTGATGGCTCGGACCTTGTTCTTGCCATTCAGCTGACTTCTCGGGACTTGCCTTACTCTCTAGAGGTATTTGGCTGTGGATGACTTCCTTGCGGCCTTCTCATGATTGCCATTAGCTGTAATGGTCGCTGTAGATCCTGGTGGTATGGATGAGTGAGTCAATTTCATGCTCATTCCTGGCATGCAGCTTGATGTCATCCATCCAGAGGAGAGATGGCTGATTGTTATCCCGCTTCGGAATCGGTATCTGTAGCCACTCTTTGTGATGATGTGACTGAGGGGGTTCAGGCCTATGCAGAACAGCAGTGGTGATAGTGCATCCCCTTGGTATATGCCACACTTGATGATAACTTGGGCAACTGACTTGGAGTTAGTCTCCAGGGTTGTCTTCTACTTTCCCATTGAGTTCTTGATGAAGGCTCTTAGTGTCCTGTTGATTTTATGCAGTTCCAGACATTCCAGTATCCATATGTGTGGCATTGAATCGTAGGCTTTCTGGTAATCTATCCAGGCGGTGCACAAGTTGGTCTGCCTATTCTTACAGTCTCTGTGTACTGCTCTGTCCACCAGTAGCTGGTGCTTGGCTCCCCTGGTGTTACTACCAACTCCTTTCTGTGCCCCGCTCATATATTGATCCATGTGACCATTCATCTTGGCTGCCATGATGCCTGACCGGAGCCTACATGTTGTACTGAGACAGCTTATTGGCCAGTAGTTGGATAGGGTAAAAACCTTCTGTGGGTTTTTCATGATCAGGACTGTCCTGCCTTCAGTCAACCATTCTGGGTGCGTCCCATCCCTTAGCAGCTGGGTCATCTGTGCTGCTAGAAGCTCATGGTGTGCTGTCAGCTTATTTAGCCAGTATGTATGGATCATATCCGGGCCCGGTGCTGACCAACTCTTCATCTTTGACACTCTTTCTTGGATGTCTGCCATTGAGATGGTTACTGGTTCTTGTTCTGGGAGGCAGCTGTGGTCAGTCCTCAGGTCCACTAGCCACTGGGCATTGGTGTTGTGGGATGCTTATCTTTCCCATATGCCCTTCCAGTATTTCTCCACCTCAGCTCTTGGTGGGTCTGGCCGGATGCTATTTCCCTGCCACTGAGAGTACACCTTTGCTGGTTGAGTGGAGAAGGTCTTGTTTATTCTCCTGGCCTCAATCTTCTTGGTGCATCGCTTCAGTCGGGTAGCCAGCGCTGTTAGTCTCTGTTTGGCAGTTTCGAGTGCTTCAGGTATGGAGAGCTTGCTGTATTTCCTGGGTACCCCTTTATTCACCATGTTCTGCTTCTGTAGCTCAGCTAGCTGACTGACTTCTCTCCATGTCGCCTTTATCTTGGCCTCTAACCGTCTCTTCCATGGAGGGTATTTTTTGTTATGCCCTGTGTTGATCTTATATCCCAGCATCTCGAAGATTATATATATATATATATATATATATATATATATATATATATATATATATATATATATATATATATATATATATATATATATATACTTTGTCTGCATGTATTCTCATCATTAAACCCCATAAAAGGGGGTCATATATATATATATATATATATATATACTGTATATATATACTGTATATATATGTGTGTGTGTATGTATGTATGTAATATACTGTATATAATGTTTGTATGTATGACTGTGTATGTATGTACTGTATATACAGTATATGGTGCCTTGCGAAAGTATTGGCCCCTCAAGACTTTTTTGACATTTTGCCACATTTCAGGCTTCAAACTCAAAGATAACAAATTGAAAATATTTTTTAAGAATTATCAACATTTGAGACACAATCATGAAGTGGAACCAAATGTATTCAACATTTTATATTGTGTTTACAAATAAAAAAATGAAAAGTAGGACGTGCAAAAGTTTTGTATTCAATCAGTACTTTGTCTGCATGTATTCTCATTGTTAAACCCCATAAAAGGGGGTCATCTTTTTACGAGATCAGTGCTTATTTTAGTTTTGCACCAAAGTTTTTTATATACTTTAATGCGTGCATGTGACCATCACAGGTCCTCTCTGGAAACTAAGTTGTTAGTCTTTATTGGAATTTCCTATTGTGAGCCAGAGAAGGAAGTGCTGCATCTTTGTGTGTTAGTAAGGAAACCAGACAGAGAGAGGAAACACAAACAGTGTAGTGGACAGATGGGCACTGCTCTTAAAGTGGAAGAGATTTGAGCTGTTTCATCATTTGTCACAACTGATACCTTAATACCAATATTATAGAACACCAGATTAGTGGAGTTCCTGACAGTATAGAGTAGGTCACCAGAGGAAAACAGTGCAGAAGGAAGATAGAGGGCCTGAGATAGGTGTGATGTCTGAAGAGAGAGACATCACTTACTGACTGGACCCAACGGTTCCCAACAATTGGACTTGACAGAGGCTGGTAGGCCCTAAACAACATGTGTGATGGAACCAATGCCCAAAGAGGCTACCAGAACCCAGCAAGGCCAGGCTAGCAGAGTACCCCAAGCCCTGGGCAGCCAGGAGCATCCAGAGGCCATCATCTGAAGAGCCACTGGGGGAACCGAGAACCACATAGACCCAGAGACCAGAGGATGCAGCGGCTGCCACCACCAGGGCACCCAAGACAGGCCCAGGCGCCATTAGTGTAAGTCAGTCAGTCATCTTCTGTTTACCACTGCTATATCTACCGGAGCGGGGCACGGGGAGCCGGAGCTTATCTCGGTGGCATAGGGCGTGAGGCGGGGGGCACTCCAGGCACGAGGCACCGCGGATTATCATGAGTTAGAAATTGATATGGATTGATCAGAAGTTGCTATATGTATTGTTTTAAAACTATTTACAGAACATCCGCAAAATTGAGATTCAATGCTTTTGATCACAATACTAAACGAACGATTTACAGAATATTTTTTTTATGAACTTAGAACATGAAGTGCGTTAATGAATATAACGCATGCAATAGGAAATTATAAACTATAAAGTATGCATGAACAAGAATTCTCATACTCAAAACAACTTACTAATTTGTTTTCTTTTTCTATTATTTTTTAAACTTTTATGATGGAACTGTTTTTTTTAATTATTCATTTATTTTTACCACCTGGCATTCTTACCATTTTTTTTTTCCACACAAAGTTAAACAAAGTTTATTAAGGTGTGTGTGCATGTGTGTGTGTGTGTGTCTGTTTGTTCATGTATGTGTGACTGACTGACTGTGAGAGGGAGAAAGAGAAAGAGAGAGAGAGCACATGTGTGTACATATATATAAATTACAGTATACAAATTAATTTGAACAGCAGTGAGAAAGTGTCAAACGTAAAACTAAGAGCAAGCAGGTGAAAAAATAAAAATAAAACAACTGGAGTGGAGGCAGTAACCGATAAAACACGCGCAGTTTTCAGCTCTGTCTTGTTAAATGTGCCATGTATGTGCAACAATCAAAACAATAAACACGTTCACCAAGTAACTTTAAATAGATCGAAATAGAGGCAAAGCAATGTGAGCTACAGTAAAGCCACGCAAAAAGAGATCAGTCAATGTCTGTGTGTGTGCGAGAGTGGGGCAGCGCCAGCGACAGCTCTGGCTGCAGTGATGTCTAATGTGTGTCTGTAGGGAGGGAATTTTAATTTTTTTTTAACTTATTTCATTACTGAGCGATATTTTTGGGAGTCGCCATGACGAAGAACATCCATCATAATAAAATAATACAATAGTACTTTAAGATAAGAGCTACTTGACATGCAAGTTGTTGTTTTTTCCTTGGAGACATGAGCTGTTGCTCTTTCCAGATTTTTGCTCAATGTATTAGTGAAAATCCGGGATATGAGTTGGTAGATGTATACAACATCAGCTGAGACCGCATTTCATTCCTTCCGACATGTTTGTGGATGGATTCAACATCAGCTGAGATTGCATCCCATTCTTTCCCAGGTGAAATACAACATCAGATGGATATAACATCATCTGATAGAGCATCTCTTTCTAGTTCATGGAGTGAAGATATATCTCATGTGCTTGTGACTTCTATGTTTCTTTTCATAGTTTACCATTGTTAAACGTAACTGCACATGTACAGTTTGCAAATTTATTGGTTGATAATGGTATTTTTCACACTTATGAGGGGTTTAGGACATTTTTACAAGGCTCGAATGGATTCAAATGTTTTTAGTTATTTTACATAAGGAAAATGTATGTGAGTTAGTTGTTTTACTTAGGAGCCCAGCAAAGGGACAAATTAAACTTGTAAGTCAAGGTACTCTTGTACCTTGACTTACCCTGAAACAAAACTCCTTGGCTTCTAAAAGTTAAAATAAAGCCACAGCAAGTCAAAAAGACAAACGCGAATCTAGCTTTAACTATGGCTCCTCATTTGAATGTGCAGTTATTCATCTACATAAACATCTATTTTAGAGTTGATGCATTTGTTTGTTTTTGCTGGGTCCTTTGTGTGTACACATTCTTCACACCAGAAGGTCACTGGCTCAGGTGGGGGGGATGAAAGGCTTTTAACTTTCATCTCTTCTTCTCATCATTCCTGTCTTTCCCTCTCTTTCTCTATCCCAGTGGAGTAAAAAGAGGATGAGAGGGAAGAAGACAAGTGTCTGCAGCAATTGCCCCTCACTCTAAGTGTATGACTGTTTGTGTGTGTGACCATGTGCTTGAGTGACAGCAATGCCGGTGAGACCTTTTTGTCTTCCTCTATATCCTTCTTTCTTTTCCTCTGGTTTAGCCTCAGTTTTATTTTGCTTCCCTACTGCAGGCACGCACACACACACGTGCACACACACACACAGAAACACGAAAATGCATTCAGCAATCAGTAGTAGCCACTCTGTAGCTCAGAAACTACAGGCTTTGTCAAATACATGTCAGCCTTTTAGGATTATATTTTAGGATTTTACTCCTGCCCTTCTTCTGCTTTTAAGACAAGAAGCAGTAATTACAACTCTGAGCACAGGTGTACCTGCATGTATGTTTATGAGAAAAAAAGAACAGCTACTTAACTTGAGCTCACAAAATATAGATGTGTGTGACTTCTGTTGACACACAGGGATAGTTCCCTTATTTAATTACATGTGGCCAAATAATCTCAATCTGACAAATATAGACCAACAATCCCTCTTCCCTGCACTATCCAGTCTAGCTTCACCAATGAGAGTGCCATCCAAATCAACAGCTGCACCATCAGTCATGCAGATGCGCCATCTACAATGTATTTGAGGCCTGTGAGTTCAATTGTGTTCTTCAACATATAATCAACTGTTGCCAGATCTGGATTTGGCTTCATTTAAGCATCCTAATAGGTTGTGCATACTGAGCAATTACACATTACCTGATATCCAGGTGGACAGCACATCATAATTCAAAATTGTCATCGGCCAGTGCAGACATCAGTAATTGCATTTGTCTGAGGGCCAGAACCTTCACGGTCAGAGGGTCTTAATACATTTCGTTTAACGTTATTATTATTTACAGTGTGTGTGATCTTCTAACACAATAAGACCAGATGACAAAGATAAGGCCTAATGGTTTTAAAAGGCTTTTTCTACACGTTCTGTCCTCCCACAAGAGCCTTATGAGACAAAAAACAACACAATACTAGAGGAGTTTCCATCTCGAAGACATTGTGCTGCACACTCCTGATTTAGTATTGAAGGTCACCTTGTAATTTTTTTAATAATACAGCAGTCATGCAGATGTTTTTATTTTGCACTTGATCTATTTTTTTTATATCTGTGTATTTATGTTTTCTAATTAAGCTCATGCTAGTTCTGCAAAGATAGTGAGGAAAGACACATAAAAACCTGGATAGAGGATTTGAGATTAGAGCACCAGTGGACTTTATTATGTTTCAACCTCATGACATTGTATTTAAACTAAGTAAATTAATATTAAACATCTTAATTAAACTTACTAATGATCTCAATTGTAATATGAAGATGTTTTTCCTGATTTTCAGAGTCAGATGTACAGTATATCTAGACTGTACGATGATGAAGGTATTGTTTCGATTATACCTGTCTAAACATGCTGTAATATTTGTAAAACAGTGTCTATATTTTTTAAACCCTTCTATCTATGATAATGTGTTACTTTGTTTCGAGGGAATCAAAGAACTGAAATATTTCATGGACCTTTTTGTTTCCTTGAGAAAGATTGTGACATCAGATTAATTATAAATTAGATGCAAAATTGAGATGAAATCAATCCTTAAATAAATAAATAACACACACACACACACACACACACACACACACACACACACACACACACACACACACACACACAGTAACAAACAGAATTTTTTTTATAATTGGAAGACAATTTTATTTATTTTATTTATTTCTACATACTATATTGATGCCCGAAGGGGAATTAGTTAGCTGCACACTCTTTCACACACTGTTCTTTGTAATGCATATATAGTGTATATAGGCTATAATACACACACCTAAGGGGCCTGTAGGCATGTGTTAGGTGAGGTAGAGTGGCACACAACTCCTACGTGGTGCGCCCTAATGAGCAACTTGTAAAGGGGAAGACACCTTGCTCAAGGGTGCCTCAGCATTGCTTGTGAGATGAGCTCATACCTCCCACTGTTAGCTCAAACGGGAGCGGAAATCACAACGCCAATCTTGGGAACATTGGACAACCCGCTCTACCACCCCATATTGGATGTTTCTGAATATTTACCACTGGAGAGAATCCAGCTCAGGGGAGAAAATTACCTATCTAAATTTCACTCCAATTTATGTAATTTAAAACGGAATTTGTAGCTATTGAGAGCCATGCAACTCAAAGTGATGGCACCTCTGCCTTACTGGTTGAGAAGCCAGATGGGTCTTGACAATGGTTGTTGGAATATGATTAGCACTGATCACACCTCACACATTCAAGACAAGGCCAACCACCACCAGAATTTAAAAAGCCTCTTAGATAAGAGGTGAAATGTCTTCAAAAAACTTGCTTTGAGTCCAATGGATTTATTTAAACAATTTTGTGTAGCTATGACCTGGGTAAATAAAAAAAACCTACACAGAGTTTGATTATTGAGACACTTTTTTGTGAAGATCCCTATTTTTCTCTTGATTCTCTTGATTTTCTCTTGATTCTCAACTACATATGGTTTAATGTCCAGTGAAGCTGCTGACATTCAGCTAGAATATAACTGAGGAAAACATTAAACTAGATGTTTTATTTTGATTAAACCAACTATGTGGTACAATTTTATTGCATTACTGAGGATTTACTGTATTCCAAAATGTATTAAGCAGGCTCAAAAGGAATGGAGAATGAATGAAAAACTGAATAGGAAAGAAAGAAATGTGCAGGGAAGGTACAGGAATAATAACGGCAAGAAAAAGTGAGATAGTGCATGTCGCTGTAACTGCAAATGAAAAAAATGAGAGGAATAAAACAGGAGATAAAAAGGTAAAAAAGGAAAGACCCAATAGGAACAAAAGAAAAGTTTTACAACTGCAATAATATAAATCTATCCAATTTACGTTGTCTATGTGCATCTGTGTCTGTTGGTGTGAGTGTGTGAGAGACGGCCAGTAACAAGGGTCCTCTAAAAAGGACCTTTGTGGCACATAACCAGGCGTGGACCCACAGTACTTCCACAGGGATCTCTCTCTCTCTCTCTCTCTCTCTCTCTCTCTCTCTCTCTCTCTCTCTCTCTCTCTCTCTCTCTCTCTCTCTCTCTCTCTCTCTCTCTCTCTCTCTCTCTCTCTCTCTCTCTCTCTCTCTCTCTCTCTCTCTCTCTCACACACACACACACACAAGGCGACAGGGACAGTATAGCAAGCCTTTAATGAGAAGTCTGATGTTCTCTTTGCGGCCTATTCCTTGAGTCACAGCTTCAGTTACAAGTGTGAGAGTATAAATGAATGTGTGAGCGTATTTGTGTGTGCATGTGTGTCTGAATGTTTGAAAAAGAGAGATTTTTATGCTGTACTCCCACTAGGGAGACATCCATGTGGTGGCCAGAGCCAATTGGACATGCCTGAAAGATTTTTTTAAGAGAGAAGGGAAGAGAGGAAGGCAGAGAGAATTATCTATAGACCTGGTGAGAAACAAAGACCAAGAAAAGAGGGAGAGAGAATACTTCTGTGCTCTTATTCATTATGTATTTTCATGGTTAAAGCAGATGAGAGGACCACGGTGGTTGAACCCTCTCAATATAAATCATCATTATTTTAAGGAATAATTGTAAAAGCAAATCTTCCTTTGATTATATTATCTATATACAGCATATTTTAAACACAATGGTCCACAGCTTCAGCTGCAAATTTTAACGTAGCAGTAAGAAAGTTCATCTGCTGTTACACACACGTTAAATCTGTGTATCCTTATCAAAAGTGTTGTAAAAGCTTTTCACTTTTGCACTTCCCAAAGAAAAAAATGGAAAGATTAATCTTCAATTTAATTGTGCACTGAGCTGCATTGATATTATTCTTCACATGAAGACTTTAATTTTCCAATCAAAATATAAGCTAATAGAGATTTTATTTTACTTTTTATTACAACTTCCAAAGTACAGCATTATTTATAAAAAATGAAATAGTGTTCAGTTCCACTTAAAATTAATTAACTGTCAATAATTAATTAAAAGCCCTACAGAATTCTTAAAATTAGTTTGATGGCATTCGAATTTGTTGATAGAAAATGAGACAGTCCCAGTGAAAATACTAAAATCTATGGCTGTGCCCTAAAGCACTCTGTTCATCAATCATTTATTATAAAACTAAACTAGAGTGCACTCAGTAAGTGTATCTGGAGGCATGTGGGAAACAGAAGAGTGCAAGGTCCAAAACACCAGCAATGCAAAACTTTAATTTTAAAGGGGAAATGACAACTTCAAATGTTATTCCTCTCAAAAAACTAAAGTGGTTGTTGATCATTTGATAACATTAATGTGTAGAAAATATTTGCAAATGCTGCAGACAGATAGCTGACATGTACATGGATATTAAGTGATTATCAAAAATACGGAAAAAGCTTTAGTGACAGGCAACTGGAGGATTTGTATAGTCTATTTCAGCACAGTTTCCCAACTGTTTAACAATAACTAATATTTTTTTCAACAAAAAACTCATCTCATATATTAAATAAATAAATAAATAAATAAATTTAAAATTTATATATTTATATATATATATATATATATATATATATATAGTTACTATATTATAATCATATTACGATAATAATTACAAATAAAGTTGATTACATCACTAATTAGTATTATTGTCATTATCCTTGTCAGTGTTGTCATTGTAGTGGATTTTGTGAATACTGTGATTTCACACTAAAATGACTTGCTGTACGTTAAAATGTTTTCCCTTGTTATCTGATGTTTCAGTGCTGAGCAAAATTTTTGTCTTACATTATACATCTCAAATGAATGTCCAAGCTATTTTTAAATCACCTGGGCATATTTCTAAGCCATTTTTTTTTCTTGGTTATGTCTGAAATAGACATTGTCACACCATTAATGAAAAAACAAAATGACAGTAATGTTGGACAATAGTTTTATTCTTATAAACTTTATTCTACAAAGTTTTTCTGTTACGTTGATACAATATAAGGAATATGGAATCAGTATAGGCAATAATGTGTGTGCCGACTAATAATAACTGTCAGGCATTTAAACTAATAATTACAGACTATTTGATCAGATGTGAATCTCAATTAAACAGAGAATAGCATAATTTTACCCTCAACGATGTGAATATGTTTGTATGTGAGGTCTTTTTTTTTCATTACTACCACTTACTCTGGGGCTACTGACCTTCCGATAATGTTATTGGAACATTAATAATAATCTGTGTGGTTTTGTGCTCTTTTTCCTGGGCAGTGTAAAAAAAAAAACAACACATAATATTTTAAATTACATATTTTTGAAATTACATTTAAAGCACAATGCTAAGTAAGTGAAATCACCTTGACTTATGTTCAGTCAGATGAAATGCACCAATTGTATCTTAGAGTATCTGCCTCACAAACAGTAATAGAAATGTAACCTACAGTGTCACGTGATCGAGAAATACCTTCACCAAAGCCAAACAAATGCATAGAAGTGTAATGCATTCAGTTAATAGTGACCAAGAAAGTCTTTTTTTTTTCTTCATGAGTGAGATAATAATGGTATTAATCCTCAAGTGAATGCATAATGCCTTTGTCACATCATATTCATCAGCAGTAAAATAAAAATCACTCCCTACATGATACACATTTATTCCTTCATTCATTCATTCCTTCATTCATTCATTCATTCCTTCATTCATTCATTCCTTCATTCATGTCTATACCCGCTTCTGTGTCTTCTCCTACATCCGTCCCTGATCCTTACGTGCTCATTGCTGTCATGTCACTCTTACTACTGCATGCTGCACCACTTTTCGTTAATGATGCCAAAAAAAAATAAAATCCACGAATATTTGTGGATGTTGGACCACCGGGCAGGAAGACTAAACACCCATGTTTTGATGAAGGCACAATGTCATCTCTCCGGACAATTAAGCTTTCTTTTTCTTTGTTTTCTTCTCCTAACATGTCATCATTCCAGATCCTGTCTCGTCTACAATCACCTCATTCCCTGCACCTGCTGTCTCTCCATACACCTGCAGCCTCTCCCCAATCTGTCTCCACACTTCAAAAGCCAGCTCTGCCTTCTGCTCCCTGCCAGATTGTTCTAGTGTTCACCCTGACTCTCCAGCCTTCGATTCCTGTCTGCTACTCTGATTCCTGTGATTGACCAAACCTGTTTCCCGGACCCTGCCGTTTGTTGGCCCCTCTTTGGATTTGTCTGCCTGGTCTTTGGATTGCCTTCCTTGGTATGACCTCATCTGGTTTTTGGACTGCCTGTTCGTCTGTCGTTTGGTTTGTTGGACTGATTACCCGGTACCTGACGCCTGCCTGTAGTATTAAACCTGTTCTAAGACATTACTTTCCCGCTACTGTCGTGCTTTTGGGTTCCCCTTGCCAGTCATGTTTGACCCCTTGACACACACAGTTTACTGAGGACCACGTTGTTGTAAGTTGTATGTCTGCCATGATATTTGCTAATTCTAAAGATTTCAATTCATATCAAGTGTTAAAAGCAAACGTAATTATAATGCTACAAGTACCTTTTCAAACTAATGCATCATCACAATGTAGACTTTATTCAAGAATATTACAACTGCATATAATTACTGCATAAAAAGCGTTTTAGTTGATGCTGCTTTTGCAGCTAATTTTAAAAAGTTGAGTAAATGGACCATATATTTTGTGTGTGAGGACATTGTATCCATTCATATTAATTTCCTGACTACTAATCTTAACAATAAACAATCATTACCTAATAGCCCATGCGATAACCCAGGTCTTTCCCATATAATGTAAGATTATGATTAGTGTGACTATGTAATACCACAGATGTATGCCCTGATAATATTTTGTATTTTATCATCACAACTACAAAGGAAAAGCAGAGTGTTTGGTAGATGAGTCATAGCCATGGGCAGTTGTGGTTCAGTGGTAGAGTGGGTCATCCAATGTTCCTAAGATCGGCAGTTCGATTCCCACTCCCGCCCAAAAAAACACCCAGAGTGTGAGCTGACAGTGGGAGGTACCAGCTAACCTCCGAAGCACTGCCGAGGCACCCTTGAGGAAGGCGCCGTCCCCCTTTACAAGTTGCTCATGTGGGCGCTCCACTAAGGAGCTGCCTGCCACTCTACCTCTCCCTGCATGCCTACGGCCCCCCTGTGTTTGTGTGAGTGCGCTATAGTGTACAAACTAACATGTATGCATGTATTTGAAGTATTTACTAGAGTGTGATCCTAATTTCCCTTCGGGGATCAGATCAGTATATAATATTAAAAAATAAATAAAATGGTCCTTCTGTAGGACAGTCTGCTTAACAAGCACCAGAGACACTCTGAGGGTTGAAAGTCTGCTTCTAAATAACTGATTTGTGTCCATACAGGCAATAGCCTTTGACCCTGACCTGTGTTTTACTTCAAATATTATTCCAAAGCTTTTCTCTTGAACTGTGTAAGATGTTCTCTACCAGCAGTATTTCTCTGTGCTCTGCTGGTATCTCTCCCAGCAGATGTTTTGATTGCACAAATTCTGTGTGTAACAAGGAATGTTTTTCGCAGGCAGCTGTGTTCAACTTGTGTAAAATTAACAAGACATACTTGAATGAAGAGGATGATCCTGAATTCTTATCTCTAATATCCTCCCTCTCTTTCTCTGCTTCCCTCAGCACTTTTCTCCTCTTTCTTCCTCCCTTGTTCATCTCATGTGCTCCTCATCCACCCATCTTGCCTCATTCAAGCTGCCTCCCACAACCCCCTCAATCTGTCCCTCGACTTCCCTACAGCCTCGCATACACAGCGTACTTCAACAAAATCTCATCTCTTCATACTTGAAACAAATCAGGGAATAATCCAAGTCATAGATTCTACCCAATCGAAAATTCCCCCAACATGCAACTGCAAGGCAAACTGAATCAATGATGCAATGTTGAATGGTAGAGCAGAAATCAGAAGAAAGCAGATTTCTATAAAAGATTGATCAAACCATTTCTTTTCCTTGTCCATCCCCCAGCACAAGCTCATATCTTGTAATCAGAATAGCCTGATCTAATTCATAGTGCCCATTCCAACACAATAGAAGTAAACCTTGCCATTCCTGAACTTATGCATTTATTAAAATTTATGAATAATTGAATGAAGGTGAAGTGGCAGCATGTCGCAGTCTGTTGGTTTATATGACCTATAGTCAAGAAGCTCTCCAAAAACATTGAAAGACAGCATAGTGTACAAACACAACTAGTGGTCTTGATTGAGAACCCCAAATTCAGAATCTACAAAAGCAGGATAGACAAACAGACAGACAGACTTTATTTATCCATCCCAAACTGGGAAATTTGAAATGGCACTACCCCTTAAGTGCTTAATTCGAAAGATTAATGACATGAAGAAGAAGTAATTGTGAATGTGAAAAAAAAAATGTTCACAGATCAAAAAGGACAAACTACAATCTTCTAAATGTTTTTGTTCAATATTTCCCTTTGAGATATATTTGAATTTATTGAATGCCAAATGATACGAGTAAAGTGTATCAGTAATGAACGAGTCCATGTGTTGTTAGACCTCCTTCAGTGTCATTTAGGAGATAATTTCAGTTTACTTATGATGCATTAGTTTATGTTTTAATAACATAATTCATTAACTTAAATCCATTTTTCTTTTTTCTCTAGGCTAAGCCTCCCAATAGACGACTTTAAAAATTTAAACATGCACACAAAATTAAGATCCTAATTTGGGATTAGACGACACACATTGTCCGCCTCATTTATCTGGAAGCTCTATGCTAATGTGGCTGTTCTCTGAGAAGTTTTTAAACTTCTTTCAAAGTAAAACAAATACGTTTTTGGTGATTTCTCAGCCTTGGTGCTCGATAAGACATTGCATTCTTAATTAAAAAGGGATATACCGGAACAATCTGGAACTGTTTAAGCCTGGCAAAATTTTGATTAGGTTCAAGTGATGGTACTTTACTTTCTAACGAGCAGTTAATCTCATCCTTAGTGGAGAAACTGTAACCTCATTAAAAGGTACTGCACAATACAGGCTGCTAATTTTTTATACGTGTATTTTTGAATTTTCTCATTGCCCCTCACCACAGCAGAGCAGCTGCACATTTTAAGAATTTAATGCCTTGATCTAAATGTGTTTGGAGTTCCTCCCCAGCCCCCTGTATTGTCCCATCTCTTCAGCCATTGCTCGACTGAAAGTATAAAATCAACCTTTTACTGTGGACTAAGCTCCGACTCTTGACCAACACACCAAGCTTGTGATAACTCAAGTTCTTAATTTTAATCGTATAAACATTAAAATATGACTGAGTCCCACTAATTATTCACATTTTAAAGTATACAGTATAACACACATTTGTATGCACTTTTATCCACCTCTTCCACGAAGTTTCCCATGTCCATTGGTTACTGAGATGTTTTTTTTTTCTTTTTCTGTAGTTTATACTTTTTGTTCCAGTAGCCTTATCTTACCTAACTTTGTTGCCAGAGAAAATAACAAAACTGAGCTTTATAATTAGGTTACCACAAAATATCTGAAGGGACTACAGATGAATATGCGTTTGTGTGTAAGTGTATTCCTTCCTGATTCTTTAGAAGCACATTACAGTAATCCTGCTGTACATCAGTCTCTCTCTCTCTCTCTCTCTCTCTCTCTCTCTCTCTCTCTCTCTCTCTCTCTCTCTCTCTCTCTCTCTCTCTCCGTCTCTCTCTTATTGAAAATCCTCTTTACATGAATCTCATGGATTTTGTTTAAACCTGATTATTTTGTAATTTGACTTATATGAATAAACGTGATGTTAAAAATCAAATCAAAAAATCAATTCCCTTTGATTTGGACACTTTTATGAACCTATGGTGTGTCAAAGGTGTCATATGTTCTGTGTTAAATGAGGAACTCATGTTCAGTCACTGTTTGGTTTGATTCAGGTATGTTTTGCCCACATTTCAAATTAAAGGTTTTTTTTTTAAGTGCATGTTCATGTTTGAGTAAATCTCTCTTAAATGTTATGAACGGTTAGATGTTTGTTAACATAACTATCTTGTAATACTGACTTCACACCATCTGTCAGTTTCCTCTTCGGCCTCTATTCTTTTAGCCCTTTGTCTCTTATCCTATCTGCCTTTGCTGTTATCTTTGGGTGACTAAAGCCTATCCCAGTTGACATTGGATGAAAGGCTGGATAGTCTTACTGCGGGACCTCCTGTGGTGTTTCAACATAGCCCATCTAATTTCTAGAAAATGACCTACCCAGTAGTGATCCAACAAAAAGCAAGTTGTATTCCTCCCCTTTCCTTCCAGATGCCATGCACATGTGTTCCATTACTGGGTGGTATATTCAATAGACAGTTAAACAGAACTAATTTGTGCTATGTAAACGTAAATGGCTTGTTTGACTTCAGATTTGACCTTGGATCCTCTTTGACCAAGAAAACCAAATATGAGCATTTTAACTAGATGTGTGTAGGCTATACAGTATTTTCCATGGTATTTCCGCGAACATGCAAAAGTTTCTCAGCAGTTTAGCCTTGGTGCACTATGAGTGTCTTTTTGGTTTGAAGGTTGATCTTTATTATTTTGTTTAATTTCCTAATTCCATCCAAAGACAGCTGAACTGGGAAATCAATCCAACCACATTGACACATTATTGTGCAAACAAGATAAGAGTACATTTCTCTGCCAAGGCAAGAAATGTCCTGGGTCTGCACCTTAATCCAGACCCAACACAAAATCTAATCACTTCTAATTTAATCACTTCACCCATTCCAAAGACCAGCTCTTTACCAAGTGCTGAAAACAGTTTTGATGTACTCTCTTGACCGATGAAGAAATACAGAGAAATGTTGATGAAAACATACACCTCTACTAATATCTTTTAATCACTGTGGCCTGACTCAAGTAGTGCTGCATGAGTGGATTCCTGTGAGTGATTATTCATGGTCTTACAGGATGAACCATTGTAATTTGCTTCACACCTTTTCTAGTCGTGCCACCATCATGCCACCATCATATCATGTTCCCCAGAGAACAAACACTACACAAGCTTAACTTCTGCACCACCCTCTGGTTAAAATATGAAATTTTCAATGAAATTTTAAGTAATTTCATTTGTTCTCAAAGAAGAAAAGTCTTTTTGATGTTTTCACCCCATGGCACTCGACTAATTACATTTTTCTCATTCTAGTTTCTCTATGAATAACCAAACTGTCAGTGTATTGGAATTTGATTGTGGCCTGTAATGAACACTAAAACTTTAAAGGGAAATTGCATGGATTAGGGTTTTAGCCTGGGCCTTGTAGCAGCAGGAGGTGTGTTAACATCTTCACACAGAGTGTATTATTCAGTATATGATTATGACATACCCCTGATCTAACACTATGTGAAGACAATATTCTACAGCACTCAACCATCACTCAGCCTCCTTACCCTTCAATTGTTTCCCGTTACATTTATTACATTAAAGACCAGCCAATTAACTTGTTCATTGCTTTGTTGCTGGTGTGTTCAGTAATACACAAAGGTCAACAACACTTTGCTTTACAGAATATATTTTACTAATGGTAATTATGCTTTTGGAAAAGTCAAAGGTTCTGTGAGTATAGTACCTTTTAATACCAGCATGGGGTAATAGCTTAAATGAACCCGTCAACTGATGTGCCCCTCATTTTCCTGTTTTAATTTCTTCATTCAACCATCCTTTCCACTGCGTTTTCGTGCTTCTGATTAAGTAGGGATTACTGGTAATGAGCCAAAACAACTAACTGGGATTGTCAAAAAAGGAGAAAGAGGGCAACAGCAGGAGATGTAGTGTTTTGGCTTTTGCAAGTGTGATGAGTCAAATATGATTACGTTGCCCAAGCATGTAATGCATTTGATGAATCACGGAAAGTACTTAAGTCTTCTAATTTGAATCGAGAAAAATATCTGCCTTGTACTTTCTACTCACTGTTACGTGTGCGTGTGTGTGTGTGTGTGTGTGTGTGTGTGTGTGTGTGCGTCTGTACATAGTATTTTTAAATATTTGTTTTCAAGAAATATTCCATTTATTGAATCCAAACTTTAAATAAAATAAACAATTTTCTTAATTGTACAGTCAATGCCATTGTAAACATATGTGAAGATGTCTTTTCAATTTTTCTAAAATTAATTAAAAAAATAATTGTGCTGAGATGAAAATTATTCAAAACATGCCACAAATAATTTTGTTGAATAATCTCACCAACAATTATGAGGTAATCAATTGTCACGACCCAAGCACAAATATTTGAAAATTGTTGTCAATTTATCCATGATACTATTGTCTCTGCTTATTTTCCATGTTGAGGCTTTTCTTTTAATCCACATTTCATTGATCATTCTAATAATGATGAAATGAAACCTGGCCTCAGCTATTCTTGAAAAGTTTATGAGCCAGGTATGAGACTTATCATACATGGTGTGTGTGTGTGTGTGTGTGTGTGTGTGTGTGTGTGTGTGTGTGTGTGTGTGTGAGAGAGAGAGAGAGAGAGATTGTGTGTTTGGGGAGGGGGCTGAAGACGACTGTCATCCACTGCTTTTTAGATTGCGTAGCTTCATTACAGACATTACTGAATTAACAAACAAAATCCTCTCAGTGCACACATTAAAAACATCTCATTCCCACCTCAACGCACAGTTGAGGCCATAAAACAATACGTTACAGCCCTGACTAATTACCAATGTGAAAACTTTCATAATTGAATAGCGCCCCTTACCCAATCTCGCTTGGCCCAAGCGTATTAAAAGAGGCTCTTCTCAATTTGAGTTTGTCAAAGCAAACAAATGAGATAGTTTGCATGAAGCTATTTGTCTGAAGTCGGGTAATAAGGTGGAAATCACAATCGCTTTGGCGTTTAGGTGTTTGCTAAATGAACCTCATTAGTTGTGGAAAAAGTCAGATGAGAACAAACCTAAATTATACTGAATTTATGAGCAAATAAATGCTGAATATATCCACCCACACATATAAGCAGATATAGATTCAACTGTATCATTGCAAAATGGGAGTTTTTTTTGCTGTATACCAATTATTTCACAAGTCTGTGTACACATCTGTGGTTTGATGACAATCAGAGGGGAAAAGTGTAAATTGAGATATTTAGGGTCTATAAATATTTTTTACTGTATAATAATAATAATAATAATAATAATAATAATAATGGATTAGATTTATATAGCGCTTTTCTGGACACTCAGTCGCTTTTACAGTGAACCCATTATCCATTCACTCCTCATTCGTACTTGGTGATGGTAAGCTACATCAGTAACCACAGCTGCCCTGGGGCAGACTGACGGAGGCGTGGCTGCCAATCCGCCAGAACAATCACACACATTCAAACACCAGCGAGTGCCTCACTGGAGGCAAGGAGGGTAAACTGTCTTGCCCAAAGACACAACAACAAATGAGTAGGGGGGAGCGGGAATGGAACAGCCGATCCCTGAATCATTGGATGACCTGCTATACTACTGAGCCACCGTATGGAATTTACAAATAAACACAGTATTTCCAAAGTCCAGAACAAAATTCAGACCTGTGTAAAACAGACTTTGGTAGCTCATATTTATATATCTTCATGCTTAAACCAGAAAAAAAAAATGCTGGGGATAAGCACTGTTTGTAAACAATTTACAGTTGTATTTTACATTTATAAAGTACATTTTAACATAGGCATAAAACAAAAAGAGATCATCACAATTATTACACAGTTGCATAAAAGATTAAGTCTGGCAGTTTGAAAATGTGTTGTGAATATATTTAGGTGTGCACTTATGACTCAAGGCTTTTTTTCTGATGAGTTACATGATGATCAACAATTTGATCACCTGTCTAAGGTGTGTTCAGACACCTAGTCTATTAACTCTTCCCTGCTGGCATTGTATCTATCACCCAAAGGTTTTTTTGGGGGGTTTTTTCATTCTGATGGAATTTAAAATATTCCTCAAGTAAACACAAGCATTGTCATGGTGTCATAGCATACAGCATTTATTGAGCAGACCGAGGAACATCTGTTGGCTAAAAGCACTCCAGATGTTTTGATAAGGACATATTTTTTAAGAAAAGAACACACTTAAAAAATATTTTTTAGCACAGATCATATCTCCCGTAACATTCAAGCATGCAAGTCAGTCTGTTTCGGAGGTCTACCTGCACAATGCCTTTGAAAAAAGATTTAAATGCATGAGTATATAGCCACGCACACACACACACGCACGCACGCACGCACGCAGGCACGCACGCACACACACACACACACACACACACACATTGTATTTATTATTTATATGTAGTTAATTTGAGATATTTGTTGTTCAAATTCAAAATATGTATTTATTGATCTCAAATTTTCATGTTCAGATAAACCACTATATTAAATCCGCTGTTGAACTTAATTAGGGAATAGAGAAAATGAAATGCAGATAGCAAATTAAATATATTGGAACACGGGCATTTGAAAAGTTATTCAAAGAACAGCAAATCCTTGCCAATATTGGCAATGACCAACAGCTACACATAGTTCATATTCAAAAATATTCTAAAGTAAGATGGGGAAATGAAAAAAAAAAAGGTCAGTGCTACAAAAACAAGCAAAAATAGAATTTAAAAATGGAAAACAACAACAAAGAAAGCAGTCATTTTAAGTGTAAAGTACAAATGAATAAAAAAGAATAAATATAACAAAGATAAGACTAGTAGAAAGGATAATCAGAAGGGGCAGGTGAAAAGAAAGACAGAGCACAAGATGAGAATTGGAGGACTTAGAGAAAAGGGGGAGGTAGAGTTAACTCAGTCAGCAAAAGACTAAGGAAAAAACGGACTAGAATAAAATTCAACAAAAAATAATGGCAGCTAGTAGAAGTAAAGTAAGTGATTGGAGAGAAATGAGCAAGAAAAGGTATGAGTAGAGAGAAGACATCCAGTAACAGAGGAGATGAACAAAAGATGAAGTTATTACAGCTCAGCAGGAGTCAGATTAAGAGCTCTGATAGTTGAAGCAGATGGAGCTGCTCTCCCAAATGAAGGAGTGGGCTTGATGAAGAAGGCAGAAGGAAATAAAATCTCGTAACAGACAGCTAGTAACTGTGGATGAAGTCTGAATACCTTTTCAATCAAAGTATCTGCAACAACTGGCAGTTCATTAGCCCGGTCCGTTTTTCCCAAACAAATCACTATGGGCATATACAGTATAAACTACTTAAGAAGTTAGTCAGAAAAGAAAATTAAGGGAATTTAGTTTTTTTGTTTTTATTTTCAAGATAATAATCAATATACATTATCATCAGGCAAAATTGATTAATTAATTTTACACTATAAGAACTGTCAAATAGGAGTTGAGACAGTTTCCAGAAGTTGGGCTGCTATGCTGTGTTAGTATAGACCTTACCTGGACTCACCCTGAGGAGGATACCTTGTGAAACGCTACAACAGGACACATAAACCTAAAGGATTTATAACAAGCCTACTCACTAACCCAATCAAACCAACTATTTCAACCATTATGCTAGCCCTTCGGAAAATATTGTGTTTTACGTCAACCCAAGGACATCTACTCACCAAAGAGGTGACGTTGCACAATATTTCTTTCCAAAGGTGAGTGGATGACTAAAAACATCTTGGACTTGCGCTTGCACGACTAATGATTGAACGAGCAGACTGCATTGCTTTAATATCATTTAAGCTCCACAGAGATGGCCAGGCTGTCTGCACAAAAAAAGTATGATGTTGTGACACTGAGATGATCTCAAAATTCTGTTCTGTTTCATGGCTGTGAATTAATGACATTTTTACTTCGCATGGGATCTGACAGCAGTTATCATTAATACAGTCTACTGTCTGTCCCCACGAGTATAATTTATAATGCCATCGGCCAGCGGCAGACTACCCACCCCGACCCATTTTAATTGTTGCCGAGGATTTTAACAAAGGGAGTCCAAAGTCTGTTACTTTGATTCTACCAGCATGAGAAATGTGCAATGATAGGAAGTAATTAATTGGGTCCTTCTTCTTCATTCTGTTAATTTACCTTGAAAACTCGGACCACTGATTCAATCATGCTGATTCCTTCATACAGTCGTTGCATGCAGTAAAAAAAGAACCACCAGCAATGACCAGGATGTGAGCACATGAGCCAAATCTATCACTGCAGGGCTGTTTTGAATGTACACATTGACGCAGTTTCAAGTATGCAGCTACTTAGAAGGATTCCACAGAATACACAGAGGCTGTGATGGAATTCATAAGTAAATGCATTGATTTGACTGTCCAAAAATATTCCAACAATAAGCTTTAGCTGACTGGGAAAGTCACTAATTGTTTAGGATTTATGATGCTGCTTTTTGATTTGGCAAGAGAGCAGTGTACATTGTTGCAAGGAACAATCTGGAAAGAGGCATTGCAGAGGTAAAAGCTAACAAGGCTTACACGATCACCCATTGTAAAGCTGTCGGTGTAAAGAGGGTCTTTTTCAATGTTAACCTTTGATGGAAAACCAGACCAGACAATGTAACTGGTTGTGTTTTGGACTGTGCATAACAGCTGGGGGATATATTCAAAGACACATTCAACATTTTCATCATCCAGGCCACAGTGCCCAGTTCAACACATCAAAGACATCACTATAATACCTATGCCCTAGAAGTCAAAGTAAGTTAGTCTGAATTACTTCTGACCTGTAGACCTCACTCCAAAAGCTATGAAATCCCTCAAGCAGCTTGTTATGTAGGACATTAGAACACCACTGCATGCCAACCTGGATCTCTGTCCAATTTGTACATATTCCTCCGGGATTAATAATGTGTATATATATATATATATATATATATATATATATATATATATATATTCTGCTATATATATACTGTATACCTGTTTGACTTGCTGCCCTCAGGCAGACGATACAGGTGCATCAAAATGAGAACAAACAGATTCCATAACAGCTTCTTCCCAAAAGCCATTACATTCCTAAACTCAAACACGCACTTATACACCCCCCCCCCCCACAGAAACACACACACACACACACACACACACACACACACACACACACACACACACACACACAAACAAACTGTGCAATTTCTCATCGGGGACATGCAATACATGATTCTTGTTATTTGATGTGTAATCACTTTTGTAAGTAATCGAAAGCATAATGATTGTATATAATTGTACTTGTATTTTATTTTTTCACTCTTTTTTTACTTTGTTAAATTATTACACTGCAAGGAGTTGCCCAAAATCTCATTGTACTATGTATAGTGACAATAAAGGCTTTCTATTTCTGTATCTGTGGAATGTGGCAGATGCAACTGGATCTTGGAGTTTTAAAGCAAATACAGCATGGATGTTGCAAGGTCACGTCAAGGCTGCTCTCGGTCCATTATTGTTAACACTGTTAACCTCTGACAGCTCAGGAATTGTATTAAAAAAAATCTTGTTTGCATTGCATCCAGTGAGATCAACAATGCATCTCATGTATAAACATCAAGATTTCATCGGTATGCATTTGGCAGGTCTTAAACCTCAATGAACTAATACTGACACATAATTGACTGCCTTAGGTCCAAACCATGTCATGAAATGTCTGTTAATTATAATGTCGTCTATCATGGAGCAGAGGGCTTATTTCCTAATATGCTCTCATTCAAAATAATGTTTCACAGAAGTTTACTTTTACATTGCTAACCTTATATCATTTATATTGTCTGTGTACTGTATATTCTCAGTTATCAAGGTCATGGTTACCCAAAGCTGTTTAAGTCAATCCACTGGACGTTAAGAAAGTTCTTGAAGACGTTTTGTCTCTCATCCAAGAAACTTCTTCAGTTCTGAAGGTGGCTGGTCTTGTCCCAGCTTATTAACCCTGTGTGGTGTGGTCAGTGCTATTCACATTCCAACGACCATCGTTAACACCCGTCTGGCTCCTTAACGATTGTTGATCATTTACATTTCAAATTGGGCACGATATTTCAATTTAAGGTGGATATTTCTTCCAATTGTTATGC
This sequence comes from Antennarius striatus, assembly GCF_040054535.1. Taxonomy (NCBI): domain Eukaryota; kingdom Metazoa; phylum Chordata; class Actinopteri; order Lophiiformes; family Antennariidae; genus Antennarius; species Antennarius striatus. The sequence goes on along the minus strand of NC_090783.1, from coordinate 15,163,334 downwards.
AATGCAGTTCCTTCTGAAGATGTGAAGATCATTTTTTAAACAAAAGAGTTTACATTGTTCAGAGTTTTGGAACTTTTTAACCTACTAGACCCGGAGCAGTACAGAACAATTGTCAAAAAAAAAAAAAGAAGAAGTAGCTACTCTTGCATCATGTATGCTTTTGTTGGTTAGTCATCTCATTTTTATGGATGTATGTACCGTTAAAAATAAAATTTCTTTGTGGTTAAAGTTTGGATTTGTTTTGAGTTTTAAAGCTCACACCTGTCAAAACTGACTGACCTATACCTTATTCTGACTAACCAGAACATCATCAGTCTCATGTCACAGATACTACTTAATCAAAAATTCTAAGGTGCTGTTGTCGTATTTTCAAATCTGCAACCCCCCACTTTTTTTAAAATTTTTATTTAAAATATTTTTTTGTGGGGAACAAAATTAGATAAATATATATAATATAAGTCCTGCAAAAAAAATTGCAACAAAGCAAAAACAGGTAATTGTGGCGTATGAAGACCCTATGAAATTTCATCATTTTGTAAATATTGTTGAAATAACTTCCTTCTAATTATTTCTATCCCTCACAATTTACTTTTCAAAATATTTTTAAGTCCGCGTCAGATGTACACATTCAGATAAAACATTCAGGTACTGAATAGGTATTAACTATTATAGACTAGCATGAATCAAAAGTAATTAAACATATCACAGATAATATCAAGAGAGTAGAAGTTTTTGATAAAAGTTATGTGGCCTTCAGAAAAAAGTGGAAAGTATTGCAGTGTTATACATATTTGAAATTTTTCAATTGAAATATTCTGCTATGTTGGAATCTTGATATTTGTGTTTGAGATAAAAAATGTGCTTTACATATCATTTCTTGATATTTTTTTTAATACAAGCACAAGCATAAACATTGAAACATTTGTTTCGAACCAATGACAGAATAATGTCCATAGTTCTGATTTATGACATCACACATATCCAACACAGCATCCTTTTAGAAATAAGTTTAAAAAAAAACCAAATAGGTAGAATATATATTGTATTTATAGACAAACACTCTCTCTCTCTCTCTCTCTCTCTCTCTCACACACACACACACACACACACACACACACACACACACACACACACACACACACACACACACACACACACACACACACACACACACACACACACACACACACACACACACCACTCAGTAGTTCAAGGACACTCATGAGCCCTATTGAAAATTATAAGGACACTATCTTACAGGATCCTGATTTCTCTTTCCCATTTCACGAGGAATTCGATGTAACATTTAAATCTTTTGAAAATCATTGACTTGTTTTTAGCACATAAAGTAAACATCTCTGCAGCATGGTTATTAAACACGTAACATAATTATTTTCCTTTTAAATTGACATTACAGTCTAGGCTGCAGAAATACTAAATACTTATCGTTTTGAAATATTTGAGAAACATGAAAAGAAGGGAGATAATTAAGCAGCCTAAAAGGCCAGACAGAGATTATTCACACTCACCATCTTCAAACTCTCAATCTTCAGTCTTCTGCAATTTATTGGTGAAAAATCAACTCAAGAATTAATTTAACAACACTAACACAATTCCTTTGGCTAAAGTGAATGACTGGATCAAAGTTAAAATTACCTCAATGTTATAGCCAATAAACAACACTCTCAACAGCAAATATTTGACCAAATGTCTGGCAGCAGGCTTCGAACTCCACACGAGCTTTAATGCCATTACTTATTCAGGAAGTTTATTGGTTTGTTAATAATTTATCACCTAATTAAGGGGGAAGTTGGGGAGGTATGGGGTTGAATGCCTCTTTACCAGTGGGCTTTTGGTAAGTGCATGGTTTGGTGGTTCACGACAGAGAGGCGCCAATGAGAGTAACTTCTGATTAGCACGTAAAACTCCTTTTGATATAAGCAGACCTGAACATGGGACACAGTAAAGAGGAAAAATGAGTTTGTTTGAGTTCTTTTTACTTTAAGAAGTCAGTGTTCACCGGAGATTCATTGAAAGTGATTAGAAGTGTGCTCATGTGCTGACTTCATTTGCTTTTAAAGTTGGAAAATGCACTAACAAATAAAATGAAAATCCAGGAAAAGTCACGAAAACCTTTCTCAATGAGTCTGATTTCAATGGAACATTGTGCAATTTTACCATATTCATTTTTCCAGTCTTTTGCAAAATTTTAGTTGAAGGTGATTAATGGATATTTTGGAAAGCAAAGTCATTACCAAAAACCAAAATATTTTGTTTTACATGTCAAATTATAATTATACATTACGTGATATGTCTGCTTTGTTGTTATTTTGCCAAAACCCAATTTCATCTTTTGACAGTTTATGTATTTTAAAGATTCAAACTACTACACACTTTATTCTACTAATAATTACAATTATAAATCAAAGTCTGATTTTTTAAAAAAAAATTGTTAAAGAACTCCATTGTTGAAGTTCTTAATAACACCACATAAGTGGGTTTTAACTCTGCCACAGAACACTGTTATCTCGTGGTAATAGTGAAGGAAGGTGCATATAGCATGTGTTAACATATACCCTAAAATCCCTAAATTCTAAAGTACAGTAAGTACCCTAAATTCCAAAATTTCATGAAATATAGAGTGACAAATGAATATGCGCATTACTGTTATTTTATTTTTATTCTCCAGGGAGTCACAGTACATTACTGTCTTTAAATTTGGTCAAAAATAAAAAATACGGGAAAAAAAAAAGTTTTTGTCAGTGTATGTGATAGTATTCTCCACAAATTAACAGCTTAAAACAAAGTGTGTTATTCTGTTAGAGAGTTAGAACATAAATGATAAGGCATTCATTATATTTCCTTTAAATGCTATTTAATTTTGTGACACCAACTGTCCAAAACCAAAACAAACAAGTTTTTTCATTAAACAAACAACAAAAAACAACAAATAAACCCCTATCTACATTGTGAAGGGTGATGGAGCAACTTAAAATGATATTTGTAATCACTGATGGTTCTGTCTATATAGAACCATTTCCCTTGTATTCCCTGTGGAACATTTTTTTAGAGATGATTTCACTGTCAGAGTCAACAGATTCTCTTTGAGAGGCCTTTTAAGGAAGCTGTCTAATGTCAACCATTCATCATCCTGTAGGAAAACACACGTCAAGGAAGCAGATAAAAGTGCCATTCATCATTCCATTTATCTTACATGAACATAAATATCAGCCATTTCAGTCAACATGACTTGCAGTAAAGCATTTTCCCCCCAAAATGGGACACAGTAAAGAGGAAAAATGACGAAAAAACCACTGTCCCAGCGGTTTCAGATAGATAGATAGATAGATAGATAGATAGATAGATAGATAGATAGATAGATAGATAGATACTTTAATAATCCCGGAGGAAATTGCATATATCCACCGAAGCGAAGTATGTCGCCAACTTTGACGTGCGGTCAGAGGAGGCAGGTGAGGCTGTGCCTCACCTGCCATAATGAGAGAAAAAAATGAAAAATGAAAGAACCGCTCAACTCAAGAAAGACTTTACACACATGCAGTTGTTGACAAAAAAACACTGTACATTATATACATTAGCTAAATTATGGAAATTTAGTTCATAGAGAAAACGTGTTTAAACATTTTAATAGCGACATATAGAGAGATAGCATTACGGTCTCACTGTATAGCATGCCAGTTCAGCTAGTCGAGCCATTGCACAATCCATGGTGAGGTTCAGCTGGCTGGTGCCTCAATGCAGGTCTCTTCTCAGTATTTCAGCGGTAAATGTAAAATTTCAGCGATTTTGAGTAAAAATAACCTAAAATTGGTAATGTTGAATATAAAATAACTTTATAATACTCAACATTGTATAAATATAACCATTTAATTTGTTTCTTCCATTTTTCATTTTTTTCTCTCATTATGGCAGGTGAGGCACGGCCTCACCTGCCTCCTCACCTGCCTCCACGTCAAAGTTGGCGACATACTTCGCTTCATCAGTCAGGGCAGCCATTAGAACACAATACGATCACCAAAGCCATAAACCCTGTAAAGAACATGATTACCTGTGAGGTGAAGGGTTTTGCCAACAAAACAGGACATAAGCACAAAGACAAGGACCTATACTTCTTCAGAATACCTTCTGGGAAGTTAGGAAGGAAATGGACAGCAAGGATTGAAGATCTGTGATGAGCGCTTTACCTTGGAGGGTTTCCAAAGAGATTTGAAGGTAAGATCATTTTCGGACAACCCATATTATTTATTCAGAATTTCCAAGGTTTAGTGGATAATTAATTCATGTCTGTAGCTAGTAGGTGTGGTATACATGTTTTTATGACCAGATTATCACGCGATTATGTCACTCACAAAAAGTAAATATCAAAAGTGACAGACAGGTCATTTTACTGAGATCTGTGAAATTGAAATAAAACATACAAAAACTGCAAGTCAGGCCTTGATCCTTAAACATTTTCAAATACAAGACAATAAATATAAACTAGAGTTGTTATTAATTCTATACAGTCCAACAGTAACGAATGGTGGCTAGCTCAATGCTAACACAATATGGAAAATCCCATTAACAGACTAGCGCATTAGCATCGGTAGCATTAACTTTTACATACCTACAGTAAACCAAAACAGGACACTATAACTAGTTGGATTTCTCTGTCAGAATCTTATTCAGATGAAGCCACCTGGGATGAGTCGCAAGATGTCCAAACTCTCCTCCTTTGCATACATAGGGTGATAATTATTCGGGATAATTACACCACCAGGTGGGTTCACAGGGAACTTGTCCTCAGTATCTGATGATGATGACATGATTTTAGGCAAAATCTTGATAAATAATAGTGAAAATGTCGACTCATTATGTTTTCACTTGCTTTGTCAGCATTATTACGGATTCACCCCAATGTCTACGATTGCGTCACTTCCGCTGTCATGGTGCGCTCCATAATTTACGATCAATTTTGTTTTTTCAAGTCCCCATTGCTTATAAAAATTAAAATGCCTCCAAGCCTTTTTTTTTTTACTTATGTACTTCTTGTTTATTCAGTATTCAGTATTATTCAGTAATAAGTCTGAGTCAGACTTTCCCTCTAATATTTTACAGATGATCTTGCAGAAACCTCATCTGAGACAATCCATGTATGTACATCAATCCTAAGGAGTACAAAATATAAAATAGAAGTGAGCAGAGAAGTGAAATACCTCCTCCTTTCTGTCTGAACAACAGAAAGTGAGAAGAGGTGTGACTGACTTCAAGGTGAAGACTGTCTGATCTATGTTTCATTTAAATAAATGTAGAGTCTGACAACAATCACTATTCTTTTAGTTTGTTTGGCCTTCATTTAAAAAAAAATAACTTTACTATTTACTATTTCATTCAGACTGATGTTTATTAAAATTCAAGCAATAGGTCTGATATGGTGAGACGACAAACTGATTTATACCGATGTTTACCCAAGCAGAAGTGTGAATGAAGGCAAATGTTCTAATGAGGTGAGCATGCCTGTCATTTCCTTTATTTTTAATATGCTTTTTTATTTTTTATTTATCTTTATGTCACACATAACCTCAGATGTCAATGTAATGATACACAAATCATAATGAATATACAATATATTATGAAATATTATTCTTGGTGTGAACTCACATTATTATTGACTTACCTCAAAAATTGTAACACAATGATTGTTTAAATTAAACCAGCAAAACAAATGAATGAATTAGTACAAAAGAAAAAAAAATGGAATAGTGAAGCACAGAGCAACTCATACACACCATCCAAACATGGTTAACAGTGAGATATTATTAAATGAATCAATCACTGCAGACTGAATAGGTTAATTATCCAATGTGTTTGATTAATCAATTTGATTAGAAAACACCATAAGCTACAGAGCGGCTTGATGAAAAATATGAGCTTTTCACTGTTGGTGTTGTGAGATCAATCAATAGTCATCACTTAGGTTAATAGTCACACTAATTGCCCAGAAGTAAATGATAAATAATGTTATGAAAAACAGAAACTAGATAAAACCATGAGAGCAAAATGGCGTAATACCATAATATATGAACAGATATAATGTGCTAATGTGTAGGTCTGATGCACAAAAAAATCCCATTTATATGCATAAAATGGAGTAAATCTGTATAAACTCTGTTGATAGTCACATTTATACAACAGAAATGAGAAGCCAAAAACAATGGGTAATGATGAATATTGTATACCACATTCATTGTGGTAACAATACGTTTTAGTTATAGAATTCAATAAAAAATATTGTATGTTGATATGTTAATGATATGAATGAGTTAATAAACTGATAATGAAGCTATGGTACAGGTTGTTTTCATAGGATTATAGACTACTCTTGGGATCACATTCTACTTTTTGAAGGTAATATCATATTAAAGTGTTGAAATGTATTAGATTCTGAAAAGTAAATGTTCTTCCATAAGGACAAATAAAATATTTTGTTTTATTTGATCACCACATTACAATTCTTACATTGAGGCCACTTCACATAATGACAGTCGGACGTAAACTGGGAGTATATAGTATGTTTCATATTTAATAATAACTCAGTGCATATTAACAGTAGCTAAAATACAAATAAAGAATGTGTCAGAATACAGAAAGCAATATGCTGATGACTTTGATATGAAGAATTTTTTGCATCTGCAAAGGTGACAAGCAGAAATATTGCGTGCAGAACCATTGACATAAAACATCACATTTAATGGACAGCTTCTGGAGATGGATGGTTTGATGGACTGACGCATGTCTGCAAACTCTTTGATGCCAAATTAATACTGGTTCGCTGAGTAAAAGGTCAGCAAGAGCTGTGGGATGATAATGATTTTTAAAATAATAGAGCTAAAAGGCACCACATTTACTTCTCATGGAAAATGCTCTGAGTGAGGTAAGAAAGACAGACAGACACATAATTCTAAAAGACAAATTTGACAAGCACGGACAGTTAAATATATGCATATAGCAGTTGAACTGTACAGCCTCACAAGGCTTAGCTCTTTATCCACTTAAACATGAAGTAAATCATTTATGAGAAAACATGATATACAGGCGATTATGGGACATTTTGTTGACCTAGTTTCAAAGAACTCACACAGACTTCAAGTTTCATATTTAGCAGAAGGTAAAGGAGTGGTAAATTAATAATAATAAATCTATAAATCTAATAAATCCTTATTTTGTCATGAGTGCAATTCACTGATTCAAGTACATTAGTTGTGTTCATGAAGAAATAGAAGGCCCAATGTCTAAAAAAAGCCTGAATTAAAAGTGAAAGAATGGAGACAAACATAAAAACTGATAAAATCCTTAATTTGAGTGTACTTCGGAAATCAGACATGAGACGGATGGTTGGATCCATTTTGATATTCCCCTCTTCACTTTGTGCATGTTGGAAAATAGTAAAGAATTTATAGAGCAGCAAGGATATAATTTATCACACTGAAAATTTTTTTTGTTGAATAAACATAATGTTATTGTTGTAAGAGGTTGCACGAAACAATTTTATCTAAAGTTATTTTCTCCTGCAGAAGAGAATTGCACTAAAAATGAATGATTAGACAGGATGATACAGATGGAGTTTAGATGTAAGTAGGATGTTATTTATTATTTGTTTTATCACTTACAACATCACACTTTTAAAACTGTGGAATTAGAGGAATGTAACATTTTGTATCATATTTTAAATTATCAAATCATGCCTAAATACATAATAAGCACAATACCAATATCTTTTTATTTTTCTAAAAGTGATGCTGTCTTGAAATCTCCACAAGTTAAGCCGTGATTTCTAAATGTAAATTGCTCATTTAATTATATGTGAGAATGGAAGGTGTTTGGTATTAGGATGAGTCTATCACCTCTGCTCATATACTGTATCCTCACTGCCTCTTCTCTCCTTATAGCTAGCCTTTGGTGTTAACCATATGTTTGCTTCCAACATTGTTCAATAAGAATGACATTTGTGTAAGTGCATAACTGTAAGATGATCAAGAAAGTTGGATTCATTGTTCCTTTTCTCTCACCAAGTCATGCCATTAACCTCTATCTGAGTGCTGGAGCCTTGCTGAGATGCACAGAATGCGAGGTTCAATCAGAAACTGTGGATATTTGGATTGCTTTTATAGTAAAGCACCCTTGATTGGCTAATTGCCCTCGATCCCCTTTGCACCAATTTACCTACATAAAACGTAAGAAGTTCTCAGCTTTGTGTTGCAGGAAAAGCTATAAAATAGGAACACACTATGTGAAGAAAATAATTTAACACCGAAAGTGTCCCGCTTTTATAGCATTATGTGATAAAGTCCAAGCACAGTCCTCTCATTAATCTTTAGTGAGGTGATGCTTTGTGAGTTTATATTAACGATTTTTGTAATTTATTTGCATTAAAAGCATGGCTAATAATATCACTTTAATAAAAAAAAAAAATCTAAAACTCTTCAGCCAGTGTTGAGGCTACAGAAGGAGACGGCTTGCATATTAAACCAAACTGATGAGTGCATCAGAAGAAGAGAAGGTCAGTTGCATATATTCTTGAAGACATCACACTGGATTGGAGTTCTTAATGAGCTTCAGGAATGCTAATATTAGTTATTGTAATTATAATTCATTTTCATTCGTATGTGGTTTCACACTGGATTCTGCAGCTCTCTTGCAATCACAATTGATGTATATGCTGAGAGTATGCTCAGCAGAACCTCATGACAATTTTTTGACCATCGTATGAGCCACTGTGCGTTGTCATGAAACATCCAAAATGTCATTAGTAAAATTATTTAATGAGTAGAGCTAAATAAGAAATATAGAAACCTATTTTAATTGTTTAATTGAAGTTTGGCATGTTCGTGACATTTGGTGTAAATTGTTCCAGTTCAGTCACATTCTGCCAGCTGTCATACATTATGGCTTTTTACTGTACTTTAGCAGGGTGGCATGGTAGCACAGCGGGTAGCATTGTTGCCACACAGCAAGGCGGTTCCAGGTTCAAGTCCCGCTCTGTGCAGTTTCCATGTTTCGCCATGTCTGCGTGGGTTCACTCCGCCTTCTCCGGCTTCCTGCCACCTCCAAAAACATGCACTTCAGGGTTAATTTGTCTCATCCCAAATTGTCTGTGGGCGTGAGTGTGTGTGTGCATGCGTGTTTGTCTGTTTATATGTGTAGCCCCGTGTTGCACCCAGAGTGTCCCCTGCCTCACGCCCCCAGTCGGCTGGGATAGGCTCCAGCACCCCGTCACCCGCGATATTGGATGAAGTGGGTTAGAAAATGAATGAATCAATGTACTTTAGCATGGCAGCTAAGGTATAGTTGCTGACCTCACTGATTCGATGCATGGAAGTCACACTCAAACACTCTACTAGGGTTTAGCAAAGTACCTGTTTCAGACGAGTTTCCGGTACGGATAACACATTTTTGACTTTTGACGAGTACGATACGAGTAAAACTCGTCAAAAGTCATGCTCGTAAAATCCTCAGAACTGACTGTCGTCACCGTCAGTGATTGGCCAGTAACCCACAGCCATGCCCCTCCCTACAGAGACTGATTGACTGATCTCTCTGTTCGTGGCTTCACTGTAGCTCATGTTGATTTCCTTAGGTTTTCTTCAGCTTGTCTCTATTTCAGTCTATTCAAGGTTACTTGGCGAACTTGTTTTTTTTTTTGTTTTTTTTTGTTTGGTCAAATGCACCGCATACGTGCAACTAGACAGAACTGAAAACTGCTCGTGTTGCATGGTCTCCGCCTCTACTCCAGTCATTTTTTTTTTTTACCTAATTGCTCTTAGTTTGACACTTTCTCACTTCAGTTCAAATTAATGATTTACATACTGTATATATATTGTAACTGTTACATAGAGTGCGCACACACACAAACAAACTAACAAACAAACACACACACACACACGCACGCACGCACGCACGCACGCACGCACACACACACACACACACACACACACACACACACACACACTTGTGCTCTCTCTCTCTGGCCCTGTCCACACGATGACGTATTTTTTTTGAAAACGCAACTTTTTGAAAACGCATCAAAAACGATTCGCATCCACACGACAGAGTTTTCAAAATAATCTCCGTCCACATGTAAACGCATCAGTGTGTTTTTAAAGACGGCTATAAGCATGCCAAACCATGTGGTGGCAGTATTGAGTCAAATTTTATCCAATAGGAATCCTTCGTGTTTTGTTGTCACAACACACGGGCCCATAAATATGACATCACAGAGGTTTTCGTCGCAGGCAAGATGTCAGCGTTTTTAAAAAAATCCACCTAGGCCAGCATTTTCAAAAAGTTGCATTTTTGTTGCGGACACATACACATGCACAAACAGACACACACACAAACACACAAACACACACACACACACACACACACACACACACACACACACACACACACACACACACACACACACACACACACACACACACACACACACTCCTTAACAATCAGCCTCCCAGAATTCTGCAACTACTAAAAGTCCCATTGACAGTAATTTTGACTGCACAAACAAAAGTTGTATATAATTTGGATTATCATTGAAAATATCTAAGAATAAATTAGTGGAATAAAAAAAAAAAAATCAGGACACTAAATTAAAACTATAACGATTGAATGTTTTATTTATTTGTCACAACATAACTTCTCTGCAATTACACATCCGAACTCAAACTGAAATAAAACAAACGTACTGTTTCTCTGTGAAATTAAAACAATTGTGTCCCACTACAAACTAGATTGATGTCATCATGAGACCTTACCAATAAGAATTGTTAACTATTATGATCATTCAATAATGCTGTGATGGCTGACAGCCAGCTGGAGACACAGCTGTTACAACACCAAGTTGTTGTTTATAACTCACAAACACTCAATCAACACAAGTAACTTGTGTTGGGGGGGGGGGGGGTCACCACCGATAACTTCTTCACTTCTCTTGAAATTTCCAAGGCACTAAATTCCCAGAAAACCGCCTGGTTGGTCCAGTAAATAAGAGTAGACAAGAGCTTCCTCCATCTGTAGAGGAGCGAAAGGCCCTGCACACTAAAGAGGAGCTGAAATGTGACGGTGCAATCCTAAAAATCTATTAATGCTAACCAAGGAAAAATGTCTCCATTCTAATCACAATCCACACAGCTGTCAACATCACAAGTGGCCATGAGGCTAAACTGGAGACTGTTATGTACAGCACCACAATAGAACCAAGGTTGGAGTAGATGTGCTTGATCAGATGGGAAGAAAAAAGTCAGTGTAAGCTGCTACATGATGATGGCCATTGGTGGTGTTTCGTAATGTTCTTAACCTGGCTACCATAAATGCTTCGATCCTGTTCAAGAAGTGCACAGTGGATGCTGTCACAGAGCAACCTTATAGATAGATAGATAGATAGATAGATAGATAGATAGATAGATAGATAGATAGATAGATAGATAGATAGATAGATAGATAGATAGATAGATAGATAGATAGATAGATAGATAGATAGATAGATAGATAGATAGATAGATAGATAGATAATGTGACTTGCAAAGGAACATTGCTCAGGACACCTGAAAGCAAAAGCCTGACAAATGATGGTGCAAAAGCCCCATTTGGAGCAGCAGAAGATGGAGAGGAGACGGCAGTGCCAAGTGAAGCATGTGTAAGAAATATAAAGCAAATGTGTAAGAAAATAAAGCAATGGATAATTGTGTCATATGTCATAAGGTAGTGGGAGCTGCACAAGGAAGGTACAGGTTACCTGTGTTGACTGTGAGTGACTGGGAGCCATAAGCAAATCATCCTGGCATCGTAACATCAGTGTCTCCAGCTGGCTGGCAGACACACAACATTTTGGATTGTTCATAATAGTTAATAATTTTCATTGTTAAGGTCTAATGATGACACCAATGTACAGTGGTACCTCTACTAACGAAATTAATTGGTTCTGGAAGAAATTTTGGAAGAAGAAAACGGATTAGGGCAAATGCCCTAATCCGTTCCAAACCCCCCCCCCCAAATTAAGACATAAATGTTTTACAAAAGCATAAAAATGCATTAAAAAATGTAACAAATACATGTTACAATTAGATTATTACACAATAAATGAGAGTTGTGCATAATGTAAAAACAAAGAATAAAGAATAAAATGATGGTCATTTACCTTTTAACTGCTGCCCTCATTGTTTTTTGCCCTCTTTAGTTCACGCGCTCTTGCCTCACCATGCTGAACAACAGAGTGAATTCCAGTCCTCCTTTTGAACTTCTCCAACCACCCACGCAATGCCTTAAACTCCTTAAACTTTCTTTTGCTTTAATAACGTAGCGATTGTAGATGGATTACAGCCATATTATTTGGCGAGATCAACCAAAGCATCTCTTTGTCATGCTTTTCTATTATCTCTTGCTTTGTTTGTATGGACAAAAAAAACTTTTTTTTCTTCTCTTCCTCTTTTCTCCTTCACTTTCTTGGGGTCCATAGCGAATACTCAAAAAGTTGATATATTTGAGTAAAACTATCAGAACACCTCATGGATCGAGGACCGAATGACGAAGACGCTGCATAGACACCTATCTAGCTACACATGGAGGTCCCTCTTAGCCATGGGATGCCAGGATGCTAGGTAATAGACAATGGCAGAGCAGCTATAAGAATGTTGCGTTCAGGAACCTTTGGGAGCTGCGAGTAGCAGCCCATACTGTGTTTTTACCTTTCGTAACTCGAAATTTCTTTCGTAACTAGAGGCAATATTTTCCAGTTGAGGCGTTTCGTAAGTAGAACGTTTCGTATATAGAGACATTCATATTCCTTCAGAGATACAGTACGTTTGTTTTTATTTCAGTTTGAGTTTGGATGTGTAATTGCAGAGAAGCTATGGTGTGTCAACTAAATAAATAAAACACTCAATCATTATAGTTTTAATTTAGTGTCCTGATGTGTTTTTACCTACTCCACCAATTTATTCTTGGATATTTTACTGATAATCCAAATTTCATACAAATAATGACTGAACAGTCTCTTTTGTGTTTTGAAATTTTAAAGATTAAACAATGTCAGAATAAAATATACACACATTTAGGAAAAGTTATGACATTGCAAATTTTGAAGCAGTGAAAATGACTGCCTTGAGATTTTTAGTGTTAATCAACATTGTTTAACTTTGTGTGAAAAAATGGCAAGAACATTTGGTGGTAAAATAAATAAATATTTGAAAAAAAGAAGTTTTATCATAGCAATTAAAGAAATTAAAAAGAAAAAAATTGAATGCTGTGTTGAGTATGACAGTTCTTGTTCATGCATATTTTGTAGTTCATAATTTCCTATTGCATGCGTTGTATTCATTAATGCACTTCATGTTCTGAGTTCATAAAAAAATTTGTTCTGTAAATTGTTCTCCTACTTTTGTGATGAAAAACATTTATTTGAATCTCAATTTTGAGGATGTTCTATAAATAGTTTTAAAATAAACAATAAATATAGCAACTTCTGATCAATCCATATCAATTCCCGACTTAAAATAATGTAGTGATTTAAGCCCCACCCATTTACAATCAAACCACTTCCGGTAAAGCCCCGCCCATTCCGAGTACAGATACGGACACAGATCATTTAGATGGTTGAACAGATACAGATAGTGGTGTACTTGCTCATCCCTACTCTCTACCCTATTCCATGAAAGGCAGACTTTTGTCTGCAATAGGACTAAGTGGACATCAGAGGTTAAATGTAATGTTCATGAGCATCAAATAGAGTATAGATTTTATTCATTGGATTCACAGTAACTAAGAATGGAAACACGTTATACACAAATTTTCTTGAGGTAACATTTTTACAAGTTAACATATCTGTATGTACAGTGCATGAAAAAATAATTCCATGACATACACTTAAGTCATGTCACCAAATGCATCGCTCTACTGAGTGTCATTGTTGATTTTGTCCTAGTACCCCCTCAGGAAATATAGTTTATATTTAACCCATGAATGGTGGTTTTCAAGGTTTAAATAATCCATTCATCCATTTTTTTATAACCACTTATCTTGTGCATTATTGTGGGAGCCTTAGCCCAGCTGGGACACCCTGGACTAGTCAGTTTATCACTGAGTCGATACGTAATTAGATAAATGACCATTCACACTCATGTTTTGATCAACAGAAAATTTAGGGTCACCAATTCACTTTGGATCTTGTTTAACTGTGGGACGAAGCCCAAGCACCAATGAGGAACCCGCAGAGAAACTATGCTCCAAAAATGTCCCAGGTCCTAACACGGATTTGAACCTAAGAATTCTTGCTATGTGCAGTCATCAGATCATCTATGACTCACAGTTATTTGTGAAAAGGTGAGAAGGGGGCAGATCCCATTCATCATCTGCCATCTTGTGAGTGAAGCATAACCCCGGTACAAGTTGCTGCTTGATTTAATCTATAATGAATTGAATTGACTGAAACATTTGTTTGAAAAATAAAGACTATTGTGGTGCACATTTTTCTTTTGCATAAAATGAAGCTTCATATTGACATCCTCATAAAATAATTGCCTAAGTCGTTTTTGGGTTTTTTGCCTAAATTATCTAAATTATTTATAGTAAAAAGGAAGATTTCACTGCATTTCATTTGCTATGCTGAACATATACTGTATATGGTGACTTTGCTAATCCTACTGTCTCTTTATCAGTTTGAAATCCAAATAATAGAGATGTTAGTCATCTTCCTTATTGAAACCATGGATCATTGTCATGCTTTCAATGCCATGGGAATGTCAAAGAAAATTCACAACTCAATACGCACTGCCAAAACTCATCGCTCATCATACAGTAGATGATAGTAGACAAACACAGAAACCAAATGTCTTGCTTAAATATTATTTGAAAATGTATGTAATATAAAATATGATATAAAAATGCATAAAAACCTCAATGTCATAACTCTCTTCTAAAAATGATGTTTGGGTTAGGTTGAGCAGTGACTCCATGATTTCGGCAAGCCAGCTGGGTGCTGGGAGTCTCAAACAAGAGTGCTGCCACTAATAATTTGAAATGGGTCTGTGGAAACACAAGTGTAAGGGAGAGAGAGGTCAAGGGAGGAAAAGACATAAAGAAAGAAAGAAAATTGAACAAGGGACAGAAATAATCAGACACAAAAGGAGAAAATAATAGCAACACATGTGGGACAAAGAAAGAAAGCGGTGACAATGGATTGTCAGAGGTTAAAGGATATACATAGAGAAGAAAGCTATAAAGGCTTGGTGAGGGGAGACGAAAGGGTATGCTGAAAGATCAAGGAGTAAAGCAGCAAAAAATACAATAAAGAGGGTGAAGGAGCAGGGAACTGAAAAGGATTATTTGTCTTTTGAAAACTAAACAAAGCTAATGAAAAGAAGTACAAACTGTAGAAGGGGAAAACAAATCTTTTACTCAAAGATTATCACCAATGAAGAAATATGTGAAGATGGAAGAAACTCTATAAATAATCACAGTAGTTTAACTGTTCAGATGTGACAAAACAATTTGGGAATAACATTATTATCAAAGCAGAAACATGTATTCCGTATTAAGTGTACTTGAAAAAGAAGAAAATTGAAACACTATGTTATATTTGATTCAATGTACAAGATACATAACGTAAAGACATGTTTGCAGATCAGGGATTTAATCAAAAAAACATTCAATTACAGGCAAAAGCTGTAGAAATTTCAAATGGCAGACAAAATAAATATAATGCATACAAACATAAAAAAAAAAAAACTACAGGGAAAGCACAACAGGATCATGAGTGCAACATGACTGGGACTTAAAGAATGATAAAAAATTTAAAAAATGACATTAACAGCACAAAAGCAAACTTTAGAAGCAGGATGTATCGCCAGAAAGATTCAGAAATATACAAAGGAGGCAAAGGGCAGAGCAAGAGACACAGGTGCATTCAGTTAAGAGCAGAATAAAATGTGGGGAAAGAGGGGGAACCTAATACTGATACTGCAGCAGCAAAAAATAGGTTTTCACTGATTGTTTTTCCATGTACTGGTCAGAGTTAGGGCTTGGGTATTACCAAACACACATCAGGGTTCGTTGTTCGAGGACCAATAAGCAATAACAGGCTTAATTTTTTAAGAAAGTCTTGACTTGAATATTATGTTTGGAGTTTTGTTCAAATCCATTGCATATTGATAGTACTGTCAGCATTTGTGTATTTAAAAAAAAGTTTTCATGCTGATATTCACACAGCTTCAATATACATGAATGTAAGTCAGTATGGCTTGTCTCTGTAAGCGGCTAAGGCACCCTTCTCTTATTTAATTAATCTTTGAATTGTGTTACCGTCAGCCTTTGGTTGACGGAAGAAAAAAAAATCAAATATAGTAAGTGAATGAGAGCAAAGAGAAAAAGGTGAGAAAGTTTACAGTCAAGCCCAGATGAATGGAATGAATGGTTCACTTTTCCAAGACACACTCCACCTCCCTCCCAAGGTCTGCTGACACAGTCTCCTTGCAAACCTTATCTACAGGATAAGCAGTTACGATAGATCAAAAAATGAAATTATTTTTTGTAAAAAAATTGCTTTTAGAAGTAGAGAAGCATGGTTCTACTTTAAAATGTAAGACATGCAGCTGCAAAGGACAATTACCGTGGACAGTGTGGCCCTATGGGATTGTATTTTGTGACACTGGAGTTAAGGAGAAACAGGCATTTAGACAGTGTGACAAACCATAGAGCAGTATGCTGTTTCAATAAGGTTGCATCGACATAAAAAGAACATTCTCCACATTCAGCTCCCTTGCTCTAGAGTATGCACTTTGCAGGTGAATTTAAACATGAGATGTGATCATTTAGGTGGCTTGATAAAGCATAGTTTTAATGGATAAATTCCAGAGATCAAGTACCCTCATTAGAAAGAAACATAGAGGCATGCTGTGGCAAGTCAGTTTGTGTGCTTTAAAAGCAAGTCTGCCACATATTGCATCTTGTCTGTACAACAATTAAAATCTATTTTACGAAACAAGTCACTGTTTATACATAAAAAAACAAACATTTGGATTGGCAGATGCCTCAATATGAGGTTCAGCATTTCGTCAAAGGCTACTTCAACAGTTAGACCCCTGCTGGTGTGTGGTTAGAGCTGCCGCCTCACAACACAGCGGACCCGGGTTCGAGTCCCGCTCTGTGTGGAGTTCGCATGCTCTCCCCATGTCTGCGTGGGTTCTCTCCGGGTTCTCCGGCTTCCTCCCACCTCCAAAAGCATGCTCTTCAGGTTGATTGGCCGTTCCAAATTGCCCGTAGGTATGAGTGTGTGCGTGCATGGTTGTATGTCTTTGACTGTGGCTCCGCGGTGCACTGGCGTCGTGCCCAGACTGTCCCCCGCCTCACGCCCTGTGCCACCGAGATAGGCTCCGGCTCCCCGTGACCCGCTGCGGCAAATATAGCAGTGGTAATCTGACTGACTGACTTATCATATTCTCATTGACCTCTAGCCAACAATGTCAACAGAGACCCTGAAGCTGAATATTGTTTTCTATTGTCACACCAAAGAATGTATCAACACTGATTTTTTTTTCTTCCAATTGCAGACGTATGGTAATGATGTATGGTGATGTGCTAGTCAAACAAACAGTTTAAAACAGTGGATTTAAATGATGAAAGACTATGAAGTGCATAACAGGGAGCACTCCACTCTTGTTCTGATGTCCATCTTTCTCCTTTTGTTCACATAACAGTGTGAATAGGTGAGGAATGATGTATTTCAGAAGGTGATTTCTTGTTTGCAAATGGGGTGTGTGTGTGTGTGTGTGTGTGTGTGTGTGCGCGCGCGCGTGCCAAGAAATGGAGTAATCTTGATTGATTTGTCATTGCTAACAAGCATAAGAATAAATGAACCCTGATACGCACACATATTGTCCCCATAGTTATAAAGAGTTACCTCAACACGTCATTGTGTTTAGACAAGCACACACATACAGACACACGTTCTCTCTTGCTCTTTGTCTTTCAAACTTACACACGCAGCACAACTGCAGGCAACTAAATAACACAAAGATCAGAAATAATGCAACAAAAAAAGGTATATTGCACTACTTACAAGCAAAAGCTGATAAAATTATTGCTTGCAGAAACAGTCATACAATCAAGTTTACAGGTTATAAAGCTAGTCATACAATTGTGTTATATTGATCCATAACTCAATTTGGTTGCTAAGAAAGTATAAACTATTCAAAGTCAGCAAGTTTTCAGCAAGTAATCTCAATGTCAAAATGCCTCACTGACAATAACAATACCCTGAGATTCCAGTGTTAAGTCAAACATGTACATCAGATCCAAGAGCCAAGCCAGTAATTACAATAAGTAAGTCCATGCATAATGAATGTGTTGTTTTCAGCCTGTTGTCGGTGACTTGTTTAATTACAATGTGCATGTTAATGCTGCTATGAATGGACAAATCTGAAACATGATGACAAGTGTTGGAGGCAAGTCCTCTATGCTGTCAGAATTCAAAGATCACCTGTAACTTCACTGAGTTTGTCTTTATTTATTTATTTTTTAGAAATTTAGGAATGTGACTTATGTGAGGAAAACAAATTTGAGAAGAAGAAACATGAACCACAATAAAAATAATCAAATAAAAATTAAAGGTATTGCTAAAACAAATGTTTTTCTGAAGGGAAAAACTTTCAAAAAAAATTATCAACCTATGGCACAAAAATAGATACCTTTTTGGCAAATATTTTGAATGTATGCGATGATTTCTATCTAAAATTGTATATGTACCATATTTGTTGCCGCATTAATTTTATCACTACGGAAAAAAAAAAAAAAAGACTTGGTATTTTTATCAAACTGTACATGATTTAAAGCATAATGGACAGACAGGCACAAGACACAAAAGTGATGTCATTTCTCAATGGTCTACTGTCCCATAGCATCCTGTTTTTTTGAAAACGTATACTTGGAATGATTTTTCAAGTTTAGCAAACATCAGAGAAACACATACCAATTATGCAGAGGTATGTTTTTCTAATTTTTACTAAAAGAAACGCATACCTCTTATAGAAGCATAGACACGTAAACACACACACACACACACACACACACACACACACACACACACACACACACACACACACACACACACACACACACACCTATCTTTCCAATTTATCCCTCTCTGTCCCCCCACTATCACATAACTTCCTCTCTCGGCCAATTGGTCTCCTTATCGTTCTCTCTCACTCTCAAGTGGTCAAAGAAAGTGCTCAAACTCCCTGCTTCAATTTTTGACCTGTTAGAAGGCAGTTTTTCCTCACCAGTGATGTTCCTGGAGAATTGTTGTGTCTCTGTAGAATACAGAGGCACAATGTGGATGTAGTCCTTATCTGCCTTACAAAAATATTTGTATATGGTTGGGATGTTCAACAAATTTAACCTGAGAAACAAACTTGGCACAGTGGTCATGTCAGCCCCTCCTACTCTCATTTGAAAAGCCATAACGGGTT
Source organism: Antennarius striatus (assembly GCF_040054535.1). Taxonomy (NCBI): domain Eukaryota; kingdom Metazoa; phylum Chordata; class Actinopteri; order Lophiiformes; family Antennariidae; genus Antennarius; species Antennarius striatus. The sequence goes on along the minus strand of NC_090783.1, from coordinate 15,143,814 downwards.
CGAGTCCCGCTCTGAGCAGAGTTTGCATGGTCTCCTAGTGTTTGCATGTGTTCTTTCCAGATTCTCCGGCTTTCTCCCACCTCCAAAAACATGCGCTTCAGTTTAATTGGCTGTTCCAAATGGCCCGTAGTGTGTGAGTGTGAGCCTGCATGGTTGTTCTTCTTTTACGTGGTTCCCTCACAGCTGGGAGCTGGGAAAGGCTCCAGTTCCCCGTGACCCGCTATGGCGCATAAAGCGGTTCGGAAGATAAATGAATGAAGGACGATAAAACTTATTTGCCCTGTCTTTAAGCAACTAAATATTTCTCTATCGGTCTGTTCTCCAGAGGTCTGTTCATATCTGTGGTAACAGAAGGAATTGCAGTTGTAGTGGGATGAAAGTGTGAACACACAAACACACACACACACACACACACACACACACACACACACACACACACACACACACACACACACACACACACACACACACAGACAAAGAAAAAAATCTACTTTGGTGATGTCAGTTTTAATTGCTTTCTCCAATAAATTTTTCCTAGTGTGGGTGTGTGCATGTATGTGCAGGCGCGCACGCGTGTGTGTGTGTGTCTGTGTCTGGATGATAGTCAGACCTTTGATTATAGAACATCACTCCACTAAGTAACTACTGAAATCTATATTAGAACAGCTCTCCTATTCACATTTAAAAAAAATTGGCAGGGGTCACCAATAACTGCACCATAAGTCAGCTATTGATAAGTGAACATCAGTTTTAATTAGTGTCACATTGATTTTGAGCAGGCATTATTAAAAGAGCTTAGGGGGCATGTATGTCGCAGTTCAGATGAACACAAGTAACAGTGTTACATGGTCTCCCAAACTGCTGCCTTTAGTTAATTGATTAAAGGAGTGAATGAATGAATGAATGAATGAATGAATGAATGAATGAATGAATGAATGAATTAATGAACAGGGTTATCATAATAGCAATATTGAGTTGCACGTTGTTATTTAAATAGTTTTTGAAGGTTGGAATACTTTAAGATGAAAATGTCTTAATATGTCATATTATTTTTGTCTTTACCTGATAATAAATAATTTTACATTAAGAATAATAATAAACATAACTAGTCACTACAGGAGCCTCGAGTTTGGGTCTGTGTATTTTGGATGTTTCCAGGTATATAACTGTGACAGGTTGCATTAAAAGTGGCACACATGGCTATATTGATCAGAGAATGTGATAAACGTTGTGAGAAACGTAGATATCCTTGAAATAATGATGTGGATAATGAATACATAACATACATATATTTTTTTCTTTTTACCCCTGGAAATAACATTATTTGGACAATGTGGTTGATTATTATTAAATGATTTAAAATGTATTGATTGCAAAGAACAAGAGACATTGATGGTTGGTTGAGCTATTGACTTACAAGAATAGAGAGAAAGGCACACTACAATGGCAATTATTTAAGTTAACAAATATTATCTATATTACAACACAAATTAAACCTTCAAGTTTTACACGGAATTCTCATCTCGTTCACATTGCTGTCTGTGTTATTGAAGTCCCATTGCATAATTCAGTAACATCTATGAAATACAGTCCAACTACATGAACTAAATTAAGCTTCTTCATATGGTGCTAAATTGCAACATACGGTATGTTTTACCAAGACAATTTACAACAAGATCTGGTTTAGTCTGACATTTTAGTCCACATTTATAATGAAAACTGCATTTTAACAGGAACCTTGAGTAAATCTGTGACTCAAGGTGCATGACCCTGTTCTTTGAGAGGTTGGGGTGACATAGATGGATGGATGGATGGATGGATGGATGGATGGATGGATGGATGGATGGATGGATGGATGGATGGATGGACAGACAGAGAAAGAAAGACAAACATGAAGAAAGTGAGAAGTGTTATGAGGAAAGTGAACACAAATATGCGCAACCATGAATATTACACTAAATACAGCAGTGCAGTAATATGCAGTAAATATAAAACTTATTACAAAAAACAGAGAGAAATCAACAACAACAACAACAATAATCATAATAATAATAATAATAATAATAACAATAATAATAATGATGATGATGATGATGATGATACAGCAGCTGATGATGATGTCAGTAGTTGTCAATCATAATCCAAGCAATTGATCAGTCCATTGTAACCTGTGGTATGAGAAAGCACAAAGATTCTGAGGAAGACATTAAATTAATGAAACAAATTAATGAGACATTAATGTGTAGAGGAGAGGGAGTGGAGAACAGAAGTGCTCAGTGAATTGTGGGACATCCTGCATCTTGACCCATAGCAGCACAGCTAAGGCCTAAACTAGCCCTAATTATCAGTGTTAACTAAAGGATATGTTATAAGCCTACTGTTAATTGTAGAGTGGGTGTCTGCCTCCCAGACAAAAACTGCAAGATGATTCCACAGGAGGGGAGCATGATAACTACAGTAGTTTAATAATTCTACAGTTGGAGATTCCAGGGATCTCAGGTTACCTTGCATCATGGGAGCAGATTATTGTAAGCAGGTATTGGGGCACCATGGGCTCGTGGAGGTTTGTTGGTGCCTAACTATTAAGGGCTTTGTACATGCAAAAGATTTTCTATTCTATTCGGGATTTTATAAGGAACAAGTGCAGCAGCCACCAGAAGAGACATAGGATTTCTTAAACTACTTTTTTCTCAGAACACAAAGCATTTTGGATCAGTTTGAGAATCTCTAGAGACTTATTGGGACAGCTTGCCTGGATAATTTTTTCTCCTTTTTGAAATACAATCCTTCTTAATCCTTCTATCTGCAAGTGAAAGAAGGCAGTTCTAGACACTTTTCTTTAATGGCCATTTAAAGGACCTGTCCTGATCAAATCTGACTCCTAATGTCCTCATAATGTAGCTAGAGGCCAAGGTTATGCTGTCCAAAGTAGTTACAACTAGAACCAAGGCAGTCCCAGGCTGCAACATCCCACGACACCCCTGCATTCAAAATTTTACCCTGACCTACTTGCAAAGGTCAAACATCAAAACTAGAGCTCTGACCTACTTTCACAGATCGAAGGCGTAGCTTTGATCTCTGGTCTTACTTACACTGACCTTCTCCATCGTCTTTCTATCTTATCCAGTTACTGAGTGTACAAAAGTTGAAATTTGACCTTGACCTAGTTTTCTCAAGGTCAAGATCATCATCTCATTTTCATCCATTTTGCCACCCGAGTAATCTGCTTTTTTGTTTCATCTTTCTATCTCCAACGGTTGTGAAGATATTTGGTGGATTAATGAACGAACGAAAGAATGGACGGACGAACACACGGACACTGACAATTACAATACATCACCTCTTTGAAGCGGGATGTAATAATGGATAATGTGTTTTTTTTAAATGCCAGAGACCAGCACAATAATTCACAATTCAGAATTACATTATGCATCAAATGTTATGTCATTATGACAAGCCTAAAGTTTGATAAGGTGATTAGTTTCACCTGGTTTCTTTGATAAGTACAATTGTGTGAAATCATCATAAAGATGGAAACTTATGGAGCATTTGCTGATATCATTACCTTGAGGGGAACATGCATATAAAAGGTGAACAATATCAATTCCACACATTTCATTTTTGTTCATCGACAATTCATTATTTACAAGTGAGTGAGAGACTTTATCTGCATTCTCACCACTGACACACACAGTCTACACAGCTGGAAAAGAATGCCGTAGTTTTTGTGACTTTATTTGAAGGATGTGATTTGCTACATAAATATTCATAAGTTAATAATTCATGTCAGACAGTTCATCTGATATATGTTAAATATGTAGTTAAAAGAATATGTATTTTATCTCATAATATTTTTATTAGGAAAAGGGGAATAAGTTAGGAGCTAAAAATTGAAATTGATTACTTGTTTATGGCGGTTTGATTTCAGTGACGCACTAGGTGCGAAGAAGTAGAAGAATCGTTGTTGTTAGCATGCAAGCTAACAAGCCTCAGTTGTTTTGGGAGATGTACAACCCTTTTTTGATTCAGTAAAGAAAGCCGCCTCAGTACAAGGACAGAGTCTCGTCTCGTCATTTTGTGGACTTTAATTCATTACAATAGTAAAGCATGCTTGAATGTGGTATCCCCAAAAACTCCAGCCTCCCTTTATTCATCAGATCTGAGGTATTCCCTTGCTGTGTCTGTGTATGCATACTTGTATGTAAATGTACACAGCAACTTGCGTGGGTCAGTGATGCCGATGAAATATTAAAATGACCACGAGCGGTTTAGCAGACACTTTTACAAACGCTTATATTGCAAAGCAGGACAGAAATAAAAACGTACATGTACAGTTACTACGCCCACAGGCAGCATTCACAATGCTCATACTACAAAGTACTGTAGTGGCGTCACACATGCAGTGAACATATAAAACTGAAACAAGAATCAGCACCTTGATGTGGGTTATTGGTGTCATTTTTTGGTAGTATCATCACAATGTCGCAAAAATTATGATACAGTACTACCAAACAATGACATTCTAACTTTTTTTTTTCAAAAAGCACCTAAAACAACATTTAGATGGCATATTGAACCTAAGAATGAAGAAATAACGCTTATTTTCTCAAATTTAATAAGGACCCAACAAATACCACACAAGTCTGACATTTACGCTATTGATAAAGAAAACATGTAATGGTCTGATCAAAAAGATGATCAATACCTAAAAATGTCTGTGTGGCACACAAGACAGAGCTGATGAATACATTTTATGCTATCTGATAGTCGTTAATTTCATTAGAGAAGCTTATAAAATACAAGTTATTCAAATCAACTAATGTCCTTATTCGTTAATGGATTTGTAGAGGGTGTTTCTCTTTTTTCTTGTATTGAGAGAGTAAAAATTGCTAAAATGCATGTGGAATTTTGCACCACCAGTTTTTTTGTATCACATACTCAAAAGTTCATAGTATCTTTGACTGTGAACATACAGGAACTCCAGGAAAAAATAAAACTAAAACTAAAATAAAACTTCAAACCTGAACATTTGGCACCATAACTAATGCTATAAATTGTGTATACACTTGTTTGCTGGTTTTGATTTGTTTGATCAATATCTGATTAATGATTACATTGTGTTTCTTCAAAACATTAAATAAATGGCAGGTGAGGTTTTCTTTGGGATGAACTGTTACACCTCGTCACAGTCCCTATTTGGACTACTCTTCTTCACACATATACATTTTACAAAGATGAAGGACAAGGCCCTATCAGGGTTAGCTTTAATAAATGAGTGAGAATTGGCCTACCTTACACCTGGTCCACCTTCTGGGTTCTTCCCTCATATTTTCCCTGTGCTCTATAATAATTTTGAGGATAGCCATATCTATCTTTCTCCATGTCAACACCTGGAAATAGAACACTCACTCCAATGCATTAATTAGCATGCAATGACGTCATAATCTCATCTCTCCAGCACATACAAAACTATCTTTGGAAGTCTTTCCATTCAAAAACATTTATGAACCACCACTTCAACGTTGCACTAAGAATCTAGTGCTATGTTGCCATCCTGTGGAATTCCGAGGAGGAAAACACAATACTGTTCATTCTGAACTGGATGAAAACAAATTGAAAGACTGATTGAGCTATATGGGATGGAAAACAGTTGCATTAATACATACTGAATATATTTATACACATTAAAGTGAAAGTATTTCATTTGGATCTGCATCAGATCAGATGGTGGGGTTTAGACAGACTTTCATCAGGTAGATTTATCTCTATTTGTGTCTACCTGTAGTCTATAACCTTCACATTTGCATGCAAAGGTTTTGAGACATCTCAGGTGATTCTCTCATTCCTTTTTTTTCATTCATCTTCCAACCCGCTTAATCCGCTAACGCAGGTCGCGGGGTAGCCAGTGCCTATCCTGGCAGTCTCAGGGCGTGAGGCGGGGGACACTCCGGGCACGACGCCAGTGTACCGCAGAGCCACATAGACACAAACAACCACTCACACACACACTCACTCCTACGGTCAATTTGGGACCAGCCAATCAACCTGAAGCGCATGCTTTTGGAGGTGGGAGGAAGCCGGAGAACCCGGAGAGAACCCACGCAGACACGGGGAGAGCATGCGAACTCCGCACAGAGCGGGACTCGAACCCGGGTCCACCGTGTTGTGAGGCAGCAGCGCTAACCACTGCGCCACCGTGCCGCCGATTCTCTCATTCCTTGATAATAAATTGGACTTTTGTTGTTTCTTGTGCCAAGCAAATAATAAACTAAGCTTTCATGAACCGTTTCAATTGCAAATACCTCTACTGATGTAATCATTCTTGTTCACAGCAACATCTGTAGAACATAGTGGGACAGAAAAACATAATGATGTTCAAGTTTCTAGCATCATATTCAATGCTCTGAGCACCAAAATAGAAGCCCTACTTTCCAGAATTCTGTTTGAGCTGCATCAGAAACCTAATCACATGAATCCAAACCACATGTATACCACGTGCATTTTTGGAGTGTTGCTGACCTAAAATTTAAATAAAGGTTTGTATATCAAATGTAATATGTTTCCATTAAGAGATAATCCATGGCACTAAACTTTTACATCCATATCTACACACTGCAATGTCATTGAATCTGTCATGCTTCATCCATCCATCAGGTAGCAAATGGGTTTGGTTGTTCTCAACTTTGGCATCCGTTTAGTTAAGATAGAGCAATTTAATGGGTTGTTTCTCATTAATGAGTCATTTGCAAAGGAGGTCATGATTTGTTATACACTGGAGTTTTAAAAGGATGTGACCATGGTCACTACATACAATTTTTATGCGGTTTTGGACAAGATTCAGACCTGATTGTAGGATGAATGCAGGTCAACATGATAAATGATCACAATAGCAGCATATTTAGGTCTGAAATTATTCCATAAGTAAAGTGAATATTTACATCATTCTTTGAATCAAAGAGAATAACTGCATTTGCAAGCTTCACTAATGTTATTATGACACACACACACACACACACACACACACACACACACACACACACACACACACACACACCACACACACACACACACACACACACACACACACACACACACACACACACACACACACTAACATAAGACATACTCCCAGCCTCACGAAATAAATTATATTGTACTCCAGAGACCAAGTGCATGGCTACCCTTCATCATTTTAAATGAATTTACAGTAGTGGGTAGTTTCATAAGACTAAATATTGTACAATTATTTTTGAGTGGCTAATGAACATTTACATGTTACTTCTGCACATGACAACTAGTAAGGAATTAAGACGTTGTTCACCTGATATGTTTCAGATTGGACCAAATGGAGTAAACAGAAACTGACTGAGTTCCATGGGGAATCTTTTTGCCAACCCTCATTCAAAACGTATTAATGCTCAGTGTGTAACTGATCACAATACACAAAATCCTGAGCTTGTATCTTTCTTTTTTCAGTTTCTGGCCAGATAATATATTGATGCCATTGTTTCTTTCTTTTCTTTTCTTTATTTTCAATAATTTTCAATAAATCTGTAAAATAAAATAAAAAAAAAAAAAAAAGGATGGTAATTGCACTCCATTGTAAGACCTGGCCTCCATAACTACAAAAATTAATCTTGCCAGACCACTAGCTCACTAATTCAAAAACAATTTACACTTTTTGGCACCTTTTTCATTTTGACTGAAGTTCAAACAAATGTGAGCAACACCACTTCCACAACTAGACTTAAGAAGCAGATGTTTTTAATTGCATATGAATAATACATTTAGAAATATATATATGCATAGTTCACATGCAGAAAAGGAGAAAATTAATATGGGTTAATGAAGGGTTACTTTGATTTAAGCTCAAACATCATATATACATTATTTTCCGCACTATAAAGCGCACTGGACTATAAGGTGCACCCTCAATAATTTGTTTGTTTTATAATTTATTTCATATATAAGGCGCACCGGATTATAAGACGCACACAATAAAAAATAAATAAAATTTCTTTGATAAACTGCAGCGGCTGTAGTTGCGCAATCCGTCCACTAGATAGAGCCGCACTGCTCAGGCAGTCATGATTGCATTCATGACCTCCTGACTACCTTTAAATGGCCCCTACTGTTATGTCAATAAGTCATTCTGAACCTCATCAAGGAAACCTGATCACTTGATCACTTTGCCATCTTAGAAAGAAGTCAACACGCATATTAAGAAACCTGACATTAAAAACTGGTTAAATTCATTACGAGTGCAGTCAGTGCGAACAGAGCGGATTATTTCCTGATCTGAAGTTCGAAGCAGATATTTACGCTCCAACGTTTGTCTTTGTTTATTAATTAAATATTGTTTCTATCGATCGGTAGTCCAGTCGGAGGTGAGGTGCAGCTATTTGCTGCTGTGTGTCCTAAACAATTTTTTAACTAGTTTTTAATGTCAGGCTGCTAATTTACTTGCAAATATGACGCTGTTTTACTCCTAGAACTGACTTCAACGTCGGTGTCTGACCGCCGTGAATCACACAGCTGCAGACAGAATACACAAGCCTGAATGCGCCCCTGCGCCGCCTGCCCAGGGCTATCAACTACATTTGTAAATCAATTGCAGCACATCAGACACCTTTGTCTAGCAGTGACTCCGCTCTTGAAATTTCAGAAAAGGCTGGAAGTTCAGCTTTGAGGGTCTTTCATTCATCTTTATGCCAGTTTCTCCGTGTGTTTCCACAGACTAATAGAATGGACCATCACTAGATTCCAGATGACAGCACAATGGCATTTTTAAGACCAATTAAGTTTAAAGTGGGTTATTTCCGACGCCAAATAGTTAGGAAATACTGAGATCAGTCAGTCAGTCAAACTTTGTTCATAGAATTGTTGAAAGTTCCTTATGTTTTGCTACGTAATCACCGGTGCTCCTACAGTCTGCTCTACCGTCTGAGAGCAGCTCAGTCAGAGCCGGGACTTCGGTGACGCCCCTTGAGTACCATTGTTAGGGGGCGTGGGCCCAAGTGCCTGGTGAGGGGGCTCCTCTGGTGGCGGAGTGCGGCATGACTGGCGGCCAGACTGCCAGCTTTTTTTCAGCTGTCATGTTTTTAACCAATATTAATATGAATATGAATCCATATATAAGACGCACCGCATTATAAGATGCACTACGGGTGTGTGAGAAAATTTTAGGCTTTTAGGTGTGCCTTATAGTGCGAAAAATACGGTACATATTAAAATGCAAGGAAAAAAGTTGACTTATCATTATTTTACAAAGCGAGCTGGTGAGAATCTCAAAAGCAGGTGTTTTCCTACTCAGAACTTTTAAAATTGAAGCAATGTCAACAGCATCCGTATTCTTTCCATCTTTTAATTACTTTTATCGAGATGAATATTAAAGAAATTAGATTCATGACTGTTCATAATGAACAACTGCCATTGATGTGCCACTGGAATAGTAATTAACGTTGACTGGTGATTACAATGTGCAATTTGATTTTGATCAAAAGATAAGTTCTCCTTAATTTTAATATTGAGTTATGACCACTTTCTTCTTTGACAGAAGAGTCAATTGCTGTCATTTCATCATCATTTCATATCCTCAATTATCTTAGATACACAGCTAAGAACACAGAGACGGAACACATTTCAAAACATCCTGTACAACAGGAAGACCAGACACAGCATCATCTCCTTTACCCTCTTTACTAACTTTGTCTTTATGTTGGTTTGTGTTTAAAAACAGTTCCTATACAAACAACAGTATTGTATCTTAACAATGTATTTATGTGTTTGTTTTTTTACACGTACAGATGTGTTCATAATAATAGCAGTGTGTCTAAGAATGTGAGTAAACTTCAAAATTATTCAAATTATTATTATTTTAATGTACACAAATGCATTGGAGACACATTCTATTTCAAAGCAAGAAAAGTGGAAAAAGTCATTGAATATGATAATATTTAATAGAAAGTCAACAAACAATGTTAAAAAGAATAGCAGTTCTGAGTTCAATTACTAACATCATTGATTATGTGAACAAATTAGGTGTTAAACAGGTGGCCTTTAGTCAAGGATCAAGGCAATGGCGCTGTAGATGCTGGCTGTGCATTTGTCCTTGAAAAACAGAGTAAAATGGGTCATTCAAGGCATTGTTCAGAAGAAGAAGAATGGATTAGATTTATATAGTGTTTTTCTGGACACTCAAAGTTGCTTTTACATTGGATCCATTATTCATTCACTCCTCATGAATTCTTGGTGATGATAAGCTACGTATGCATCCACAGCTGCCCTGGGGCAAACTGATGTAGGCATGGTTTCCAATCTGCGCCTATGGTCCCTCCGACCGCCACCAGAGCAATCACACACATTCACACAACAGCGAGTGCCTCACTGGAGGCAAGGAGGGTAAAGTGTCTTGTCCAAGTGTACAACGACAAATGACTCAGCAGGAAGCGGGAATCGAACCGCCGATCTTGAATCATTGGAAGACCTGCTCTACCACTGAGCCACTGCCGCCCAAGAAGAATGTTCTTTAATCCAGAAGTTAATAAAAGGGGAAAACCTGTAAAGAACTGCAAAAAAGTATAGGTGTTCAACTAAAGTGATATCAAACACATTAAAAAGACACCCAAATCCAGAAAGTTGAGAAAGAAAAACAAAAACAACTACTGAAATGGATTTGAGAATAACCAAAATGGCAAAGGCTCAGCCAACGATCATTTTCAGGAGGATCATAGAAGATCAAAGGTGGTGTCTGAGTACTGTAAAAATCAGATGACGTCTATGTGAAGCCAAGCCACCACCAAGAAACCCCTGTAAAGTCCCATTGTTAAACAAACAGACATGTACAATTTGCAGTTACAATTTGCCAAAGATCACATCCACTGGCCTAAAAAGAAATGGCATTAATTTTTGTGGACTGAAGAAATCCAGATTGTTCTTTTTGGCTCTAACGACCACAGATAGTTTCTCAGACAGCCCCCAACAACTGAAATCAAACCACAGTACAGTGAAGTGAAGATGGTGATATAAGCATCATGATGTGGGGATTCTCATATTGGTCCTATTTATCAAATACCAGGGATCATGGATCGGTTTGAGTCCATCAGAATACTGGAAGTAGTCATGTTGCTGTATGCTGAAGAGGAAATGCTCTTTGGGTGTTCCAACAAGGCAATGACCCCGAACACACCCGGAAGTGAGCAAAGTCATGGATCCAGACAAGCAGTATCCAATTAATGGAGTGACTAACACAAACCCCAGACCACAATTCCATAGAAAACTTGTGGGCTGACATAAAAAAATGCTGTTCATGATGCAAAACCAAGAAATGCAAAGTAATTGTGGAACCTAGTACAACTGTCCAGGGCTGGAATGCCTATTGACCAGGGCCAGATGTTGGTCAAGTCCATGCACCACAGATGTGAAGCAGTTATCAGAAACTGTGGTTATGTAACTACATTTTAGTAAAAGATTCTCAGGAAAGTTGAATCTTCAAGCATTTATTTTTATTCAGTACCTTTGTGAGTTTTACAGAAAGATGCCAACACTGCTATTTTTTTGAACATAATGTTTGTTGACTTTCAGTAAAATATCATTATATTCAATGACTTTTCCCACTTTTCTTGCTTGGAAATAGAATGTGAAGTGTCCTTAATGCATTTGTGTGCATTAAAATAAAATTTAAAAAATTGAAGAATTATGGGGTTTACACACATTTTTAGACACACTGCTATTATTATGCAAATAACTGCACCATTTTCATGGTGGGACTTGGATGCCTGTTGTGTTTTTCAACCGTTTTAAAAGACATCTCATCTAAATATTGCTTTGTTAAATGCTTGGTAGCATTTTGCATTTGTCCTTCCACCACCTTTAAATTGCACATTATTGTGGCACCTCGGAGGCTTGGCTTCAACTCAAGATCAACACTTGAGATCTCTGTCTGCAAACGTCAAACTGTTTCAAAAGATCCTTCTTCTTTGTGTGCCATATGGATTAGTAATCTAAGGCCTGTCGTAATGTTGGCAGGGAATACTGTCAAAGAAAGCAGGACTCATTTTCACAATGACATACAAAATTACTCACATCAAAACATCATATCTACATTTTTGCCACCTAAATGTTGTCAAACTGGTACTTGGATGGTATAACACGTCAATATACCAGAAATTGCCTGTTTTTTTGTGACCTAAACCAAAGCCATCTCATTCTTCTTCATATTGGAGGAGTTTTAGTGACAACTTAGTTCAGTGGAGCAGTGCCATGTCAAAACTCTGTAATCACTAATAGCAGACACAAGTTCCAAGGCATGATTTTCTGCCAATCTTCCAGGCAGCTCCCTGGGCACTGTCAGAGATATCACACAGACTTCTCATTTCAGAATCACATCAAAATCAACAATTTGTTCCTAAATGAATAAATAAAGAAATAATTTAAACTCATTGTGGTGAGTTTAAATTAGCTATGGGCTGTAAGAAGACATGTATGAAAACATTTATCCACTAAGTAGACATTTATACCAGATAAAAACAGGCACATTTTCTTTAATCTGCATGACAAGGTTATTGAGTTTCAAGTACATCTCTACTGATAAAAACCCACCCAATAATTACGTAATATTTGAGACATTGTTTAAAACAGTTGTCAGTATATTTAAATCATTATAGAAACTGACCAGAAGAGAGCAAGACATGATTTTTCTAAGTTCCTGTATTCTTTGATAGAGCAATGAACACTCCTGCGATGTTAGAAGTCAAATTAACCCATTTTAAAGTTTGAAGATCTAGGAAAAATAGTTAAAATATTTTTTTCAGTATGAAATTTCTTCTGCTTGGCTTAATTATTTTAATGAACATATATTATGAAAATGGTTCACCTCACATATTTTCAACTACCCCCTGCATGTTTACAAAACAATGTTACTGTATGGGTCAATTTGACCCAGCAATCAGGACTATTTCTTCAGAACTGTGAGACATATTCCACCCCAATTTATCTCTCTCTCTCTCTCTCTCTCTCTCTCTCTCTCTCTCTCTCTCTCTCTCTCTCTCTCTCTCTCTCTCTCTCTCTCTCTCTCTCTCTCTCTCTCTCTCTCTCTCTCTCTCTCTCTCTCTCTCTCTCTCTCTCTCTCTCTCTCTCTCTCTCTCTCTCACACACACACACACACACACAAACACATACAGTAGGTACAAGTGTTATGACTTGACAGGAACCATTTTGACGGGAACCATTCAGGGTCTCGCGGGAAACTACACACACATTTAGTGGACACTGAACAGTGGAGGGGCAAAACATAAAACATAGGAGTTCTACTAACATTACACTCTGTCAGACAGACCTTTACAAAAGGAACAGCAGAATCAAAAAGTTGACAGTCCAAGAGGCTGTGGAGCTCATCTTTGATCATGACAGTGAAATATAGGAGGATGTGTCTGAAGATAAAAACTATCTTGAGCTAAATTTTGATTTTAATGATTCTGACTTGAATAAGATGACAGAATTGATATTTTATTTCTCCAAACAGACATACGGTATATGTCAAATGCTGGTCGGACTTTGATGAATTGATGCAGAGCATACCTAGAAGTGAGAGAGTTATCATTGGTGCAGACTTCAATGGACACGTTGGTGCAGGTAACAGAGGTGATGAGGAAGTGATGGGCAGGTTTGGTATCGAGGAGAGGAACGCAGAAGGACATATGGTAGTTGACTTTGCAAAAAGGATGGACATGGGTGTAGTGAATACTTTCTTCCAGAAGAGGCAGGAACATAGGGTGACCTATAAGAGTGGTTGGAGGAGCGCACAGGTAGACTACATCTTGTGTAGACGGTGTAACCTGAAGGAGATCAGTGACTGCAAAGTAGTGGTAGGTGAGAGTGTAGCCAAACAACATAGGATGGTGGTGTGTATGATGACTCTGGTGGTGAGGAAGATCAAGAGGGCAAAGGCAGAGCAGAAGACAAAATGGTGGAAGCTAAAAAAGGAAGAGTGTTGCATGACTTTTAGGAAGGAGTTAAGACAAGGCTCTGGGTGGCAAGGAGGTGCTTCCAGATGACCAGACAACTACAGCTAATGTGATCAGGGAGACAGGTAGGAGAGTACTTGGTGTGTCATCTGGAAGGAAAGTAGATAAGGAGACTTGGTGGTGGAATGAGGAGGTACAGGAGTGTATACAGAGAAAGAGGTTAGCTAAGAGAAAGTGGGACACAGGACTGAGGAGAGTAGACAGGAGTACAGGGTGATGCAGCGTAAGGTGAAGGTAGAGGTAGCAAAGGCCAAACAAGGGGCTTATGATGACTTGTATGCTAGGTTGGACAGTAAGGAGGGAGAGACTGATCTATACAGGTTGGCAAGACAGAGAGATAGAGATGGGAAGGACGTGCAACAGGTTAGGGTGATTAAGGATAGGGACGGAAGTCTATTGACAGGTGCCAGTAGTGTGATGGGAAGATGGAAAGAGTACTTTGAAGAGTTGATGAACGTGGAAAATGAGAAAGAACAAAGACTAGAAGAGGTGACTGTTCTGGACCAGGATGTAGTCAAAGATTAGTCAGGATGAAGTGTGGAGGGCACTGAAGAGGATGAAGAGTGGAAAGGCAGTCGGTCCTGATGATATACCTGTAGAGGTTTGGAAGTGTCTAGGAGAGGTGGCAGTAGAGTTTCTGACTGGGTTGTTCAACAGGATCTTAGATAGTGAGAAAATGGCTGAGGAATGGAGGAGAAGTGTGCTGGTGCTCATTTTTAAGAACAAGGGAGATGTGCAGAGTTGTGGCAACTACAGAGGAATAGAGCTGATGATCCATACAATGAAGTTATGGGGAAAAGTAGTGGAAGCTACAGTAGACCAAGGGCAGAAGTGAACATTTGTGAGCAGCAGTATGGTTTCATGCCAAAAAAGAGTACTACAGATGCAGTATTTGCTTTGAGGATGTTGATAGAGAAGTACAGAGAAGGCCAAACGGAGCTGCATTGTGTTTTTGTAGATCTGGAGAAAGCTTATGACAGGGTGCCCAGAGAGGAACTGTGGTATTGTATGAAGTCTGGAGTGGCAGAGAAGTATGTTAGAGTGGTGCAGGACATGTAGGAGGACTGTAAGACAGTGGTGAGGTGTGCTGTAGGTGTGACAGAGGAGTTCACGGTGGAGGTGGGACTGCATGAGATATCAGCTCTGAGCCCCTTCTTGTTCGCTATGGTGATGGACAGGCTGACAGACGAGGTTAGACAGGAATCTCCATGGAGTATGATGTTTGCAGATGACATTGTGATCTGCAGTGAGAGCAGGGAAGAGGTGGAGGAGAAGCTAGAGAGGTGGAGGTTTGTCCTGGAAAGGAGAAGAATGAAGGTTAGCCACAGTAAGACAGAGTACATGTGTGTGAATGAGAGGGACCCAAGTGGAAGAGTGAGGTTACAGGGAGAAGAGATCAAGAAGGTGGAGGATTTTAAGTACTTAGGGTCAACAGTCCAGAGCAATGGAGAGTGTGGAAAAGAGGTGAAGAAGCGTGTCCAGGCAGGATGGAACGGGTGGAGGAAAGTGTCAGGTGTGATGTGTGATAGAAGAGTTTCAGCTAAAATGAGAGGAAAAGTGTACAAAACTGTGGTGAGACCAGCAATGTTGTTTGGTCTAGAGACAGTGTCACTGAGGAAAGGCAGGAGACAGAGCTGGAGGTAGCAGAGATGAAGATGCTGAGGTTTTCTTTGGGAGTGACCAGGAAGGATAGGATCAGGAATGAGTACATCAGAGCGACAGCACATGTTAGAGGTTTTGGAGATAAAGTCATAGAGACCAGACTGAGATGGTTTGGACATGTCGAGAGGAGAGATAGTGAATATATTGGTAGAAGGATGCTGAGTTTTGAACTGCTAGGCAGGAGGCCTAGAGGAAGACCAAAGAGGAGGTTTATAGATGTAATGAGGGAGGACATGAAGGTAGTTGGTGTGAGAGAAGATGATGCAAAGGACAGGGCTAGATGGAGGCAATTGATTTGGTGTGGCGACCCCTGAAGGGAAAAGCCGAAAGGAAAAAGAAAGGAAAAGGAAAGACATATATGTCAAAAAATTGTGAAATAGAGCAGTTTTCATCTCCAAATATGCGTCCGGCATAACTATCCGCAGAAAACATAATAAAGACAGTGTCAGAGCCCTCCAGGATGGCAGAGACTCATGTGAGAGACGTCAAATCAGCTTTTGAGCTGGTCATGCCTAATTTAATATCATGCTAGAAAGGACTAATCTAGAGGGGAGACATGTTTTGGGGAGGAAGTGGAAGGACCTGGACAAAACACATTTAGATGCATATTTGAAGCTCCTCATCCTTGCTGGGGTCTATAATTCAAAGGATAAATCAACGGCCAGCCTGTGGGATACAAAAACAGGCACGGCTATATTTTGAGCTATAGAGTGTGTGTGTGTGTGTGTGTGTGTGTGTGTGTGTGTGTGTGTGTGTGTGTGTGTGTGTGTGTGTGTGTGTGTGTGTGTGTGTGTGTGTGTGTGTGTGTGTGTGTGTGTGTGTGTGTGTGTGTGCTCGCATATGTGTATATGTATAAATGTATGAGAGTGCATTATAATGTCTTGGGTTTGGCAAAAAGACACCATAGTGAAGGAATCATGGTCGTCTAGTTTCTCGGTTACCAGGGAGGAAAGGGAAGAGGAAGAGATGCCACGTCTGCAGGCCATCTGGCGATGTGAAGACAAGCATAACCTGTGTGAAATGTGGCAAATTAATTTACACAAAGCACAGTGTGGTGACATGTCACTCATGGGCTGTGTAGATGAACAGACAGACAGACAAACACACATATACACAGACACGTGCAAACACACTTTCATATCTGCTATTGCTTGTTTTGTTTTGGGGTTTTTCCATTTCTGGTTCATAAACAGTGCATTTATCTGTTTTGTTTCAATGTCAAATGTTCAATGTAACCCTAGCTTTTATATGTTGGTCTTTAAAAAGTAAAAATATGGTGAAACAATAAGAAAAGTTGTAATTTTTATGATAAACAAGTTAATTTTGCTAATTGAACCATTATCTAAGAGAGACAAGGAACAACATTGCGCTACACATTGATAGAATTGTTAGTAATGGAGTTAGTAATGTCATATAAACAATACTGGTAGGAATTTTTTTTGGTTTTGGACTACTTGTGAATAAATAAGCATGCACTGGGTCAAATTGACTCACAACATCAATGTTGTTGTTGTTTTTTACAGATGAACATAGAAGAAGTGTTTTCAAATGTCTAATGGGGCCTAATCTACATCTCAAAATGACCATAAAAGCCAATTGTGTTGGTAATAATGTCAGTGAAAGAAAATTTAAAAAATGTGGCAAGATACTTCTTCCCCCCACATCACTTTATTTTTTAGCTGATTCCTATTCTCTTTTAAAACATCCTGGGCCATTGATCCAGTCATATTACCCTGTATAGTAGGACAGATCTCTCTGATCCCTCTGTTCTAGGCTGTAATATTTATCCAATCATAGCTTGCCACATTCTCCTGTTAGCCAAGTATTTGCAAGCTGTCCGATTCTAAATATGCTATCTCTCTCTGCTGTCATTCATCTCTCAATTCAGTATGGCAAGATTCAAAAACCCCTGCACCACTTCAACCAGTGTGATATGCCCACTTCTCACCAAAACCTCTCGTCAGGAATAACTTTTATGAAATCATAAAATGGAGTGCCACTACTCACCACCACTGGCGTCTGGGCTCTGGGGAGACTCCTTTGTTCCAGGAGGACCAAAAATGGCTACATGGTTTCCCTTGGTACGCTATTTCTAGCTGGATTCTAAGAGTATAAATCTGTTCTCAAGAAATGTAATATTACTTGAATCGTCTCATCTAGTCATCTTTCTAATTTGTCCTGATTGAAATCAAACTTGTCCATTCATCTTTTATAATTTGTCTTGATTGAAATCAAACTTGTCCAATAATATTACTGGGCAATTTTTACCCCAACACACCTGGAAGAATGCTTATGAGTAGCACAACAATGTAACTGTAACGGTGAGTTCATAGGCTTCTCGCGATTGCTTAAAACACCAACTCACCACCATATTAAGCTATTCAATTTACAATAAACTGCAAACCAAACAATGCAATCCAACAATCAGGTAGTAAAGACCACTTTGTAAGAATGCTATATCTGAACAATCCAACATCATATCAGTGTACAAACCAAGTTTAAACCTGTATCTAAAATACTTTCTATTGCACTGGGTGATATTATGCTACACAGTGAAAGTAAAATATTTTTAAGGCATGATTTCTATTTCCTTTACCATGCATTTCATTTTAGTACATATTTTCTCATACAATGTTTTACCCTGAGGAGAACTCAATGTAATCATTTAATAAAAACCAAAAGACTTTATTATCTTTACTGTCACATGATAATGCCAACTATTAATAAAATTTGCTATATCCACCTTATTTAATACTTCCGATGAAATAGCTTTTTAACATGTCATAAATTACAGTAATGAAGGCCTTTGTAAACTGTTCATCTACTTTATTATATGAAGGTCCTTGATGGTTACTGTCAAAATTGCAGTTTATAAAATATATATACCTAAAAGTCCACTCTATTATCTGGGACAAAGTCCAAAAGAAAGCCTAGAAAAAAAAGAAACACACACACACACACACACACACACACACACACACACACACACACACACACACACACGCACGCACGCGCGTATTGCTTAATTCTCTTAGTCATGTCTTTTAAAAAAATATCTAATTTTTTTGTAAAATCTCTAAAGGGAGAAAAAAATTACATGGTCGAAAAAATAAAAACGTACCATGTCAGAAAACTGAATTGCAAATTGAAACTATTTTCAGGCCTCACTGTTACAATCTCTATCTTTGGGAAACACTGTATACTGGTATTGCAAATCCGTAAATATTATGATGAATAATTGAATTGGCTAACTGAATGTGTAAACCAGCATCACCAATAAAAAGTCATCTCAGATGTCCTTGCATAAGGTGACAGGTTTAAAGAAATATTAAAGAGGCTGGAAATTAAAACAAAAAAATATGTATTTAGCACATTCCACATTGTTTGTATGTATGCAACTCGATACTGGGATTCTAATTAGTATATGAATATGTTGTCAGTCAATATACACTGTAAATTATATGATGTGAAAAAACACCTTAAAGTTTAAACTGGTGCTTGATAGAGCTGTATTATGCAAGCTTCACCTTCTTCAATCCCTTTTATACTTCATCTCTGCTAGAGCTTGCTTTGCCTGGAGAGATCTAAAAATCACGCTGGTGTTTTCTGAAGAGGATGTTTCAGCAGAGGAGAGAGAATTCAAGAGTGGGGGTCTTCATGAAAAAAAAAGAGAAAAAAACTGGGTCACCATTTTTACTACAATCTCTTTTTTTCCCTCACATTGTTGCTGAGCAGCTTACGCCCCCTGCTGTGACGTAGAAGCCAGCAAATCTTATTGGCCAAGAGCTAGGGGTGACCTGCAGGTTAAGGAATGAAAGTATGGGTTGAATGGACAGATTGGAAAGAAGGCAGGAAGAGGATGGGGGTTAGTACCAGAGAAACATACGGCAGGGGTGATGCTCCCCCCAACTGAGTTACTATGACACCCTAGGGAGAGTGTTGGGTTTGCAAGAGAGGATGTGTGTTGGTGTATATGTGTATGTGAGAATGCTTGAGTTGAGTCAGTCAAAAATGGGAATATAGCGTGTAGTGTGCTGACAGAAGAGGCAATGTGATTGGTTGAGAGAAAAAACAAAAAAAGAGCATGTGATTGGAGGAAGGATGAAAACAGTGGTGTGTTAGCCAATCCCGTCTTTGCAAGCAACAGGGGGTATATGTGTGGAGAATATATCATTCCTCATGCATACCACGATGAATTCTGCTCAACAGTCGGATTTTGTTAAAACCATGTCCCTAAAGCTTCTGGCTCCAAAACAACTCTGCATAGAATCCTCAGCTCAACATAGTGATCCACAATGAAAAGAATAATTCTCAAACAAAACCAAAGAAGTGAATGGATCCCTACTGATACTGAGATGCATAGAGAACACGACAAATGAGCCACATATAAGCCTAGCATTCTAAATAATTACACATTTAATTACAAAAAATGCTTTCTATTATTTTTCTCTTGCAATCTTCTTTTGTTCACATAATTGTTTTTGGTGTCATTTTTTTTCAGGAAGCTGCAACAACCTTGGATGCCCTTGAAAAGGCACAGTCTAAAACTTCATCATTTTAAATATGTATTAAAAATTGTACATTTAAATGTTATAACTTTGACTTCACTACCTTCAGTTCGAGTGCTCAGCGGCTAGATTCTGTTGACCTAATTGAGCAATACTTCACTTACTAATCATCTCATGAAACCCAATCATTAATAAGGTATGCAAAGGTCAGCCCTCTGTTTAGTGTTCATATGATTTTCTTGAACCAGAATGTCTTGAAACCCTCGAGTGGTCACATTCCTGTAAGTATTTAAATTTGTTATTTTGTTTTTTCTACTCACAGAGAACATGGAAATCCACTGCTGAAAAACCCACTGATGTTTCCAGGGGGTCTGTCTTGGAAAGCCAGATCAGTGGGTTAGTGAGCTGTCATCGCTTTTGCCTCAGAACAATGTGTTTTTCCAACACAGATCACCATGAAGATGGCTATGATGGTGTACGTGTGTACGCAAATGTGAGTATTTGCATATTCAATGTGCATTTAAAACAGGTGATTTTAGGAAATATATAAAGTACTATTGAACAGCAAGGCCTTTTTACGAAGTATGTGTTTGCAGAGTCTGGAAGGTACTTTGTTTTCCGCGGTGATTTATTGTATCGTATCAGATAGAGTATTTTTAGCATTTCCAGGACATTGTCTCTTATAAACTGCGTTTCTTGTTTTTAAACAGTACGTAGCTTACATTATTTGACAAAGGTTATTAATGATGTATGGCGTTAACTGCGATATACTAAGTGTGATCATGTTGTTTCAGTTATTCATATGGGTTATTTGTGCAATAGATTTTTGCTGTATTCCATCACTGCAGACTCATTCTGCCATGAAAATATTTTTTTTACAGCTGCTAAAATATTTACACACAGAGCCTGAATGAAGCTGGAGTGAAGTGTGTGTGTGTGTGTGTGTGTGTGTGTGTGTGTGTGTGTGGTGTGTGTGTGTGTGTGTGTGTGTGTGTGTGTGTGTGTGTGTGTGTGTGTGTATATATATATATAAACACATGACAAAATATTATAGACACAGTATAGTAAAATACATATTCGTAAAATGCTGAGACACTACAATTTTACATTTATGCTTTTA